>NC_133536.1:141702824-142302824 GCF_048544455.1 Silene latifolia
GTTGGGTGGGTTGTGTGGGTGTTACGGGTAGCGGGTGTTGTGGGGGTTTGGGTACTTTTGCCGACAGCCTTTGTGGTTGTGTTGGTGTTCTCGGTTGGTTATTGATCATCACCGGAGTGGGTGGTGCGTTGGTGGTCAGCTGGGCTGCCCTTTTGGATGCTGGTAGCGGGTACACTTTGAGCTCTTAGCTGCTTGTGCGTGAGCCTTTTTAGTGGTTTCTGATACGTGCATTTTATATAGTCTTTTTAGCCTATTTTATGCACGTATTTCTATGCCTTTATCGTGGTTTATTGCTACGAAATGCCCCGAATATGCTACTTTGGGTTATTATGTCTTATTTGCAGGTATGGATCCGAAAGTAGTGAAATCAAGCTATTTACCGTCCGTTTAGCATGCATTTGGAGGAAGAGATAATTCGGAGCTTGGAAAGTGCAATTTTGAGATGCGCATTGGAGTAAGGAAGTTAGGCGAGCCAAGAGAGTGCTTCAATTTGCTAGTTCCTGCTTGTAAGAGCCATATCTCGAGTTCTACAACAGTTATTAAGGTGATTCCAGTTGGAGGTGAAAGCGTATCCTCTTAGCTTTCCAACGCCACCAACCACGCCTTATTTGTCCAAGTAACGAAGAAATGGCAGCCGTTTGAAGTTCAGTGCGCGAAGCGAGAATTACGCGTCGAGAAGTGCTCGATCGAGAACTACTTCTATTCGATCGAGAGCCAATTTGCTCGATCGAGAGCTACCTATTCTTGATCGAGTGATTTAAGAGAAAGAAGTCCTCGATCGAGAGGAATTGTTCTCGATCGAAAGGAATGCCAAGGAATATCACTCGATCGAGTGCTTTAGTTAGTCGATCGAGTGGATTTTTGCTTCGGGCTGGGCTTTTTAGGTTTAATTCCGTCATTAGGTTTAATAAGCCCTATTTTCTTATAAATAGGGAGTCAGTATGTCGATGTAAACTCTCTCACACTTTTGCTACATTGCTGATTACTGTTACTCTGTTCTTATTTCCGGATCCTTAATTTCGTTATTTCTTCTCTCTTTTCTCTCTTTTTATTTAATGTTTATTATTCCCTCTCCCTATTTATTTATTGTACTTATTTATTCCATGTCTAGCTAAATCCCCTGGTATGTTAGGATTAGGGAAGCCGTGGTAGCGATGCTTTAATTGTATTAAATAGATTAGCCTGCGATAGGAATTGTATTAGGCAATTTAATTGTTATCCGGTCGAATGAATGCATGCAAGAGACCATAAATCTAGTTAACCCCGACCTAGATCGAAAGATTGGAAGGGAAGGCTTGCTTAATTACAATAGGGTATTGCGGTGAGGAGGGCGAAAGTTAAGTCATTTTACGCTCTAGGGCGGTTTAAGGACCGAAAGGTGACGACCATAGCTCTTCTTATCAATAGTCTAATCGCCTTAGTATTCATGATAGTATAAGATCCGATTCTTGCCACGGTGGACCGACTCCTAGCATACTTCCTTTCTCTTATTGTTAATTCCCTTTATCCTTTTCCTCTTGCCTTTAGCCTTAGTAGTTTAGTTAAAATCAATTCAACCCCCATCGTGACATTAGACAGATAAATAGACAAATAGATAGTACACCGCCTCCCCGTGGAGATCGACCCTACTTGCCGCCGACTTCATTAGCGAAATCTAGGTATTTTATTTTTGGTACGAAACGACAAAGTATCAAATTTTGGCGCCGTTCTTGGGGAGGCAATCTATTTATTTATTTGTTTAATTTTACTTTTTTTAGCCTCGGGATTTTTCCCTTGAGGCCGTTTTTAATCTTTTGTTTAGTCTTTGTTTTGATAGGCCTTACAGGTACTACCTAGACAGTTCTAGGTGAAAGACAATCAAAGGGAAGGCTTGAGTACCTTTGACCCATCACCGATGTCCCATTATATGGAACAAATGGTGATCTCGCTACGGAGATGTGGTTCTGCGAGCACAATGCACTGTAGTTGTGCCGCCACATCCGCCCTATCAATGGCCACCGCAACAAGATTCCCCTGATATACAAGAAGAAGACATTGCGGAGCTGAAATCCTTGATGGAGGCACTGGCATTCCAAGTGCAAGAATATGTCTCGCGATTTGATGAGCTCGAGTCTGCAGCTTGCTCAATTAGCACTTTGAGATGGAGAGAGAAGAGGTCGCGGAGTCGACATATTTAATGAGAATGCTTGTATCACAAATGCAAGAGAGTGATAGGTATATGGACGCTCGAATCCCTGAACTGAGTCACAAATAGCTCGGTTAGTAGCCGAGATGCAAGAAGAAGAGGTTTACCTTGCTGAGAGCGGTTTTTCTCCTGAGGAAACCGTGTTGCCCAATGATGAGGATGACTTCTATGACTCGGACGACGAGTTCCTTTCGTATTTCACTGCCCCACGTGAAGATTTCATCTCTATGCAGAAAGAATCACTCGATCGAGTGACTTATAATGGTCGATCGAGTGAATTTCCAGAAGACAGTCCTCGATCGAGTAATATCCCTTCTCGATCGAGTGACATGCAGGAGGATAGTTCTAGATCGAGTGATGTTGTTACTCGATCGAGTGAGATGCGGGAGGAAGTTGGTCGATCGAGTGATTATTCTGCTCGATCGACTGAAATGGCCATTGGGAGCTTTGGTTCGTCATTTTGGTTTGATTTGGATGACGAGTCTGACGATGATGAAGGTTACGGTAAACCTCCCCTATTCACAGCCGAGTCGGATACACTTGAAGCTGCGATTTACGGGATGGATTCCACTGAGGAGGTTGGTGAAGAAGCGATTGAGACGGCAATTGCTCCTAGCACGGAAGAGGTAATAAACTCTTTTACCTATGATTCCGTCATTGAGAGCGACCAATCCGAGGTAGTAAACGATAATTTTATTATTGTTTGTTCTAATAGTATTTTGCCTCGTTTGACTCATGTTGTTTCTTTTAAAGTTATACCTCCTCTCATATGGTCGATTAATTTAAAGAATTTTCACCGTCCTTATCATCTCAAAACTGTTAATCTGAATCGGGACCCCCATATATTGACAATTGCTCCCGCGCTCCTTTATTTTGTGGATAAATTTAGGAGCTCACATAGGAAATTTGTTAGACTTAAATGCTTACATAATTTCATTTCCTATTTCTGTATTCCACTTTGGTGCTACTTATGTCTTTGTTGTGTAGCACATGCGCAGCTATTTGACAAAGTTGTTTGCGCGCTTTGAGCTTTTTCATTGTATTTAACCGCAGAGGCTCGAAGGAAAAGGAGGTCGAGCTGGGACCTGACTGAAGCTAGCGCTACCCGGGAGGCAACCCGGAGATTTTATTTTGCTTTTTTTATTTACCTTAAGTTGTAATAAATGGTTTTATACCATAGACTATCTCAGTATGTTTGTCTTGTTAGTTTGCGGGCTGTTCTTATTGCGTTTTTGCAGGAGATACGATGAGAAGTACTCGATCGAGTACTTTTTGTACTCGATCGAGCACTTGTCTTTGCCAAATCCTCTCTATCGAGCTAATATCTACTCGATCGAGTACCTGCAAAGTAAGAAGGCACTCGATCGACCTAGTTTCTTTTCGATCGAGCTGTTCTTGGATGCCCACTCACTCGATCGACCACCGTTGGGACGGATATCGAGTGTTGTTGACTTGGATTAGCTTCCTGAGACGGTTTTCCGGACCTTTAGCAACCTCCCATTTCATGGTCGGTTTGGGGAGGTCCCCTTATTCGCGCTATCTTGTAAGTTTTCCGCTTTTACTCTCTTTCTCCTTTAGTTTGCATTTCCTTTCCATGTTTTGGTACAATGGGGGCATTGTACGGTTTGGTTTGGGGAGGTTATGCATCCATATCTCAGAATCGCATCTTATTTTTACTTTGCATTTCAGTTATCACGTTTAATTTTATGCTTGCAGACTTGTTGTTTATTTTCGCTAAAATTCAAAAATTCAATAAAAATCGAAAAATTGTTAAAAATTTAAAAAATTTCACGTTTAATTTAGCATATAGATCGAGTCGGAACGGTAGATTTCAATGATGAAATTGCACTGCAACTGTCTTTTTGCTTAAGCCTTGCATTAAACTGTTATCTTTTAGCTTTGTCTTTTGCATAATCTACGAGTTAATGTTTAATTTAGCTGAACGAATAGACTTGACCTGAAATTTTGGCAACCTACTTATAAATTCTAAGGATTAGAGCCTTATAAACTGGTGTCATTTATGACCAGTTTCATGTAGGATTGTGAGTAGTACACTCCTTGCATAGCATGTATCATTAATTTGCACGTATATGAAATTCAATTGCTTTTTGCCGTCATACATTCGGGTTAGTGGTTGGTGTCACATGCAGGGAGGTGCTTACAATTTCCCTTTCTTTCGTTTTTACCCATTTAACTCCACATTAGCCAAATTTGCCAGTTGACCCTTTAGCTACATCCAAATTTAGCCTGCCTTGTCAAGCTAGTTTAGATTGTTGTTTTGCGGTATATATTTCATTGTATCAAATATTGGCGCATATTCTATTGAATCGGAGTTGGTAATCTATGAAGAAAGGGAGGATGATGAAAAGAAAAAAAAAACGTGAAAAAGAAAGAAAAATGAATCGAAAAAAAGAAAAAAAAAGAAAAATGAAAAAAAAAAGGAATGAAAAAGAAGAAACCGAAAGAAATAGAAAGAAAAGAAAAGAAAAAAAGATGTTGTTTGGTTGACGGTTTCTACTCCTATGTTCTATCTTATTTCATATGAGGAGTATGTTTGGTTCGGTTTGGTGAGTTTGATGCCAAGTGAAGGGCATGTGCTTATTCCATAATTGAGTTGGAAATGGATGCTTTCATATGGTTCTGTTTAGGTACTAGCTTGATCACCTATACCTCCACATTCCCATAAATGTTTTGCCTTTTCTTACCCATTGCCTCACTTTACCATATTTTTGTAAGCCCTCGGCTGTGACAGGACCTCGTTTGGTTGGAATGTACGTTTGGTAGCTAGAATTGTCTATCATATTAGTTGCATGCATGCTATGTAGGTCGTAGTCTAGGTGAGCGACTATTTTTCTTCCTCTCTTACATATATATGCTTGCCCTTTGCTTCATGAGAGAAAGAGTGACCCGTGAGAGTCCATTATTAAAGGTCTTGCAAGGTCGACGGTTCGCTTTTATTTATAAACATCCTATAACTCGTTTGCATTTGACTGTTTTGCTATAAGTGTTAGTTTGCTTGTATTAAATCGGCTTAAGTGGGCATTTGTAGCTAGCTCTGAGTTCTCTTTTTCCGTTCCTTTAGTTGCATTTTAGTTTACTCGGGGACGAGTAAAGGTTTGGTTTGGGAGATTTGATACGTGCATTTTATATAGTCTTTTTAGCCTATTTTATGCACGTATTTCTATGCCTTTATCGTGGTTTATTGCTACGAAATGCCCCGAATATGCTACTTTGGGTTATTATGTCTTATTTGCAGGTATGGATCCGAAAGTAGTGAAATCAAGCTATTTACCGTCCGTTTAGCATGCATTTGGAGGAAGAGATAATTCGGAGCTTGGAAAGTGCTATTTTGAGATGCGCATTGGAGTAAGGAAGTTAGGCGAGCCAAGAGAGTGCTTCAATTTGATAGTTCCTGCTTGTAAGAGCCATATCTCGAGTTCTACAACAGTTATTAAGGTGATTCCAGTTGGAGGTGAAAGCTTATCCTCTTAGCTTTCCAACGCCACCAACCACGCCTTATTTGTCCAAGTAACGAAGAAATGGCAGCCGTTTGAAGTTCAGTGCGCGAAGCAGGAATTACGCGCTGAGAAGTGCTCGATCGAGAACTACTTCTATTCGATCGAGAGCCAATTTGCTCGATCGAGAGCTACCTATTCTTGATCGAGTGATTTAAGAGAAAGAAGTCCTCGATCGAGAGGAATTGTTCTCGATCGAAAGGAATGCCAAGGAATATCACTCGATCGAGTGCTTTAGTTAGTCGATCGAGTGGATTTTTGCTTCGGGCTGGGCTTTTTAGGTTTAATTCCGTCATTAGGTTTAATAAGCCCTATTTTCTTATAAATAGGGAGTCAGTATGTCGATGTAAACTCTCTCACACTTTTGCTACATTGCTGATTACTGTTACTCTGTTCTTATTTCCGGATCCTTAATTTCAGTATTTCTTCTCTCTTTTCTCTCTTTTTATTTAATGTTTATTATTCCCTCTCCCTATTTATTTATTGTACTTATTTATTCCATGTCTAGCTAAATCCCCCTGGTATGTTAGGATTAGGGAAGCCGTGGTAGCGATGCTTTAATTGTATTAAATAGATTAGCCCTGCGATAAGAATTGTATTAGGCAATTTAATTGTTATCCGGTCGAATGAATGCATGCAGGAGACCATAAATCTAGTTAACCCCGACCTAGATCGAAAGATTGGAAGGGAAGGCTTGCTTAATTACAATAGGGTATTGCAGGAGGGCGAAAGTTAAGTCGTTTTACGCTCTAGGGCGGTTTAAGGACCGAAAGGTGACGACCATAGCTCTTCTTATCAATAGTCTAATCGCCTTAGTATTCATGATAGTATAAGATCTGATTGCTGCCACGGTGGACCGACTCCTAGCATACTTCCTTTCTCTTATTGTTAATTCCCTTTATCCTTTTCCTCTTGCCTTTAGCCTTAGTAGTTTAGTTAAAATCAATTCAACCCCCATCGTGACATTAGACAGATAAATAGACAAATAGATAGTACACCGCCTCCCTGTGGAGATCGACCCTACTTGCCGCTGACTTCTGTTAGCAGTAATCTAGGTATTTTATTTTTGGTACGAAACGACAGTATCAGTTTCCGTTCGGGTGGTGGTTGTTGGTGGCTCTATAGTTTTCTGTGCAGGTTGGTGGTGTGTTCCTTCATGCCTGAACTTGTACGGTTTCATTGTCCTTTTTCGAGTCTTCATGCGTGTCCGGATGGGTTTGGTAAAGGCCTTACTAAGGCTGCATGGCAGAAACATTTTCAGGTCCGGCATTGTCATGATGGTGCTTTAGAGCTTACGCGCCAAACTCTTGTTGATAGTCTGACTATTTTATCTAATGCCGAGAGTACTTTGAAGCGGATAGGGCTTTGGTTGTGTGGGGGTATGCTTTAAAACCCGTACCACTCGCGCTAGATGTCGGCATAGTCGGGGTGATATTGTGATGCCTCCGGAGTGTGTTGATGACCTCTACAGCTTTCATATTTAATGTATTCCAAGACCTTTGGCTCCTTCTACATCGGCTTCTTCTGATGATAGTGTTGGGCTTGTTCAGTGGTCTATATCTTCGCTTGATCGCACTACTACAGATACAGGCTATAACAACGGGTAAAAACCATTGTAAAAACAAAAAGCGGACGTTGTTAAAGCGGCCGTTGTAAAAGGTATTTACAACGGTTAGGTTATTTACTTAAACCGTTGTCTAAAGTATTAACAACGGTTAAAAGCCGTTGTTGTTGCGTGTAAGCCGTTGTGGAAAGTGTTTCAAAAATTTGGTGGAAATAATATAACAACAGTTTTCATATGTATAACCGTTGTTGTAACTTTCCCTCCAAAATTGAAATTTGTAGTAACAACGGGTATATGCTACATACCCATTGTTGAAATTTGTAGTAACAATGGTTCTTAGTTTTCAACCCGTTGTTGTAACTTTCCCTCCAAAAATGTGAAGACTTTTAACAACGGTTCTTCGTTTAAAACCTGTTGTTGAATATTATGCGCGGTATTTGTGAAAGGTATTCACAACAGGTTTTATTTTAGTAACCGTTGTTAAAGGTCTTAACAACGGTTTTTTTTTAGTAACCGTTTTTATTACGAACTCCTAATGTTTTTAAAAATTAAATTTGTTTCATGCCATTCAAAAACCTGCATATATCAGCAGCACCATATACCAGCACCAGCATAAATCACAGCTGGGTTAATCAGAACTCAATAGATTCAATTCAACCACAACAGCAGTATCATATATATATATATATATATATATATATATAGGGTCAGGATCCGGTGAGAACCACTAATATAATGAGAACCGTGAGAACCCTTACTAAATCATCCTCAAATCTTGTTCCGAAAGTTTTGATGGATCATTTACCCTTAGTTTAGTTTATTCCAACACATTTTTAGTATAGCTAAACAAAAAATTTTGATTTTATTAACAAAATATAAACTTAATGTACAAAAATACAATTAGGTATACTAAAATAGCTATAGATGCACTGAAACGAATACTAGGTGCATGAAAATTGTTATGTGCATGAAAATGATTACTAGGTGCATGAAAATATCAAGCTCTAGGTGCACGAAAACGAGTTCTAGGTGCGTGAAAATTGTTAAATACATGAAAAATGACTAGTAGGTGCATGAAAATTAATAAAATGTTTCTCGTATCGATTCCGGTCAATAATTTATACTTTTTGGACCAAGAGATATGTTATCTAGGCATAAAATTTTATGCCGAATCCAAATATGTCGTTATTTTTAAGAAACAAAATCTGTAAGGTGGAGTTCTCACGGTTCTCATTATGTTGGTGGTTCTCATAGGATCTCAATTCTATATATATATATATATATATATATATATATATATATATATATATATATATATATATATATATATATATACACACACACACACTTACAAGGAGTTAAATTTACATGAACTAATCATTCCCTAACTTCAACAAAAAATTTACTAATAAGCTGATCTAAACTCCGAGTATCATGCATTTCTATTTTCTAAGACGTATTTGCCCAACATGTCCCTTACCTCGTCTATATCTACACTTGAGTACTTTTGAATCTCTCGTGACGGGTTGATTACATACTTTGCGGAAAAAACAAATTAAAGACAAGACATTATTGTAACAACATCAAATCTTTGCATAGCAACATCATGGTATAGCGAAAAAGCAAGACAACATCAGTTCTAATTTAAAAAAAAGTAATAAACACATTATTAAATTACTAACCTTTTCTGGAATAAGGATATATCTTCGCCTAATAATCTCCAACATGAACCGACAAACGTAGTATCCACATTGTATGCTATCCGGTGGCGAGGGGCCTATTATTACATAAAAACAAAAGACGAGAGAAGGCTTACATCGGAATCTTGAACTTTAGGTATTGTATTAGTATTAAACACAGATTTTTGCACTTAATGTATTGTATTTGAGCACATACCCTGTTATCGTAATAAAATCGGGGCCATCATCGAGAATCTTTAGTGGGTTGATCCTGCTCGTTAGCTCTTCTTCTCTCAAAGGCCCTTTTAAAAAAAAAAAAAAAAAAAAAAAAAAAAAAAAAAAAAGGCAGACACTCATTTTTTTAGGGACAAAAATGAGCTTTTTGCTATAAATAAAAATTGAAACTTAATGTTATTATAAATAAATCAGTATTATAAACTTACTTATTAATCAAGCGCTTAAAAGTCTCGCTTGGTGGATTATGTAAAGAGTCCAACCAAAAAACATTCTTCTTTGTCGGCATGATGGCTGCTAGCACCCAATGAGTCCTACATCAAGAGACATCATCATTATTAACAAGTACATATATTAGTTATGAAAATGCAATTGTAGGGGGAAACGTAATATTAATTTGTATATTACCCTTTTTCATTATAAGCGGCAAAAATCAGCTTCTTGGTTGTCCCCAATTGCTGAGCAATATAATCTACCCGATCTTCGAACGAGAATTCCGGAATAAATAAAGATAAAACATAGGGGCACAGGAATCCGTATTGATCAACTGGAATCTTCTTCTCGGGGATCACTCTCAATTTCAATATCCTACATTATTACAGTATTAATTCCGGTATTTAATTAAAACACTATCTAGTAGTCAGAATATTAGAATATGAAATTATTTATTAAGAAACGTACTTCATCCAAACAAATAGATGTTGGACATCAATCTGGTCTAGGCCAGCCCAAATGGCTAGCATATCTCATGACATAAGTGCTTCGCGCTCAACCCCTAGAATATCCTCCTCGAGCGGAATAATTATCAATTGCTCGGTTGCTATGTGACGGCAAGCCTCCTCATGCAGTTTCCTCATCGTCACCGTTCTTACTTTTTGCATGTAATCCTTCCCAGTATATTGTGTGGAGTTTAAACTCCTAACTTCTTTCAGGTCGGGGAAATAATGATTCTTTGATTTTGTGCTACTACCACCAGCCTACACATGTAGATAATTAAAATAATAAATACCTCGTCAACCTGCTCTTTCAATGATGAGGTAGTAGTAGCAGGTATGACTGGGGACTTAGGCTTATCAGTCTTTTTTGTCCCCTACACAAAATTACCATGCATGCTTTTTAGAAATACAGACAAAATATAAGGGAGCGAGGTTTTTAAAAAAATGGAGAAGTTAATTAAATACCTCATCAAGTTGTTGTCTGGACGAGGTAGTTGGCATGTCCGGGGACTTAGGCTTATCCGCCTTAGCCGGCTTTTCTGTTCCCTACATACAAAAAATTTCCATGCTTTTTAGAAATACAGAAACAAAAAAAATAAAAGGGAGGTTTTCATAAAAATGGAGAAGTTAATTAAATACCTCATCAAGTTGTTGTCTGGACGAGGTAGTTGGCATGTCCGGGGACTTAGGCTTATCCGCCTTAGCCGGTTTTTCTGTTCCCTACACATACAAAAAATTTCCATCCTTTTTAGAAATACAGAAACAAAAAAAATTAAAGGGAGGTTTTCATAAAAATGGAGAAGTTAATTAAATACCTCATCAAGTCCCTGGACATTAGGCTTATCCGCCAAAGCGGGCTTTTTTGTTCCCTACAAAAAAAAAATAACATATAAATTTAACATATAAAAACATTCAACAATTAAAAATGTAACATATATATAAAGGTATTTCTTCTAACCCCAATCGCTTTGGCTTTCTGAGGAGGCGAGACGACCGAGCCAAGTAGATGTGAGTTTTAGGCCATTGGATGAAACTCCCAACCGCATATCCCAGAATGGTAATGTCTTTACGAACTGGGACAGGCAGTTGAAAGTTTTCATGGCCTGGAAAGACTGTACTTATCTCTACTTTTCTATGATTCGGCAAAAGTTTTTCGCCATGAACTACTACATTTACCGCGACTGATTTGGTGTTCATTTCTACGAGACCCCGGCCAACACGCACATTTGGATTTTCGAATTTAGGGTCAGCAAGAATAACTACTACCCTCTTGTTTACGACCTGAAGAATATACACATACATTATTATATCCCAAAATTTAATAGAATTCATATAAATTTAACTAATTAAACACTTCATGTATGCATACCTTACTGAAAACAGGGAACTGACTTGAAGGGGATGTATGCTGTTTTCCATCAGCCGTCTTCTTAAGTTGCATCTCCTTTTGAGACCCATTATTTACCTAATAAAATTAACCAATGGCACGATGTCAGAAGTTATAGCATTAGAGTTGGCAGAGAACACACCCCCTGATCTTACCCCAAAAAAAAATAAAAAAAATAAGGAAGTATTAGGTGGTACCTGATCGGCTTTAGTTGTTACTGACTTGAAGCATTAGGTACCGATCTTTCAATCTCGTTGACCGATACTTCCTTCTCATGTATTGCCAAGGTAGAAGCGGCCTCTTGACCAATCTGTTGTACCTTATTACCCCCTTTATAAATGACATCCTCCATCATCTTCACTTCTTCTTCTAAAGCTTGCCTCCAAAGATTCAACTTTAATAGTACGGATGCCATTAACTGAAGCTGCGTGCCAAGAATGTAATGTGTCAGCAATTTTTATCCCAACAATAACATGTGAATTGAACTTAAATGAAAATAATAGAATAAATGGTACCATGTCAGCCTTCTCATACTTAGTCTTCCTTTTTCTTCTTTATCGGGGCAGTTGTCCCATAATATTTCGTTACTCCAACCTGTAACGGGACGCCCCTCAAACGACCTGGATGTTCGGGTCGGCCGATCGCTCTAGCAAGAACGTCATTACGACCATTGGGAGTGAATTTCCCTTCTTCTACCTCTTTCAATACGTTGTCCTATAATATATTAAATAAACTTCAAATTATATTTGTGACTAAAATAATAAAGTTAGTAATGAACTCGTCTTAATAAAATAATGCTTACTATGTTGGCCAACACTTCCTCATCATATTTGTCACGCGACCGGGATCCTTTAGGCGTGTGCCCTTCTTTATAAGTTACATGCCGATCCAAGTTGGTCACTCCCTTTGCCACCTACACATTAACATGGTAACATTTATACATGTAAATGTGTATCAATGCAAGTCCAAGTGTGATTAAAAAAATAAAGTCTCACAGGGGAATAATGCATGCTACTTACGAGGTTCTCTTCTATCTTTCTGTAACCGCCTCGAGAACCATACCATTTCCCCTTCTTGCATGAAATGTTAGCACGATTTCTTCTGCTAACGGCCTTCAAATAATTATATAAAAGCGCAAGTGGATGAGATAATAAAAACATTATATAAAGGACTCATTAATTAAAAAAATGATAGGTAAATCGTTAAAAGGCGAGGATATTTAACCTGAAACTTCTCAGTAGTTCTCATTTTTTTTAAAAATCCCATTGTTCCTGACTGATGGTGGGACACTTGTTTTCCGGTGGGCTCTTACGCATCTCCCCCGTTGCCTTGTCCACCTACAACCAATCCCTAGCAACGTCACACCTCCACTGCCTATGGACATCCGCTGCCTTATGCATTAAATACTTATCATGGATTTCATCGGGTATAATAAAGCCTTCCTTTACACGAGCCAAGTATAACTCCGCCAATTTTGGATTCAAACTTCTAACATCATCTAAATGGATAGGCACAAACTGTCTTGTGCAACATCCAATCCAACTGGAGAAATAACCCGCATTTGGACCAGTAGGGAAAACCTTCGAGCTCCATGTTATTTCCATCGGCTCTTTAGCGGCTATAGCTGCAAGGACTTTCGGGCACTTCGTAGCACCCCTCTCACCAGGCTTATTATCCTTAGGCTTATTATTCTTTTGACTTCTTTTCCGTTTTTCACCCATGATAATCCTAAAACCCAAATATGAATGATATAGGAAATGAACAACTTAACAACGTACATGCAGAGTATTATCTAAAGCCCTAAACCCTAATAGGAATGAAAATTTAAAACAACAGATTGAGCTTCTAAAATCCTAAACCCTAATAAGAGGAGTGAAGTAGATGATGCGGGATGATAAAGATAACAAAGAAGACGAAAAACAAACAGATGCATGAAAAAGAAAAAAGATGATCGTCTTAAAACCCTAATGACGAAGCACAAAATTAAAGTGAACATACCTGATGATGATGATGATGATAAAGAGAACGAGCAGTATGATAAGGGAAGGCAACGGAATCTAGGCATCGGAAATTGGGCGACGGCCGGCAACGAGAATGTAGAAAGCAAGGAAGAGAGAAGAATTAACTCAGGATACCAACGGTTGAACTGGTGTTGTGTGTGTATGTGTTTGTAAATTAGTTTTGTATTAAGACAGACTATTGACAACGGGTTCTAAAAGGAAAACCGTTGTTATGTGTTAATAACAACGGGTCAATATAAGTCAACCGTTGTCAAAACTTTATTACAACGGTTAAAATATACCCGTTGTAATATATTTTCACCAAATTTGCGCCAAAATGAAATATGTCAAAAAACACAATGACAACGGGTAAGGGTACTACAACCGTTGTTGAAAGTAATAACAACGGGTAATGTAACTATAACCGTTGTTGATAGTATTAACAACGGGTAATGTAACTATAACCGTTGTTGATAGTATTAACAACGGGTAATGTAACTATAACCGTTGTTATTGTTGAACCTTTTTTTTTTAAATTACTGTAATTCCATTACAGTCCAAACCTGTAACAATATATACATAATGTAACAGCAGAAGCACCATATACTGCAACATTATTCAGTAATTTCAACACCAGCATCCACATCTAATAATAAGATCAAGAACATAAGACAACACCAGCATGCATGCATACTGCATATCTAAGCTACAGGATTTACCATGCCATGCAAATTTGGGAATTTTTATTTAACAATGACTATTATTGATTTACCAATAAATTAAACCATCAAATTATTGGTCTGAAAATGACTCAAAATGTTGGTCGTCCATATCACTGTGTCTTGATGAACTATCTCAAGATCGGGGACGTTTCTTGGATGTCATAGTTTCTTCATTAACCCAAATACCTTCACCATGGTCATCACGCATATAGATGCTTTCAGTGTCCACATGATCAGTGTCAACATCGTCGAAATAAGATACAGTGGTAGAGTGATCCATTCCCTCAAAAACGACATCCTGATCATCATCACCATTATCGGATGGACTACTCCTTCTACTCCTTATAGAGAGTACAACAGACCACTTCTTATCCATAGGATCGGTGACATAGAACACTTGTTTAGCTTGGGATGCCATTATGAAAGGATCATCCTTATTATTGCCAACCTTACCCAGATTGACCAACGTAAATCCCATCTTATCCTTTCGGACACAATGGATGTTGTTATCAACCCAGTTACATTGAAACAAAGGCATTGTGAAATCAATGTAATCTAGTACCAATATTTCTTGAATAACACCATAATAAAGGCATTTTACACAAATAGGCTTTTTATCTTTTGAAGTAGCAAAGTGCATTGCCTCAAATTCAGAACTCACACCACTATTTTACATTGTGCTCAACTCATCTTGCTCGCGGGTGTAAACGTATATCCATTAATGGCAAAACTGTTGTAAAAGGTGACCCTGGCATTTGGACCTAAACCAAGACGTAGTAACCTAGGAGAGATGTCATCACCAGTTTGATCCGTACACTCTAAGACAATATTCCTAAACCACTCTGCAAACGTCTTCGTATGCTCGTTCGCAATCCAGTTCTCGGTCTTGTTTGGGTGATCGTATTTGAGCTCATCTTTGTGTTGTTGAATATAAGGTTGCACCTCATCTTCGTTGTTTTAGCACATACGTGTGTGCTAAATGCAACATTTCACGTGTTACAATTTTTTCAACCCGGCCCCTAATACCTTTTCCGGTCATCCTGTCACTATGACGATTCTTAGGAACGTCAATCAACTCCTCAGGGGACAGATGAGCGTAACAATATGAAAGAGCTTCGTCTAAAATAGCGCGTTCAGCAATACAACCTTCCGGACGATACCGATTAGATGTATAGTCCTTGTAGACTTTCATCAATCTTTCGAAAGGATACTGGTATCTCAAGTACACGGGCCCAAGGTACAAAATCTCCCTAACCAAGTGAATGGTCAGATGAATCATGATAGTGAAGAAAGAGGGTGGAAAATACATTTCCAACTGACAAAGAGAGGTTACAACGAGGTCCTGCAATGAATCCGCGTCATCGGGATCGATGACTTTCTCGTATATGGACTGGAAGAAGAGACAGAATCTAGTTATAACATATCTTACCTTTTCAGGTAAAATGGAACGAATAGCCACCAGTAGTAATTGTTGCATCAAAGTGTGACAATCATGTGACTTTAACCCGGTGAGTTTTAGGTCTTGCATCGACACTAGGCTTTTGATGTTCGACGAATAACCATGTGGCACTTTAATTCCATTCAAGCATGCACAAAACTCTTTTTCTCATTCCGTGAAAGGGTATAAGTCACGGTAAAAATGTACGATTACCTCTCTTCTGTGGTGCCAACTCTAGTCTAATACCCATCATTTTCAAATCTTCCCTAGCTGCGGCGTTATCCTGTGTTTTACCAGGAACATTCAGAAGGGTATTGATAATATTATCATAGACATTTTTCTCAATGTGCATGAAATCGAGGCAATGCCTGACCTCCAGTCGGCCAATATGGAAGTTTATCAAAAAATATGGATCTTTTCTTATACCCACGAGTAGACAATTTAAAGCCGCTCTTCTTCCCATAATCTATCTCAATATGCTTTACTTTCTGATAAACTTCATGCCCACTCAAAATTCTAGGAGGTTGACGAAGTTCTTGTCTTCCATTGAATGCTTTCCGCATCTTGCGATAACAATGGTCATGATACAAGAACCTCCTATTTCCCATATACACATACTTACGAGAAGACTTCAAGTATTCAGACTCGATATCCTCCCCACACAATGGACAAGCCTCTTTCCCATGAACTGTGTGCCCAGAAAGGTCGCCATAAGCTGGATAGTCAGTTATTGTACACAATAACATCGCTCTCAAATTGAAAGTTTCGTTCTTATATGCATCAAATACTTCTATCCCACTATCCCACAACAATCGCAAATCATCTAGAAGAGGTTCCAAATATACATCTATATCATTTCCAGGTTGTTTAGGGCCGGAAATTAACAACGACAACATCAAATACTTTCTTTTCATGCACACATATGGAGGTAAGTTATAAATAGCCAACACTACTGGCCAAGTATATGTTGGCTACTCATGTTTCCGTGTGGGTTCATTCCATCAGTGGACAGCGCTAGACGTAAGTTTCTAGGTTCATTGTCGAACTCGGGATACTTAGCGTCGAACGATTTCCATTGCATACCATCTGCCGGGTGTCTTAGCTTTCCATCATTTATTCTTCCTGTTTCATGCCAAGTTAACATTTTTGAATCATCGGGATTCGCATAAATCCTTATGACTCTTGGTATCAATGGAAAATACCACAACACCTTAGCCGGGATCCCTTCCTTATCCTTATAACGCCACAACAAACATTTAGGGCAATTGGTTAAGTTTTGATATAATTTTTGATACAATATGCAATCATTTGGACATGCATGTATTTTCTCATATTTCATGCCCACTCCTCTTATTAGTTTTTTCGCCTCATATGTCTTAACAGGTAGAACATTACCATCAGGAAGCAACTCCTTTATCAAGGCTAAAAAACTAGTGAAACACGTGTCACTCACCCCATTTGCCCCCTTGATATTATACAACTTCACCAAAGCCGACATTTTTGTGAACTTACAACTAGGATACAGAGGTGCTTCAGACTCACACAACTTCTCATACTTGTTGTTAAGGTCATCCCAATTACTAGTGTCATCACCTACATCTTCAAAAGCAATCGACTCATCATCATTCTCTTCATTATCTATAGACCCAACATTCAACTTCTCTACTACCAACTATTCCAACTCAAAAAACTCGGCAAACTCAGGATCATCAGTTAGCCTTTCGTGTACCTCAACATCATCTTCTTCAGAATTATTCTCTTCCTCTAATGATTCCCCATGAAAAATCAAACGTGTATAGGATCGACTAAATCTCCACTTTTCTAGGTGTATTTTAACGTCCGAAAAAGCCATATAGCTAATATTACCACATCTTTCACAAGGACATGCAATACTAGAAGAACCTTTCAAATTGTTCGAAACGAATTCATAAAATTCAGCTAAACCATCCTTGTAGGTGCGGTCACTCATATTTGCATCAATCATCCAAATTCGAGTCATTATTCTACATTCGTAATAATAGGCAACTAATTCGGAAAATACAATAATAAGCAAACAAATAAACGAAATTCAGGAAAGCAATTAAGCTAAATTATCAACAAATTAGATAATAACCCAAAAAATCCTATATCTATAAGCGTTGCTAAGAAACATATATATACCTAATTGATAAACACGATGAGGGAGAGAAGACAGTGACAACATTGACGGAGATGAAGACAGAGAGACGATCCGAGAGGAATGGAGGATGATATAGTAGCAGTATTAGCTTCTGTTTGTGTTTTGTAGCGTATAGCAGAATAAAGCAATCTGTTGTTTTTAAGATCTTCATAACATTAATAACAACGGTTATTGAGTCTACAACCGTTGTTAAAACATATTAAAAACGGGTTCTAAACAAACCATTTTAATTACTTTTCACTAATTTTGCGCCAAATTATTAACAACGGTTAAAATGTAACCGTTGTTATTAGTTTTTATATTAACAACGGTTTTGAAAGTATGACCCGTTGTTAAAACCAATAACAACGGTTAATGACACAGAACCGTTGTAATTAAGTTTGGTAAAATTCGTGGCATCAATTCTACAACGTGTTTTGATGATTTTCGTGAATAAGCGTTGTTAAAGGGCCGTTGTAGTTGCCTGTATTTGTAGTAGTGTCGTTTATTGTCTTTGGGCCTTCGCACCGTGAAATTCATTCCTCCTAAGTGTCGTCTTGGGTTTGCTCGGGCTTTGAAAGGACCCCTGGATGATGTGGTTGGTCCTCCTAGTGATCTCTCCCGCTGGATTCGTTTGCTTGTTTTACCACTTTGTCTGCTTAAGACTTAATCTCCTCGGAGTAATCTTGAGTGTAGGGCTGCCACTCGGTGCCAGCGTCAGGAGGAGAGTATTGTCAGGGCTATCCGTGCTTGGGGGGTCCTTGGAGGGGGGGGGGGGTTGCAGCTGTTGCAGGCGTGTTTGGATGAGGGTCCTTCTTTATTTACTGTAGAGGAGGATCTGGATTTGAGTGAGCTCAAACTCCGTCAGTGTCAGAGGAAGATTTGTGATGGTTACTATACTGCTGCTGTTCGGGTGCTCTCTTCCTCTAGGGTCGCCCCCTACTCCGATGCCACTCTTGTGGCCTTGCGTGAGAAGCATCATGTCGCCCCGCCTCCTACATTGCCTCCTTTGTCTCGGGTTCATCATCCTCTGGTTACCTCTTCATCAGTGGTTTTGGATATGATTCGGAGCTTCCCACGCGGTACTTCTTGTGGGAGGGATGGCTTTCGCGCCCAGCACCTGATGGACTGTTTGAGTGGCGGAGTTGTGGCTATCTCTGATGATTTGATCACTTCTATTACTAGAGTGGTTAATATTTTTTCTTGAGGGCCGGTGACCTCTTGCTCTGGGTGAGTACATTGCCAGCGCCCCTCTCACGCCGCTTGTTAAACCAGGTGGTGGTGTTCGTCCGATTGCTATTGGCACTGTTTGGAGACGGTTTGTCTCTAAAGTTGGTGATTTTCTAGTTGGTCCTTCTTTGTCTTCTTACTTTTCTGGCCTTCAGTTTGGGGTGGGTGTATCCGGTGGAGGAGAGGCTATCTTGCATGCCTTGAATAGGCTCATTGAGGCTCGGGGTGCTGAGGTGGGACTTTCTATGTTGCTGGTTGATTTCCAGAATGCTTTCAACCTTGTTGATCGCGCGACCATGCTTCTGGAAGTCCGACGTCGTTGCCCGGTTCTCTCCCGTTGGGTGGAGTTTTGTTATTCCAGTCCTGCCCGTCTTTTTTATGGGGAGCATTGCTTGTGGTCTTATCAGGGTGTCCAGCAGGGTGATCCTTTGGGCCCTTTAATTTCGCTTTGGTTTTGCATCCCTTGGTATGCAAAATCCGGGACACTTTTGACCTCACTATGCAGGCGTGGTACTTGGATGATGGCACTATCGTGGGGGATACATTGGAGGTGGGGAAGGTCTTAGATTTGATTATTGCGGATGGCCCTCGTTTTGGACTGCATCTTAATGTCTCCAAGACGGAGGTCTTTTGGCCTGTTGAGGATCCTCAGAGTCGGCTTCCTGGGGTTTTCCCTCCTTCTATTGCCCGGCCCTTGCGTGGTGTTACAGTATTAGGTGGACCTGTCAGTACTTGTCCTGGGTTTGGCAGTGAGATTGTGGCGAAGTGAGTAAGTAAGACCATTGCGCTAATGGACTTGGTTGCGAGGATTGAGGACCCATAGTGTGAGTTGCTTCCACTTCGAGCTTGTACTGGTATTTCTAAGCTCTATTTCTCCTTTCGTACTTGCTCCCCTGGTGTTTTTGGGTCGGTCCAGCTTCCTTTTGATGCTGCTCTTCGTTCCAGCTTGGAACGTATTGTCACCGCCTCTGGCCCAGGTTTTGGGGATTGGCAATGGCGCCTTGCTACATTCCCTTTTCACCTTGGTGGTCTTGGTGTCTATGCGGCGGGAGATGTTTTACACTATGCTTTTATTGCGTCCCGTTTGCAGTCTGCTGATTTGCAGGCTAAGCTCCTCGGACCTTCTGGTATTGTAGCTGCTGGCCCTGCTTTTGACAATGCCGCGCGGGTGTTTCTTGCGACTACAGGCTCTGGTATCTTAGGTAACCCTAGTGAAATTGCTGCCCCCAAACTTATGAAAAAATTGGCAGACATATATTTTGCGACAGTTGCTGCTGCCTCAGAGTCTGTTTTCTCCTTGACACCACGCCAGCTTGCTTTGTGGCAGTCTCAGCAGGGTTCCCACTCCTCTGATTGGTTGCATGCGGTTCCTATCTCAGGGTTGGGTCAGACTATGAATGGGAGGACTTATCGTAGTGTGCTTGGGTATCGTCTGGGTGTTTCGTTATTCACGGTATCTAGGCCCTGTCCTGCTTGCTCTCGGGTTTTTGCTGGTGATGTTTTTGGGGACCACGCTATTTCTTGTACTGATACTGTGGGCGTTAAACATCGGCACAACCTTTTCCGTGACACTCTATTCGACATCTGCTATAGATCTGGTATTTCTGCGGGCAAGGAGGTTGATATCGGGTTGGTTGACGGGCATGGTGGCTCTCTTCGTCCTGCGGATTTGCTGCTTTATTCTTGGGACAGAGGGCGTGATGTGTGCGTTGACTTGACAGGGTCTTCTCCTTTGACTCAGACTGTGATGACGGATTTTGTGCCCGGCCGGGTTGTCGCTGATGCTGCTCAGCGTAATTGTGCTAAGTATGGGGATTTGTGCACGACAGCGGGTTATGGTTTCCTTCCCTTCTCTTTCTCTTCACTTGGGGAGCTGGGTTTGGATGTTGTTGCCTTGCTCAAGCGGATCCAGAAATTCTCGGTATCTCAGGATGCGGGGGCTCGGGTGGCCGCTTACATTTTTACTAGACTTAGCTTTGCTGTTGCTAAGGGTGTGGGAGCCCAGATTGTCTCTCAGCTCCCCACCAATTTCATGTAAACATTTATTTTTTTTTCTTTAAATGAAAGTTGCGCGCATCCTATTAAAAAAAGAAATAATACTAATAATAATAATAATAATAATAATAGTAGTAATAATAATAATAATAATAATAATAATAATAATAATAGTAGTAGTAGTAATAATAATAATAATAATAATAATAATAATAATAATAATAATAATAATAATAATAATAATAATAATAATAATAATAATAATAATAATAATAATAATAATAATAATAATAATAATAATAATAATAATAATAATAATAATAATAATAATAATAATAATAATAATAATAATAATAATAATAATAATAATAATAATAATAATAATAATAATAATAATAATAATAATAATGCACTTACTTTTACCACTGTGACACATGCATCTTGTTGTTCCTATTGTATCTCTTTTAGTATATATCTTTGTTAAGACCTGAGTTAAAACAATATGTACTTCTAATAAGTTGCGCGCATCCTATTAAAAAAAGAAATAATACTAATAATAATAATAATAATAATAGTAGTAATAATAATAATAATAATAATAATAATAATAATAGTAGTAGTAGTAATAATAATAATAATAATAATAATAATAATAATAATAATAATAATAATAATAATAATAATAATAATAATAATAATAATAATAATAATAATAATAATAATAATAATAATAATAATAATAATAATAATAATAATAATAATAATAATAATAATAATAATAATAATAATAATAATAATAATAATAATAATAATAATAATAATAATAATAATAATAATAATAATAATAATAATAATAATAATAATAATAATAATAATAATAATAATAATAATAATAATAATGCACTTACTTTTACCACTGTGACACATGCATCTTGTTGTTCCTATTGTATCTCTTTTAGTATATATCTTTGTTAAGACCTGAGTTAAAACAATATGTACTTCTAATAAGTATTAAATGTACTTCCAGTTTATATTTAATGTACATTCCTTATAAAATCAATGTACATGATGAGTTAGTTAAGTGTACTTGATTAAAATTGAATAACATATTTTATGTACTTATGTTAATTATTCTTTGTATCTATACTTTATATTTAATGTACCTCCAATATATATAATGTGTCCCCGAAGAGTAAGTGAAATAAAAATAAACAATTGTAGTAAATATGATATGTAGCTATAATTATTAAAATGTACATTTATTATATATTTCATGTCCCTTCTATATTATTAAAATGTACTTGAATAATTATTGAAACATGCCTTATAACTAATTAAGATATACATGGTATGTAACTTTAATATTTATTATATGTTCCTATAATATATATTTAATGTGCCTCTTATATAAATAAAATGTACATAATAAAAAATCGAGTCATAATTGATAATTAATTAAAATAAACATGATATGTACCTTTAATAAGTATTATATGGTTCTATATTAAAAATTTAATGTACCTCTCATATACATAAAATGTAAATGATTTATTCATCCGTGAAAGATAATTAATTAAAATAAACATGTTATGAATCTATAATCGTTAATAAATGTACCTATTGTAGATATATTTAATGTATCTCCTAAACAAATTAAAGGTACTTGATGATTTGTTGAAACGTGATTGATAAATAATTTAAATAAACATAAATACTTTGATATGTACCCATAGTTATTATAAGATGTACCTATATCATATGGTCAATGTACACCTTACATATATATATATATATATATATATATATGATGAACCTAACGAATTAATGATATGAATTTAATAGATAATTGAAATATATATGACATGTCATATAAGAATATATTATGTACCTCCAATGAAAATAAAATGTACCTTCGGCATAAATATATTGTACGTACATTTTTCATTAAAATATTATAACCTATAACAAATGTAAATTTTATAATAAATATGTAAATAATAAGTACAAATTATCATAAGTACATATGATATTTTGTTCAATTTTTATCAAATATATTTAACTAACTATGCATTACATTGATTTTATACTGAATGTACATTGTATATAAGTTAGAAGTACATTTAATAATTATTATAGGTACATATTGTTTTAACTCAGGTCTTAACATACATACATATATCAAAAGAGATACAAAAATAGCAACAAGATGCTTGTGGCACAGTGGTAATAGCAAGTGCATCTCAACCAAGAGGTCTTGGGTTCAAGCCTCACGCCAGCCACTGCCAGCCACCGCCGTTGACCGACCGCCATTGACCATTGACAGCCACCGCCGTTGACCGACCACCATTGACCGTTGACTGAATTTGTCCGGTCGTTGACCGACGACGTTGACTTTTCCGATGGGTCACTGAATTTGTCCGGACGTTGACCTTCCTTGACCGGCGGCCAAACCACCGTTGTTGACCGCCATTGACCGGTGGCGTTGACTTTTCCGGTGGTCAATGTTGGTCAATGGATTGGGTTGTATAGGTGGTTGTATAATAGAGTTAATCACAGCCCTTAGATTAGATTTAGTGGAGTTAAATCTAATGGTTGAAAAGTGTTCTCACCGTTCTCACCTAATGGGTTGTTCTCATATGATCCCAAATCTAATAATAATAATAATAATAATAATAATAATAATAATAATAATAATAATAATAATAATAATAATAATAATAATAATAATAATAATAATAATAATAGTAGTAGTAATAATAATAATAATAATAATAATAATAGTAGTAATAATAATAATAATAATAATAATAGTAATAATAATAATAGTAATAATAATAGTAGTAATAATAATAATAAAAATAATAATAATAATAATAATAATAGTAGTAATAATAATAATAATAATAATAATAATAATAATAATAATAATAATAATAATAATAATAATAATAATAATAATAATAATAATAATAATAATAATAATAATAATAATAATAATAATAATAATAATAATAATAATAATAATAATAATAATAATAATAATAATAATAATAATAATAATAATAATAATAATAATAATAATAATAATAATAATAATAATAATAATAATAATAATAATAATAATAATAATAATAATAATAATAATAATAATAAGCCGATCCAGAAATTCTCGGTATCTCAGGATGCGGGGGCTCGGATGGCCGCTTACATTTTTACTAGACTTAGCTTTGCTGTTGCTAAGGGTGTGGGAGCCCAGCTTGTTTCTCGGCTCCCCACCAATTTCATGTAAACTTTTGTTTTTCTATATATGATAGCTGCGCGCATCCTTTATAAAAAAATAATAATAATAATAATAATAATAATTACAATAATACTAATAATAATTGTATTTTCTAATAGTAATAATAATAAGGTAAATTATAATAAGTTTCCTAATTTACCTTTCCTAATTAAATTCTTATAACCTCAACCTACCTATATAAATAGATGAAACGATAGACCTTATTATTCATAATAAATCTGAAGAATTCATAAAGGGGAGAGAGTTGGGATCGACATTCGATATTCACAAGACTAACATCGCTAATTAACTCGAGGTAAGCACAACTCATGTATACTCTTTGCTACGCTATAACTTGTGAACTAGACCACCGTAGTACAAGCCGTGACCATCGTTGTGACTGTGTTCCACCTCGGACCCCTGATGACCTGAATTGACCACCGTTGACTGGTGGGAAGGGGGATGTTATTAGGGTTTTCGAAGGGTGGTTATGGGTTAGAAAGCTACACGTTGAACACGGGTTTTTGACCCTTTAATGTGTACGCCTTGACCTACGGTTGGTAGGGTGGTTCCTGGGTTATGAGTCGACCACCATGGGTGGTCATGGGTGGTCGGAAGTATAGTTTTGTGCGGTGGTTGCCGGAAAACACGCGATAGGGCTTAGTTGTTGCTTAACACGTTGGAACTGTTTTATACACAATTGCTTGACCCGTTGGACTCGAACTGGGGTTGGTTGGGTTCTTGGTGATTAGTCGGTCCTAGTGGTGGTGATAGGGTGGTCAGAGGTGGTGGTTTGTGCGAATGGCTGACGGGTTTCGCGAAAAACAGATGAAGTTTTGGTGTTAGTTGGTGTCGTGAGTTATTGGCCGTGAATGGTTGTGTCGTGTCGGTTAGTGTCGTGGCTAGGGTGGCATAGAGAGTTTTAGGTAGTGGTTGTTGCCGGTTTGTGGGTGTATGGGTGGTGGTGCTTGGTGTGTCGTGTTGTGTTGTGGTGTGCAAGTCGTTCTTGTTTTCGTTTCTGCCGACTGTTGTTGAGGGGGTTACAGGGGAGTTTCGGGCGGAAGTGGTGCTGGTCAGAGGGTGGCCACCGTGGCTGGGTGATCCATGGTGGAGGCAGTGTGAGTCGGGTGCTGCCGAGGGGTGTTTTGCGAGGTGTATGAGTGTTTCATAGGCTAAGCCGTGAAGATTGTTGGTGTTATAAGTTGGTTTTATTTGTTGTAGACCGGGTTATTAGTCGGGTATTTAAAGACGGGTTAACACGGGTTTTAATAAGTAATCGGGTTTTGGTTTATTGAAACGGGTTTTTGAATTATATTACACGAGATTATAATTAACATAATTAATTAATTAATTTATAATTAATGGAATTATTTGAATAAAGTATATAATTAGTAATTATAATAATTACTTGTCGAGGTGACGGAGTTGTGAGAGGCTGTATTAATTGGATTTCTATTTACTCGGATTGCGTTATTGGAATTTGCTGATGAGGTAGGATAATCTACTTAACTATATATGTTTTCCGTGTTTAATGGATGGATGTTATTAGAAGGATGATTGGTTAATGACTGCTTATTTAATTGAGTTAATTGAGTGATTAATATTGTCAGTTGTTAGAGTTGTGTATATTTTATACTATTATTTTGTGGTATGATTTATGAGAATTGGACTGCCCCGGGCTTAGTCTCCGGTGGATAACGTGAGTGGTTATTGGACTGCCCCAGGCTTAGTCTCTGGTGGATAACGTGTGTGGTTAATTGGAAGGCCCCGGGCTTAGTCTCTAGTGGATAACGTGGACAGTTGAGATTGGAATTTTGGCATACTAACAGTTGTGAGAGATTGGTTGTTTTAATGTATTTTATCCTACTCAACCTCGTGGTTGACAGTGTATTCGTAAACACCTGTGATGAAACATAATGGGGAACAGATTTGACAGGTACTAAACATTAGCTGACTTGGGAGCATTGGGACGTGAGCTCGACTTGGACCATAGTTGCTGTCTATATTACTTAGTTGACTTATACAACTTTATTTATGTAATTTCCGCTGCGTATTAAATTGAAATGTTAAGGTTTAATTTTATTTAGTTGGAAATGTAAAAAAATCGTTATTTCAGTTAAAGTTATTAAAGTACTTTGGTTTGTTTTAATTTGTATCATTTATCTCGGGCAACCAAGATGGGAACAGTCCTGTTTATTGGGAATGTCTTGCTAAAGGCTCCTATATAAATAGAGGTGTTACAATCTTCTCATTATCCTCATCACCACAGCATGTCAACGATAACCGCTTATAACCTCAACGCCTACAACCATGCCTTTATCCAAGGCTCTCTTTCTCTAACAGTTCTCATACCTCAAATCATTCGGTACACCGCCTAACTTATACCAAAAAAATCCTTAGCATATCTAATACTCCAACTCTTTCACAGTATCGTAAGGCGACATACTCCTCTATACATGCGTTTATCTCCATAATCATAACTCACGATCCACAATTTTTACACACACTCACACTAGATCCTCAAGTTCTCCATCTTATTTCCGCAAAACTCATCCATAACTTAACATGATACTAATTCCCAACACCCCATGCCCATTGTCCCAATAAATATTACGAACTACTTGTTGCTTCCAGCTCAGCACACACACGTTCCACAATTCTCTTACCACAACTATGTCAACCAATGCCTCACCTAAAACAAGATCAAAAGTACTCTAACAACCTCTCACAACTGTGTCCCATCAACAGGATATCACTATACCATGACAACAACGACCACATGCGCAACTCTCTTCCATATCATACTCTACCCAAACTACCAAGCCAAAATTGGTAAGAAACATCAATAAACAAAACCAGAGTCTATACGTCTAAACCGAAACTTACAGGAAACAGCATTAAACAAAACAACAATCTATATAACTGGTATACAATTTCGAAAACTCGTCTCATCAGTATCCCGTCTACTCCACCACAACCGATGACGGCATCATAACACCACCACCAACACGCGCACCGCAGCGCGAAAGTACATGCATCACAACACCAAGTACCATGCTCGGATCGCACCTAGAACACAACAACCACATTACCACAAAACCAGACTCTCGACGTAACAATAATCACATGACTCCTCCAACCACCATTACCCTTTCTGAATAGCGTCCTATTAGGTTACCATACACAACATATAACACGGAACACTCAGATAACAACTTTATCATTATCACATTATACCACTACTCGTGAGGTCAGGTCCTCACACAAATACTTACATACTCATAGACCCGTAATCGAATCTAACTAGCCAATCCTGATCACGTAAGTTACCACCTGATAAAAGTTACCTCTCGCCCGAGCTTAACTCGTATGCCCCTCATCTCACATTCTCCCATTCGCATAACTATCACCTCCGGACAAATGTAACCATACCGTTAATACCCAATTACTAGCAGACGCCTCCTATATTCACATCTTATACTCCCTCGCAACCATCTATACCAATCCGTCCTCCACAAAATCAACCTCTCCAGGACGATTATCTTCTCTATTTAACGTCATCCTCAAACACTAGTGATAACATCACGACATCACCATCTTTCGTATAACAAATCTCTTACACTCATCTATAAACATAACAGCTCATTTATATTCGGTTAACATCCCAATTAACAAACAACAAATCCGTCAACAAAATTTACCTGAACATTCATTCCAATTCTATCCTTAATTGTATCGTCACCCAACTCACCACCAAAATCTCATATCGTGCAATTACTCTACCAACCTTTTTTTCCCCTTCATTCCTCGAAACACATGACTAACATGTCGTCCTGAAATTCCTATATAACTATTAACTCGCACCCTCATGATAATATCATACATCTCGACGATTCCTTACTTCCATATCGCATAACTCCGGTCAACAGTCTCTTAGTTTACTCCTATCATTCCTTTTTCCTTTACGCTCGACAAAATCAATTAACAATTCAACTCTTTATTCCTACTACCTAACTCTTTAGTGCTCCGGTTACCTTCTCGTTGCTCCTAAACTCAAATTTCATTAATTCATATCGATACCTTCTCACTCTTTCTTACCATGGATCCTCTCTCATCATGCTATTCACTCACACTTACCACCAATAAGTCCACACAATTAACGTTTACTCTTCAATTAATTGCATCTCCCTTTTACATCCCTAGAAAACAAAATTCATCTCATATCACTAATTGCCCAAAGAATTACACACTAGGCTCACCTCTTAATAATCCAAATTCCCAAACTCAGTCACTATTTACAAATCCACGTCGCGGCATAAGTCAATCTAAGTTCACTATATACCATTCTCTGCCATCCCTTTATAACGACCTTCCATTATATATATTCTTAACCAACCCAGTTATAACTATCTCCCTCCATAAATCCTTACACATCCCAAGTTACCACCATTCGCATCCCTCATTTCAATCTTTTCATTCTTGGATTCCTTAGACTTACATGACCCCTTGCCCATATTCACTTACCTTTACATTACTCAAACTCGAGATTATATCACTCACCACATATCATAAAACATGCTCCTTGCCTCGATAAACTCACCAATCTTCCCTTTCCTTTTCCACTATTCATCACAACCACATATAACCCATATCCTCCACACCAAACTCATACCTATAAGATTGGGTAACTTACGCATCAGGACCAACATATATGTAAAACAATGCATAAAGAAGCAAAAGAACATCTTTGAAATAATTATGACATGTAGAGAGGTCAAAACGATAAGCATAAGACCAATACAAGGGTCACTAGATCGAGTACGGCCTACTCGATCGAGTAGGTGAAGGTCAGAAGCACGTACAATAAATTACCAGGGCTAGTCGATCGAGTAAGGGGTACTCGATTGAGTACGAAGAGGTGTACTCAATCGAGTAAGGGCTACTCGATCGAGTACCCTACACTCTGTCCAATTTTCATAAAATGGTCATATCTCATTCATTTTTTTGTCATTTTGGATGTGTGACCTATCGTTAGAATCGTAAGAGGACAAGCTATCACCCCCAAATGAAATCACATAAATATCATATATGCTTCTCAAGTTATATCAGTTTAAAGACAACTTCTATGTAATCGAGCAACATAATTACTTGATTTTTCCTTCCAAACAACTTAAACATCAAGAAAGTAAAAAAAAGCGACTCGATACTTGTAAAACCAGTATCCTAACCACATGTTACTATCTACAAAAGCTAAACAATAGCACCCATCATGCTCATATAATATTCAACTTATCAATCATGTACTACCCACATGCTTTTAACTTTATAACTTTTCGCAAAAATAAACATACGTATATAACACAACATCTCCTATTCACATGTTACTAGTATTGCCACATTATAAATGTAACACCCCAATATACCAAGGAGCCCTAACAAGACCTTCCCTGGCATATAAGGGCGTTATATTATAGTGATTGACAAAACTACTGATATAAATAAGATACAACTCAAAACCACTATCAGCTATAAGAACTACTTCTGTCGTGACTCGTGAGAGACTCATCCCGCCAAGCACCCAGCTAACATCCAGATCACAACCTGCTAAGACTGACTGCTCACCATAAGGGATCACGGCAGACACAACAGAAACAAATAACACAACAAACCACACAAGGTCAGTAACTAAGGAAAATACACCAACAACCACGGACACAGCATAAGTACACAAATCAAACACATACACACATCTCCATCCACCAATCACCGTCACCGACTATCCACTAGACCAGCCCTGCCAGTGGGGGGCCGTAGTCGTTCCCACCTAAGGCCCGCTCATCATACCGAGCGATAAACCCGTGTCCATTAATGTGCACATCACCTCCCGTGGCGGGTTCCACGGAGGGCAAACTACGGGCGTGAAGCCACTCCCGCAAGTGACTCCACTCAGCCGAGGACGCACCTCGAGAACCATAGACAAACAATCACAATCAGCTGTACCACAACAACGATAATCAAAATAACACAACACCAACCGATTACCATAATCATAGAACCATACGACACTACAGCAACCAAACCACATCACAAGACACTCTAAACAACCAATAGTACTGAGTAAGCGAACCTACCTTTAGCGCACCGCAACGATTCCACTTTCGATCACATGATATCAATCAACCAAGCAACACACCTATACAAATATTACAAGCATTTATCACTATCACTACAACCCTAACTGAAAAACCAACAACGACAATGTTGATGACGATGACATACCTACGCATGACAATCCAGCGTCAAGACCGCTACCCGACTCAAGCAACCTATTCCCATGGTATAAACATCTTCAAGGACCTCAAAGGAAGGAACTATGGTGAAGGGAAGAAGAAGAGACGACATCTAGGTTTAGGGAAGAGAAGCGGAAATGATTTGAGGTTTCACGAAACACGATTTATAAATCCCCGCTGCAAACTCGTTACTCGATCGAGTAACTAACTTACTCGATCGAGTGACCCTTACTCGATCGAGCTCCCAAGCTACTCGATTGAGTAGCCTCAGCTAGATCGAGTCCTATACAAATCAAAGCTCACATCGTGATAAGACATCGCCCGTAAGTTCTCCTAAGGTCGAGATCAGTGTTTAAGGTCAGTCAACGTCGGTCAACGGGTCCCTAAAAGGACGAGTATTACAATAAATCATTTCATCATACAACATGCTTAACCACAATCATATTATCATATAGAATTACCTTCACCTTTTCCACCACATCCTCCATTCAACCACATATCATCCATCCAACATATTCATATGAACATTAGTAAACACATAGCGATCCCCATAACACCCTATAGTGACCGGGTCAAAGTTGTAGGGCAAGTTCGCGACTTTAGGATGTCTCCCAAGTCTTTGCATTAGCTCCTATCAAATCTTACCCGGGTTCAGTTTAATTTGACTCCCTAAGTTCATTAGGTTCATTTGTTACAGGTTCCAAAATGGTCGCTCATATACCACTTTATAGCACCCCCATACACCGATGCACCTTACTTATGTGACTCATATTTATACATATTTAATCCCCGAACTAGGCTCGTTCCTAAGCTTTCTTGAATGTATAAGGGTCGTTTCTTTCATAAGCTTCCTATTTTGCATATTTTTTGAGGTTTTGTGCCCTTGATAGGGAAGGGGTGCTAGTCTTGCATGTATGGAGCAAAATGGAGCTAAATTGATCGCATCTAATGACCAAGAATCAAGGAGGAGACAGGTACCAAAGGCCAAAATAGATAGAACAAATAAATGGGCAATGATGAAGGACCCCCAAGGCTCCTCAATGATCCCCACGGATCATGAGGCAGCCAAATGAAGAATATGGAAATCTGCACGGAGAGATGGGCGTCACAAGCATGGCCCGATAATCCCAAAGAGAGGACGGGCGTCCCAAGACATAGCCCGAGCGTCCTTTGAGCAGGACGGGTGTTTTTCCATGAAGCATGAGCATCCAAAAAGTGCAATCCGAGCATCTCCATGGAGGACTTGCAAGACGTTTATCTTCATTTTAGGGACTTAATCGTCATTTAAGCCCTTAGTTAACCTAATAATTTTACTTAGTATAAATACTCCCTTGTAATAGAAGATTAGCATCAAGTCATTAGAGTTGATTAAAGATTAAATAGCTTAATTACATCTTAATCCTTCATTCATTATTGTTGAAGAATTCTTAGATTTAGTTGGGTAATTTGAAAATTATTTAGGTTTATTGAAGAATTGACAACTCTTCATTCATCAATCAAGTTTCTTCTATTATTCTTTCCTTTCCATTTGTTAATCCTAAGTTTGGTACAATTTCTTTACTCTTTGCTTAATTATTGTTTATTGTTTTACTCATCCATCATGTTTGGACTTGTTAATGTGATCGACACCCTTGTTAGCATGTTTTCCATGATCATGCGTGAGTAGTCTTCTAGCTAGGGTTAATGGGCGATTAAGGGAGTTAATCATGGGGTATATCTTTACTTAATAAGTTCATATGATTGCTTGCTTATTGTAGTTTTAACTTGCGCACATGTTATGCTTGATGAAATGCTTGATTGACAACCTAGCATGAATCTGTTATACATTCAACAAGACTTGTAAGACACAAATCAACTCAAGGCTTGTTAGACTATTCATATAGTTGAATAGGAAGAAATTAAGTTGACTTATAGGTATTGTAAAGTCTTGACCGACTCGACTCCGAGACCAAAACCTTCCTAGGAATTGTAAGATATAAACTAACTCGATTCCATTACAACAATAATTTGCTTGCATCTATGAAACTTGTTTATGTGATCTCACCATGATTCCCTTATAAACCCATGACACCCTAGTGCCTTTTATAAATTGTTTACATTTCCATGTACTTTATTTGCTTTTCTTTTCATTTGTTTATATTTACCTTGCCAAGTAATTTAGATAACCATCTCAATCCAAACTAAATTGTGACTCTCAGGCATAACTATTTGCATTTGATAGCTTAATCCAATACCCGTCCCTTGGGATCTGGCCTTTACTTACCGCTCTACTAAGGGTAGTTTGTGAAGACTATAAATATTGTTTGAGGGCGTACAACGACATGAACCCATAAAAATGGCGTCGTTGCCGGGGACGGTGTTCAATTTAATTGTTATCAATCTTGTTTTTAGTTGTGTTTTTCATTGCCTTGGGGAAAAATATTTCCTCAAGATACTTCTCACCATTTTCTCTTAGTTTACATTGCAAGATGGACCTTATATATTGTTGTGTAGAGGACCATGCGAGTTCTACTCTCATCAAAGACCCTTTGGAAGCATTGGAGGCCTTGGAAGTAAGTGAGGCCAACGATAAACATTGGGCATTAGAAGTAGATCTCCTTGAGGCCGCTCTAGCCAACAAAGAGATCACCTATGAGCAATCCATAACGATAGATGGCATCCTCAAAGAATCATTGCAACCCATCAAGGAGGAATAAGCAATGAGGATAGAAAGTGTAATTGATGTGGAAAGTGTAATGGAGGTGGAGAGTATTCCCAATGAACCATCAAAGGTAGAAGTTGACGTACAAACACCATCTTTATAACCTCTTCCCCCAAATTTGAAATATGCTTACCTTGATGAGTCTAAAACAAAACCCGTGATTGTGAATAAAAAACTCGATGAATGTCAATTGGAAAGTTTGCTAGGAGTGTTGAAAGAACATGAAAAGGCTATAGGTTAGTTTAGATGACCTTAAGGGAATAAGCCCTGAATTTTGCATGCATAGAATTCATCTAGAGGAAGACCATAGACCAGCCATTCACGGACAAAGGGGACTAAATCCCCATATGTAAGAAATTGTAAAAGCGAAGTTTATGAAATTGCTTGATGCGGGAATCATCTACCCTATATCGGATTCCTTGTGGGTTAGCTCCGTTCAAGTGGTACCCAAGAAAGGAGGTACCACGGTGGTAAAAAATGACAAGAAAGAGCTAATACCCACAAGGAAGATCACCGGTTGGCGAATGTGTATTGATTATCGTAAATTGAATTCCGCAACAAGAAATGATCATTTTCCTCTCCCATTCATTGTTCAAATGCTTGAGAGGCTTGTCTCTAACAAATTCTTTTGCTACCTTGACGGGAATTCGGGATTCTTCCAAATCCTAATACACCCGGATGACCAACATAAGACCACCTTCACATGCTCTTACGATACATTTGCCAATAGGAGAATGGCCTTTGGGCTATATAATGCTCCCGCCACATTTCAACGTCTCATGATGAGTGTCTTTTACGACTACTTAGAAACACTAATGGAAGTCTTTATGGATGATTTTTGTGTCTATGGGAAAGCTTTTGAGTCATGTTTGCATAATTGATCTCTTTTCTTGCAAAAATATGAAGATGTTAGCCTTGTTTTGAATTGGGAAAAGTGCCATTTCATGGTCAACGAAGGCATTGTCTTGGGTCATTTGATTTAGGAAAAGGGCATCGAGGTTGATAAAGGTAAAGTTGAGGTGATAGAGAAATTACCGCCACCCGTGAATGTCAAAGGGGTGCGGAGTTTTCTCGGTCATGAAGGGTTTTACCGACGATTCATAAAAGATTTTTCCAAAATTGCAAAACCCCTCACTCAACTTTTGCATAAGGATGCCCCATTCCAATTTACTCATGAGTGTGTTGAGGCTTTTGATAGGATCAAAGAAGCTCTAATTTTGGCATCGATCATTCAACTGCCAAATTGGGAGATACTTTTCAAGATAATGTGTGATGCCAGCAACTATGCCGTTGGCGCAGTTCTTGGTCAACAGTTGGGAAAGCTTTACATGCAATATACTATATAAGAAGGACACTTGATGCCACACAAGTCAACTATGATACCATGGAAAAGGAACTTCTTTCTATAGTGTATGCTTTGGAAAAGTTCCGCTCCTACCTACTTGGATCAAAGGTGATAGTGTTCTCGGACCATCGTGCTCTTAGACATCTCTTTGTGAAGAAAGATTCAAAGCCACGCTTGTTGATGTGGATATTGTTTCTCTAAGAATTTGACTTAGAGATAAGCAACAAGAAAGGAGCCGAGAACGTAGTTGCCGGATCACTTGTCGAGGATTCGGTTTGACAACAATGAAGAAGATACACCAATCAATGATTCCTTTCCCGGTGACATTCTAATGGCTATCCACACACAGCTCGAACAACACACAACACCATGGTTTGCCAATTTTGCGAACTACATTAAGGGAGGAGTTCTTCCTCTGAACTTGAACTACAATCAACGAAAGAGTTTATTATTTGAAGTGAAGAGGTACTTTTGGGATGATCCCAATCTGTACAAAGCATATAGTGATGCTCTTTACCGTAAGTGTGTGCCATAATGGGAAGTTTAAGGAGTTTTGGAAGGTTGTCACTCATCCCCATATGGAGGAAACCATGGAGCTAGAAGGATGGTTGCCTAAGTCCTACAATCGGGCTTCTATTGGCCCACCATGTTTGAAGATGCTAGAGAGTTTATCCTTCATTGTGATCCTTGCCAAAGAACTGGGAACATAAACTAGAGGAATGAGACGCCACAACGAGGCATATTGGAGGTCGAAATCTTTGATGTTTGAGGAATTGATTACCAAGGTCCCTTTGTATCGTCCCAAGGCAACAAATACATTCTAGTTGTCGTTGATTATGTATCAAAGTGGGTAGAATCAATTGCTACTCTAACTGATGATGCAAAGACGGTGACCAAGCTCCTAAGAAAAGTGATCTTCCCAAGGTTTGGAGTTCCTAGAGCAATTATTAGTGATGGTGGAACACGCTTCCATGAGAAGAAACTTGCATCTCTCTTGACAAATTATGGTGTTCAACATAGAACCGGCTTGCGATATCATCCTCAAACAAGCGGTCAATTAGAATTTTATAATAGAGAGATTAAGCAAATTCTTGAGAAGGTTGTTAACAAGACTCGTAGGGATTGGAGCATGAAACTTGATGACACTCTTTAGGCTTATAGGACGGCCTATAAGACTCTCATAGGAGCTTGACCTTACAAGCTAGTCTATCGAAAGGCTTGTCACTTGCCACTTGAATTGGAATACAAAGCCTTTTGGGCGATCAAAGCCCTCAATCTTGATCTCAAATTAAGTGGAGAGAAGAGGATCTTGCAAATTGAAGAGTTGGAAGAGTTTCGGCTTCACTCATATGAGAATGCAAAGATCTACAAAGAACGCACCAAATTCCTTCATGATAAGAGAATCAAGCAAAAGGCTTTGCACAAGGGAGACAAAGTCCTTCTATTCAAGTCTCGATAGAGGCTCTTCCCCGGAAAGTTGAATTCACGATGGACGGGTCCCTTTCTGATAAAAAAATGTTGGAAAGTATGGAGACTTTAAGCTAATGCCGGAAGATGGGAATCGGTTCAAAGTCAATGGTCAACGTATCAAGCCTTATTATGAAGGAGCTCTCGTAGGAGAAGTTGAGGCCATCCGCCTTGAGCCTCTCCCACCATGATCAAGCATTAAAATGGACGAGAGTTTGGTGGAGTCCTCCCTAAACCACCACTTGTAAATATACTAACTTACTATTTGCACTTAAATTCATTGCATTGCATTTTAATTCCTTGTTTTAAGTACAATTTTTGACATAAGAGCAAGTAAGGGAGGGTTACTAAACAAGTTTGATGTGTGGAGGATTTGAAATTCAAGTGTGGGGAAGCTTTGCCCAGGCAAAGAGATAGAACCTATGTCACTCAATGAAGGAAGAAGAAGTTATAGAAGAGCTAAAAGGAGGATTCCCACGAGTTGGCCTCGACTCGTGAGAGCTGGAGCCAAGAAAGATTGAAAGTTTTTATACTGAAGCAATATTTGGACGTCGTAGTATCGGGACGGGCGTCCCGAATGTTCAGGACGGGCGTGCCATCCCTAGGGACGCACGTCCCTATCTGCTTGTCAAGAAAAATTTTATCCTGTTACGAAATTCGGGTGTCCCAGAACCAAAGACGGGCGGACCGACTTCAGGACGTGCGTCACCCTCTGTGTATACAAATTTTTTTGAAGCAAGAAACGCCTGGCTCCCTCAACGAACCGCGCGTCTCCCTCCCATGCTACTCTTCTATTGGCTACAAACTTTCTTTCTTTTCCTCATTTCCACCACACATATTAAGACACATCAACTTCTCTCTCTTCTAGTAAACCTAAATCTCCCTCACAAGCACTAAAACTCACCCAACCTTATCTCCAAACAAACACATCAACCTCTCTAAACTTTAGCTCATCCAAATCTAGGGATTGAGATATTCCAAAAAAACAAAGAGATCTAAGTTAGGAGGTTTGATTTTACTCTTAGACAAACAAATTTCTTAACCCAAATCAAAATGAAAACACCAAGGAAGTTCATGAGAAAAGAACAAACAAGAACAAGGATAATTGGGAGTTCTTCAACCTCACATCTCAACATAAGAAGAAGGGAAAATGAGTAGATTATTGATCTCTGAAGACTTGATCGATTTCCCAACATCGAGTTTGTTAATGATGCACAAAGATTTGTCTTCCACCGACTATTGGGTAAGAACATCCTTCCCACTAAATTCGTTTGTCACGTTACATTAAGGAAGTTAGGAATTTATCATCAAACCGAAGCTTTATTCGACTTATTCGGTCTCTCAACTATGTTCCATATTCATGAGCTTACATACAAATCACTTGTGCTTGAATTCATAAGCTTCTTAAAGATTTCCACTCTTAACAACACAATATGCATTGAGTTCCGATTGGAAAATGTCACGCGAATGATGACATTAGTTGAGTTCGCGGATGTATTGGGTTTAGATGTGTCGACCACTTGGTCATCTAAGCCTAGAAACTATAATGTGGAACCGCTTTGGAGAGCCCTAATGGGCCGTGATATGTCAAGGATAAAAGATTGTTCGGCTTCCTACATCTAAAACCCCATTATAAGGATCACTTATCATTTCATCGCGAGCACCCTACTTGCTCGACGTGACCCGGCCATAGTCAATGAGCTTGATCTTACTTTCATGGAATCTTACTTGTAAATTCAAGGTAAGAGTGGCTACAAATTCAATGCTTCTTTATTACTACTTGAAAGATGGGCATGGTTTCGGAACAGATGTGACAATGGGATGAGACACATTATCAATGGAGGCTTAATAAGAAGACCTGCAAAGTGGTTCATCCCGAATTTCAACAATGATAACTCTTATGTGCATCTTCCGGGCAATACTAGGCTTAATGAAAGGCTTCTTTTCTAACAACACCATTGGATAGCCTATGAGGGATACGAAAGGAAAATCAAATGGTTGACAAAGGGAAGCGCCCCTTTAACCCTTCCAATGGAAGGTTTGACAAGAATTTCACCAAGGAGGGGACATCTTTCCCGATTACCGTCTTACCTAGTGTCCGGAAACACAAGACAAGAGAACCGAGCCCCACCCCCTACTCAACAACAACAACAAGGGCATGATCAAAAGAATGAATAGGAGAAGATCACTATTCCTCTATACCCCTTCCCTTACGAACCCTACAACCACCCTAACTTGTTCATTCTCCCAAAGGATGACTTTGCCACAGGTCTACTTCATGCTATGCATCAACAACAATATGATGATAGGGTGGATGCTTACTATGCTCTATATCCTTGTTTCCATCAAATGGCCCGCCAAGGGTGCATTAATGAAGAAGGAGTGCTTCCCTTTTAGGCTCAAGTTGACATACTCTTCCCAAATTCGGCCCATGGGAATGGCGGAGCAAGTAGCATTGGTGATGGAAGGGAGAGTGACAACGACACCGTGGAGGTGAATAGCGACGGGGATGAATTTATGGACTTCTATGAAAGTTATGAGTCTGATCTAGAGTGAATTGGGGTGATGAGCTTGGAGGAGATGATGGTGATAAGTGAAGAGTTCTTTGGCTTGGTGAAGCGGGCAAGAGGCACTCACCATGGCTAATGTGAGCTTTTTCTTCCTCTCTCATCTCTGTCAAAATTTGATTCGTATAATAATTTGGTTTGAATAGTTATTGTTGTTTTGGCTTTTGCCTAGATAAGTGTCCTAACAACATCAAAGGACTTTTTCCACCTTGGCCACATCGAGGTGATGACAATTTTTGCTCCCACTAGAAAAATCCAAAACGACAATTTGCATAGCATAGCATGCATGGCCTTGTGGCCAAACTTCCTCCATAACTTTAACCGGTTTGGGGAAGTTTAGTCACAAGCATCCTGAGTTAATCTACATTAGCTCTCCGAACAATCGAAAGCATGCATCACTTAGACTAGTTTAGCTTGCATCATTTTGTAATATGTTTCATGTAGTTTGTATTTAGTGTAGCATTCATGCATCTCATATAATTTTATGCATAATTCCCTATCGTATTGTCCATTGAGGACAATGTCAATACTATTGTGGGGATGGGGAATTATAACATTCTAATATTCTAACATCTAATTTATTTCAAAAACTGATAAAAATTTTAAAATTTTAAAATTTTAAAATATTAAAAATCCAAAAACATGTCCTTTCCTTTGTATTGTAGAATTGTATATATTGTATATATTTGTTTGTTTGTTTGTCACTCTTATCACATTGGTTCGACTTCGCCACATTCGCAGCATGAGAGAAATAGAAGACCGCATGGTATGATCTTTCCAAATCTCCTTTCTCCTCCAATATGTTAATGAAAATGTGGCTATATTTTTTTGATGCGATATAAACCTATGTGTTGCTAAGAGTTTTGAATTTAGTGTACATGGCATATTAGTTGATAGAAACATCTGCATTAGAGTTGTCTATATGATAGTTGCATCATGGCATGTAGTGCATTAGAAAATTTTTGGGAAAATGCCTATTTGGGAAGCTTGACAAGTGTATATAAGGCCCTTGTAGATAATTTTTCTCCTTGAGACTTTGTTTGTTAGAATACTCTCAAGACACCTTAGGATGTGTCCTACTAGTATCCTTTGACCCATGGACTAAGGCCTAGTCAAGAGTGCCTTGTTGTGTGATAACTCATTGGCTATCGTTTATTCCGAGGTGACCCTTGATGCCATGAAACCGTCCTTACACTTCTATCATCATATTTTGTCAACAAAAAGGGAATGGGCACAAACATGTCAAATTGAGTTCAAGTTATCAAATATTAAATATTTGCAATTGCATCAATGAAATGAGGAGCAAAAATAGACTCCTATGCTTTAATAGAAGTACCCTTGCTATAATTGGGGTTACTTTCAAAATGTTCAAAGAGAATGCAAATAGTTGAAATGCCAAACATCAAAAAAATGGCACAATGTTCTTGATTGTCAAATGTTCAAAAATGGGGGGAAAATAAACCCAAAAGCAAACTACCATCATGAAACTCATATACTTGAAATCCCTTTTATCATTTGATGATCCTATTTTGTTGCATGGTGGAGAGGGGACGACCCTTCTTCTTGTCTAGGCAAGAGGGGGAATTCCGCCATCCTACGGTATTTTCTAACACCATAGGGACTTAGCTCTTGACAAAAGCATTCAGCAATTGTGGACAAAGGTAGTCTAGTTTAACACAACTTTGAGGTGACTTATTTGTATCCTCTTGGACTTAGTAACTAGGAGAACTATTATCTATGATGGAATGTGTGTGCCCTTGCATTGCTTCCCTTATAGGTGATTTCCACCAGTTAGATGAGGAAAGTGGCTATTCTTTTCATAGATGCATCCTTTACTTGTTTTTATGTGCTTAAATGTTAGGATGTATCGCCATTTTGGCAAGCCCCACCTTGCCTTGCAAGAAGACATCTTACCTCATAGGTGTCTTGTTGTGAGTTGAAGGGGCGGAGTGAGACCCGCTAATTGTCTCACATAAGCTAGTATTTTTAATAAAGGTCATAGTTTTAGTCACCTCTTTACTCGGGACGGGCAAAGGTTCGGTTTGGGGATATTTGATGTGACTCATATTTACACACATTTAGTCCCCGAACAAGCCTCGTTCCTATACTTTCTTGCATGTATTAGGTTAGTTTCATCTTAAGCTTCCTATTTTGCATATTCTTTGAGGTTTTGTGCCCTTGGTAGGGAAGGAGCGCTAGCCTTGCGTATATGGAGCAAAATGGAGCTAAATTGATCGCATCTAACGACCAAGCAACAAAAAGGAGACTGGTACTAAAGGCCTAAGTAGATAGAACAAATAAATGGGTAATGATGAAGGACCCCCATAGCTCCTCAGTGATCCCCACGGATCATGAGGCAACCAAATGAAGAAGAAGGAAATCTGCATGAAGCGACGGGCATCCCAAGCACGGCCCGAGCGTCCCAGAGCAGAGGACGGGTGTCCCAAGACACGGCCTGAGCGTCCTTTGAGCAGGATGGGCGTTTTTCTATGCAACATAAGCGTCCAACAAGTGCAATTCGGGCGTCTTCATGGAGGACTTGCAAGGCGTTTATCTTCATTTTAGGGACTTAATCGTCATTTAAGCCCTTAGTTAACCTAATACTAGTACTTAGTATAAATACTCCCTTGTAATAGGAGATTAGCATCAATTCATTAGAGTAGATTAGAGATCAAATAGTTTAATTACATCTTAATCCTTCCTTAATTATTGTTGAAGAATTCTTAGATCTAGTTGGGTAGTTTGAAGATTATTTGGGTTTATTGAAGAATTAATAACTCTTCATTAATCAATCAAGTTCTCTTCTATTATTATTTCCTTTCCATTTATTCATCATAAGTTTGGTACAATTTCTTTACTCTTTGCTTAATTATTGTTTATTGTTGTACTCCGCCATCATGTTTAGACTTGTTAATATGATTGACACCCTTATTAGCATGTTCTCCATGATCATGAGTGAGTAGTCCTCTAGCTAGGGTTAATCGGGGATTATAGGAGGAAATCATGGGGTAAATCTTTACTTAATAAGTTCATATACTGCTTGCTTGATGTAGTTTCAACTTATGCATATGTTATGCTTGATGAAATGCTTGCTTGACAACCTAGCATGAATCTCTTATCTATTCAACAAGACCTGTAAGATATAAACCAACTCAAAACGTGTTAGACCATGAATATAGTTGAATAGAAAGAATTTAAGTCGACTTGTAGGTGTTGTAAAGTTCTGACCGACTCGGCTCTGAGTCCCAAATTTTCCTAGGAATTGTAAGATATAAACTAACTCGATTCCACTAAAACAATAATTTGCTTGCATCTATGAAACTTGTTTATGTGATCTTACCATGATTCCCTTATAAACCCATGATACCCTAGTGCCTTTTATCAATTGTTTACATTCCCATTTACTTTACTTGCTTTTCTTTTCATTTGTTTATATTTATCTTGCCTAGTAGTTTAGATAACCATCTCAATCCAAACTAAATTGTGACTTTAAGGCATAACTACTTGCATTTGATATCTTAATCCAATACCCGTCCCTTAGGATCCGGCCTTTACTTACCGCTCTACTAAGGGTAGTTTGTGGAGACTATAAATATTGTTTGAGGGCGTACAACGATACGAACCCATCACATACCAACACCACCTAATGTATGAGAGTGCTACCATCTCGGTTGCCCGAGGCAATGTATATCAAATTGACCATCAAAGAACGTACTTTAAATAAATAGTTTTAAGTGATTACATGCCAAAACCAAGCTCATAAAATACGATACAAGTATTCCAATAACCAAACCAACTAAACAAATGAAAATGTCTCGACATAACAGCGGAAGACTACTAGCTGACTCGTGGTGAATCATCCCCAGCTAACCCTCGCACATCCAAGTCATACCTGCTCAGTAACTGCTCACCATCCCCGAATGGATCACCACAGTTTTTAAAACAATTAAACGGGATTAGTTACTGCATACACAATATAAGATAATACAACAATAATACACATACACAATTCTCCAACACCGTCACCTCACAATCATCTGACTAGCCTGAAGGTCTAGCCCTGCCAGATTACCAGTCACAACCAGTAATCCACACCACCAGTGGGCGACCGCGGTCGTTCCCACCTAGGCCTCACTCATATTTACCGAGCGAAAACCTATGTTCCTTAATATGCACATCCCCTCTTGTGGCGGGTTCCACAAGGGGTGAATCAAGAGCGTGAAGCCACTCCCGCAAGTGACTCCACTCAGCCGAGGGCGCACCTCGCGAACCACAGACAAACTACAACAACCAATTACAACATCAACAATACCAAATCAATTACGATATAATCAAATGCTATCAACCATCTCATAAACATGTATACAATAACTAAGTAGGAAACCCTACCTGAAATGCAATCACCATAAATCGACACAATCAACAGATCAAAAGGGGTCCTCTACAAAATCACCTCCTATCAACATATAATCACATAATCACAATCTATAATCAACAATACTCCCAATAACCCCCAATTCATCCAATTAGGGTTTAAACAAAACTAACGAATTGACATAAAAATTGTACTAGGAACTTACCCACAATACGACGGTCTCAACAGTATAAAGAACTCTGCAATCCGACGACTATAGCCCTTGGATTTGATAGCAAAGAGAGAAGAAGAATCAATGTTGCTTTGTTTTCTTTGTAAAATGTTTAGATTTTAGGTAAAAGGTAAAAAGAACTGACGTAGGTAGTTTATATATCATTTCACGCACTGCTATCAAAACCCGGCTAAAACCCATATAAAATCCGACTTACTCGATCAAGTAACTAAGTTACTCGATCGAGTAGCCCCTACTCGATCGAGTACCCAACAGGCAGAACACTCTCAAGAACGTAAAACTAACTTACTCGATAAAGTACCCAACAACTCATAAATCCGTAGTATTTGTGGACATGGCCCACCTGCGCGCCCAGCCGATCTGTGGACATACAGCGGTCTTTTTGAAAGCCACGCTCGGCGGCGTAAAAATGCTTTCGACCGGATCGTTTTAGATCGGTCGGTTTCGTCTCGGTAAGGGTCTCGAAACGATTAGAGATGTTCGGAGTCGCCACCAAGCATTTCTGGGATGCCTGGAACCCGTTTGAAATTCACTTTATACCTCGGTCAAATCGAAGCACAAAGCAGCGTTTGACATAGGTACTAAAGATAAGGAAATCGTCCCTCTTTAGCATCCTATCTCTAGAATGACTCTCGTACGCCCTGGATAAGGTCTTCCATTATCCAAAGTTTATGAGTAAGAGGTGAAGGTACGTATTGGGAAGCCCTTTAATCAGACACCCAATCCCGCCCGCGTTAGCGGCCTCTACTGATCGATCTTGGTTGGTTGAATGCAAAAGTTGATAAAACGGTTTAAATGCATGAATGCGCATCCAATAATTTAAACCTAACATGTGAGAGCTTTCTAAGTCGGTTGATTTAATCCAAGTATCAAGTATAAGATGTTGAGTTGGATTAATGATTGATTTGCATGCAAGACGGAAATTAAACATCCATTTACCGTACTAGGTTTAGGGTGCATAACGTGATCCATTTGTCTTGGTATTTTGCGAACATGATTTTGAACGAGTAAATAGTCATCTGATCCGTCCTGTATCCGGGCTAACCGGAGTCGGGATCGTCCTAGACTAATGCTGGAAGGGAACAGACCCTGTACCAGACGGCTATATGAGGCGCGAGCCAGCCGGCGGTGTAAGGGGCCTCTCCCTGGTTTTGAAAATGAGAAATGAAGGGCCTGTTTAGGCGCGGGTTAGCCCACGGTTTATGTGCCGTGTTCTGACTTTTTAGAAAACGTTATAAAACGTGTTGAAAATGGGTATTTGAACCCGGTTTGATTTGAAGGGGTCGTTTAGACCGCATTTGTTAATTTGAAGAACTAGACTCGAATAATCATCATTATCTTGATAATATTCGGTGTCGGGTTCGATTTGACAAACTTGACATGAATAGTTTTGAAAGTAATTATGGACTAATTATTTTAAGTCCATTTGAATGTAATTAGTCGATACTCTTCATCGTACCCGGGTTAAAATCCGGCATGGTATGTAGAACCAAGGATGACTTTTTGTTGATGACTAATATGTTTGTTTTTAGAAATGTAAAGAAAAGAAATAAAAGGTTTTAAAATACCTTTTAAATGTTATTAACCAAATATTATCACCGAAACACGGATTTAACCGTCATGGTATATGGAATCAAGGGTGAAAAATGCTTTATGGTTGAAACAAATGAAATAAAATAAAAAGGGTTCGAAAGTATTTGGAATGGTAAAGATCGATTACAAATGTGAAAATGGATTAAAGGGAAATGACGAGAACAAACACGGTTGATCTCTGACCTGGACACCCCATTTAGGCGCGGGTAAACTGGCGACCTGAGGGGCTTCTGTCTCAGGCCAAAAATTGGTTTTGGCTCGTTTATTCCATGTTTTGGTTCATGTTATGCACGTTTTAGCATGTTGTAGTCATGAAACAAATGAAAACATAATAAAAGAGGATTTTTACACCCTCATACTTACATGTTTGGTAATGGCGAGTGACCGACGTAAGTGTAACAAGTCGTTTGGTCGGAAAAAACTCGGTTTAAAACCGTTTTGGTAAGTAAAGAGAGTGTTTTGATGTTAGTGACGGTGTAGTGGTCGAAGTTGTCGGTCAAGTGATTTAATGCACGATGACGGTACCAAACAATGTGTAAGGCTTTTATTTACGATCGGTAGGTCGTAAATACGCGTCGGGTTGTGACTTAAGAAGTTGAGTCGAAAATTTTAAGGGAGAAAAGAGGAGGCGGACACTCGCGTAAATCTAAAATGGGGGGCATTTGAGGAGTATTTATAGGGAAATGAGTGGTTGTGTGAGTTTTGAGCGACGTGGCCACCTGGGCTGCTCAAAGAGGCGCGAGCCACGTCGCGGTTCTTCGGGGTGAGTTGTCGCTTTCACAACAAACGCAATCATGATTTGTTCTATCCTAGGTTTTGTAGTCACATGTTTGGTACTTGACCATTCATGAATCCGGGAAAACTTAAGGTAGAAGGCTTGAAATGTTTTGTTTTTGGTGATTGACTCGGTTTGACTCGTTGTTGGAGTCGGGATTTGAATTTTTGAGTCGGTTTTTGGTCCCGTGTCGGTTTTGACTCTAGTTAGTGTCATTGCGACCTCGTCGTCGTTCATTAAACACTCCGGGTATTTTTGAAATGTTTTGAAATGTTTTATTTTCGAAATCGTTTTAAGTTTTCTGACGTAAAGTTGTACACAAACTGTCGATCAAATGCGCGATTCCAAAGCATGTTGTAGTCCGATAATCACCGGGTGTTTGTTGGAGTCTCAACAGATACTAGGTATCTACAGAGCCCCTACTTTGACTGAGGCTTGGACAGGGCGAAAGTCAAAGTAGAGTCCCCAGGTCAATCGAAGATTACAACCTGGAGACCCAAACGACATCGAGGCGGCTCGAAAGGATTCGGGCCAAGGACCTGCCGTCGGGAAGGACGACGCCAAGGCGACTTGAGGGTACGAGCCAAGGACCTGTCGTCGGGAACAGTTTAGAGTTTGTCGACTATCCGTGCGGGTCGTTTAAAGTCCGTTAGACTACGTACAAAGGCTCGGCAGCCATAGGAAGGAGTCATACCTGAGGCATCTTCGGATATGTCCTCGCTTGTTTGCGGACAAAGGCTCGCCAGCTGCTGTAAGGGAATGTACCCGAGGCATCTTCGGGATCTGTCCTTGGATACTTGCGGACAAAAGCTCGCCAGCCATTGTAAGGAGGTGTACCCGAGGCATCTTCGAGATCTGTCCTTGAATGTTTGCGGACAAAGGCTCGCCAGCCATTGTAAGGAGGTGTACCCGAGGCATCTTCGGGATCTGTCCTTGAGTGCTTGCGGACAAAGGCTCGCCAGCCATTGTAAGTAAATGTACCCGAGGCATCTTCGGGATCTATCCTTGTATGTTTGCGGACAAAAGCTCGCCAGCCATGGTAAGGAAATGTATCCGAGGCATCTTCGGGATCTGTCATTGAATGTTTGCGGACAAAGGCTCGCCAGCCATTGTAAGGAAATGTACCCGAGACATCTTCGGGATCTGTCCTTGAGTGCTTGCGGACAAAGGCTCGCCAGCCATTGTAAGGAGGTGTACCCGAGGCATCTTCGGGATCTGTCCTTGAATGTTTGCGGACAAAGGCTCGACAACCATTGGGGCAGTCGATTAATGGACCGTGAGAATAGCCGCGTCAAAGGGGCTTGTTTGAACGTAGCGAACTCATGATGCCGTTGTGGAAATAGTGAAGTCAAATTTTCACTATCACCGTTTTCGAAATGAGTGGGTTCCGCGAGGAAGCCCCCTGCTGTATTGGAAGAAATAGTGAATTTGGAATCTTCACCATTCACCGTTCTATTTTGAACTTGAAGTGTCGGTTTTGATCGCCGTTTTGTTTGAAATTTGAAGGAAATAGCAAATTTTAAATCTGCTATTACGTTTGAAGTAACGGTTTTAGGTGCCGCCGTTGACATTTGATGGAAATAGCGAATTTGGAATTTTCACTATTAATTGAAGTGACGGTTTATGTGCCGCCGTTGACATTTGATGGAAATAGTGAATTTGGAATCTTCACTATTAATTGAAATGACGGTTTATGTGCCGCCTTTGACATTTGATGGAAATAGTGAATTTGGAATCTTCACTATTAATTGAAATGACAGTTTATGTGCCGCCGTTGACACGTGTGGTGAAAGTAGTAGAATTTAATTTCCAGCCATTTTTGAAAATGACGGTTTTAATTGCCGTCGTTTAAGATTTGAAGAAATAGCGGATTTTGGATTCTTGCTATTATTTTAGAAATTTTTGAAGGAAAATAGTGAATTTTGATTTCACCATTATTTTTGAAATTGGCGGTTTTGATCGTCGTCTGTTTGAAATTTTCGAAAATAGCGAATTTAAATTTTCACTATTTGTTTTTGTCTTTGAGAAAACGACGACTTTTAATATCGTCGATGAAAATTCGAAGTTTAATATGTGAAATTTGGCCAAAGCCCAAATTTCGGTGAAAAAGCAAAGGGACGTCTGATTGAGGCGCGAGCCCTCTTGCGAATCAAAGGGGCTTGCCTTTTTTTCTGTAAAAGACGCGAGTTCAGGCCGCATCCCATTCATCTTCGTCTTCTCCAAATTTCGACACAAAAAACTAAGACCGCCATTGTTGGACCTTCTAGCTCGCTTCCAATCGTGCCATTAACAACAATGTCATCCCAAGGTATGCATTCCCTCATGAATTCATTTAAATTTGTTGATCTTTAGCTTGATTGAATTAGGGCAGAATTTCACCCTAGAAAATCGAATTGCGCGTTTTTTATTGAGCCCATTTCGAGTGAAATTGATGCTTGCATTAGGTAAGAAACCTGTTTAGGAGTATAGGGGTGCTTTTAGTTTGCATTTTGGTCCCCGTTTCCGCTCCCTATGCTCGAAAAACGTGAGTGAGGTGAGAAACCGTCTCATTTCGCAATGCCAAGTTTGTTTGCTTGGATAGTGGGTCCCACTAGGTTGCATTGTAGTCGGGAGAGACCATATTTGCCGTTATGGACCATTGTTGGGTATTGTGGGCAAAATTTGGAATTTTTGCCTTTTGTGACGGTCTTACGTCTGACAAAATAAGCGTCTGTTTGAGCTTGAATTGAGTCAGTTTGTCTTGAGATGGACCTCATTGGTATTTTAGGTCGCTTTGAGGCGTGATAAAATCACGTTTGCCTTTTCGCGATCGTTTTTGAATTTTTGACCGGTTTGAGCTCAAATTAGCGTACGAATTGCCTTTTTGAGCCGTAGAAAAATACCCCATTGTGTCGGGAATGTATTTTGGTTTGTTGGCGGACCTTGTAGGGGTCTTAGAATGCCGGGTTTTTTTTTGTGATGGTTTTGACTCGTCTTTTGCTTGAAAAGAGGGGCGAGTCGCTTTTGTGTGTTTTTGTTTTTTGTGAATGGTTTTGTTTGTTTTGCTCTTGGGCGGAATTTGTCCATTTCATGCCGTCGTAATGCCGAAATTTCGGCTGACGTTCTTTGTTTGTAGAAGAGTGTTCGGGACAGGCTGAGTCCCTTGCTGCGACTCTCGAGGAGTTATTCGGGACTGGGCCGGTTAGTACTCCGGCTAGCACGCCCGCCGTGGTTGTGGAGGACGTTACCGAGGAGGAGAGACCTCCCGAACAGGCTGCTGGGGCCGCGGGGGCCGCTGAGGAGCGTGAGGTGCCCGTTGTTGGGGCCACTGTCACTGGGAGAGCTCAGACTGGGTGTGAGGCTGGTACCTCCGGGAGGACGATTTCTACGAGGCCACGTCGTCCCCGGGCGACCAGACGGACGTTACAGAACGTCACCAGGGTCGTTGAGATGGGCCCTATCCATCACGTTGAGTCTCGCGGCCATAAGAGACGGAGGGCGGAGACGGCCGAGGATGATGCCGACGTTGCGAGCTGGAGAGCCAGGCGAGCTACAGCCCCACGGGGGTTGCACTTGCGGGCTGCGCCTGCTTGGGCCGAGGGTTTTGACGGTAGCCAGTTGTTGCTTCGACTGGACAGGCACCTCTCCTACCGTGCTCACGAGGGCTTGGTGAGTCGTGTCCCTCGATTGAACCTTTGTCACTTTTGAAATGTCGGGCCTGAATAGGAATTCTGACGTTGTTTGTTTTTTATTTCAGGAGATCGGCACCATGAGGACTTTTTCGGGCTTCTCTACCTGTTTGGGTTTCTACGACGTTCTCCGAGCCGGGACGAGGGCGTTGATAGAGAGGTCGGCTTTTGGGCCGTTGGTGGCAGCATGGCGGGACATTCACAGGTCCTCGATTAGGGCGAACCTGTGTCTGATCCGCGCCATGTTGGATCGGTACTGGGACACGACGTCGTCGTTCCACATGGAGTTTGGGGAGGTCGGCGTGACTTTAGAGGACTTCGTCATGGTATCCGGCCTTCCCTGTGGCGAGTTGCCCATTGAGTTTACCGAGACGCCGGAGAGAGTGTCCTCTCCTGCGGTTACTGCTTGATCGGTACTGCTTTGCCGAAACCTTCTGACGTTACCCCGTACTTGATCGCGAGTTCGTACGTGAAGGACCACTTCACTGGGAGGGTGGCAGGTGTTACTCCGGCGCCGTTGGAGAGTCCGGAGGCAGAGGTTGAGGCCGACACGAAGGAGGCGCGGCTGTGGTTGTGGTACTTCTTGGGTGCCACGTACTTTGGTGACAAGGATGAGCGCTTGTCGACCAAAGTGCTTCCTCTCCTTACTGACCTTGACACTTTGGGTCAGTTTGACTGGGTTACGACGGCTCTGGCGAGTTTCACCCCTTACTTGCACGCGGCGGTGCGTCCGGAGACAGTGGGAGAGGGTAGTGCTCCTGCTTTGGTTGGTCCCGGCCTCATCTTTGAGGTACGAGTATTTTTTTGTGGTAGCTTTTTTTGATTTTTATTTTTTATTTTGGCGATTTTTGAGAAATTGGCTGATTTGTGTTTGCTGTGTTTGATTACAGGCTTGGTTGTATGCTTACTTCACTCCTTTGCGTCCGGGGACCACAGACGGTGTTCGCTCGACCTACCCTGCTGTGAGGGGTTGGACGGTGGCTCGGAAGAAGTCGATTAAGTCGACTTACGAGGACTGCAGGCGTCGCGTGAACAAGCTTCGGTTTGCTGACGTAAGTTCTTGCTCTCTTTCCCCTCTTCTCTATAGAAATAGATAGAGCTAGGATGACTAGGTAGTTTATGAAGCCCCCAGTTGGCTGAGTAGCTTTGTCTTGAATGCAGTTTGTTGGGTGGTCTTGGGAGCACTACACGGGCGTACCGTCTGCCATCAGGGAGCGTTTACGGCCTCGCAGCTCCTTACATTTGTACTTGGAGACTGCGATTGAGCCAGTTTGGTACTTGGGCGAGCGTTTAGTTCGTCAGTGTTTCACCGAGACTTTCGCCGTGCCGGTTGACCCACCTAGGGTATTGTTCCAGGAGTCGACCCCTGATGAGGTTGAGGAGCACCTTCACGGCCAGGGAGGTGAGGAGCTGCTGTTACGGGATGCCGACTACGACACCTTCCGGTTGTCGAGGCTTGCTTGGTACCCGATCGAGGTATGTTTTCCTCTGCCCTTTTGTTTTCATTTCCTCTCTTAATAGGAGGGTTTATCATCTTTGATGTGGATCCAAATGGTAGGGAGTCGACCTGCTGATGAGGACTCAGCACCTAGCTTTCCCGACGGAGACCACCTTTCAGGGGCCGGGTGGCGAGGAGCTTCAGTTGCGCTTACCCGAGCCCGCGGCGGCCGAGGTGACCGATGCTGGCATAGAGTGGAGGTTGATCGTTCTGAGGGTGAGTTCCTGACTTGAACATTTTCTTCAATTACATTTTGCCTTACATTGCATCGAAATTGTTGAAATTGATTTGTGACTTGAAAAATTTAAACTCAAACCATCAGGAAAGAATTTTAGAAATGTTTTTTGCGAGTATATTTGATTTTTTATTTTTGAGGTTAAGACTCGAATTTGCGAGTGCTTGAATTTTGTGGGAAACTGACGTCGTGTTTATCAATTTTCAACTTTGATTTTTGACGGAAAATTGCGAAAAAGCGAAAAAATTTCGGAATTTTGACTGACATGGACCGATCCGTCGCGGATCAGGGCGACTAGCCCTTCCCCCTTTTTTTAAAAAAAAGAAAGAAAATTCCGTATGTTTAAAGCTGCGTCATGGAAACCGTGTCGGATTTCGTAAAACACGATAACAAGGAAATGTGAGTGCGAGGAAACACAAAAAAGTCCTGGATCATCCCGAAGAGGCGCGAGCTTCCCGGCGGGAGGTTTGAGGTGTTAGGAGAAAACACAAGTTGAAAGAGACAAGTCAACAGCGGGAATCCTGGGGAAGCCTCAAAGAGGCGCGAGCCTTCTGGCGATGTAAGCCGGCTTTCCTTCTTTTCTGAAAAACGCGCTGATCATTTTGTATAAATAGGGACGTTTGCGCTTCATTGTTTCATCATCCGAAACATAAAAACATCTCTACAAATCTTCTTCTTCTTCCACAAAAATATTTCATGGATGCTTTTAAGAACGCATTGCGACAATGGTGCCGGGATTTGTCGCCTCCCGAAAAGTATCAACTCGTTTGCATGGGAGTTGGGCAATTGTTGGTGCTCCCTCAAGTCAAGGTGCAACCTTCATTTCTTGGAGCATGTTCTCGATTTTGGGATTCGAAACACCATGTTTTCGTTTTCCCGAAGGGTGAGCTTTGTCCTCTTGCCGAAGAAGTTGGAGCCATTGGTGGGTGGCCGGGTTGTGTTCCGGTGCTTCCTCCGACTCGGTTGTGCTACAAGGACAAATTCCGTTCCATGTTGGGCTTATCAACAAGCCAAATCAACTTTATTCTTTCTCCACACGGTGTGGATATGTTGGCTCTTATCAACATCTTTTCAAACCGATTAGATGCTAATGTCTCGGAGGTGGCTAGGAGAAGGGCTCTTGTATTTTGCCTTGTCCATGTGTACCTCTTTGTTGATGTCTTGAAGAAGGAGGGGCCAAAATGTCATGGTAGCATGACCCTTATTCATGTGATTGAGCAAATGGAGCATGGTAGAGATCCATCATGGTTGGTGCTTGGAGAGATTATCCAAGCTTTGGACAAGGAAGGCTCTTGTGGAGAAGCTCCCTCTTTCGGATCCTTGAGGATCCTCCAAGTGTGGCTATTGGAGAGGCTAAGGTATGTAGAGCCTCCGTTTGATTCTTATTCTTATTCCTTCCGTCATCTTACCATGAGGAAGAAATTGTACCCGGATAGTTTCTCTTCCACCGAGGCCTATTGGGCCGCAAGATTGGCGGAGGAGGGTGGTCCTCATATCCGTTGGGTGGTGCCGTGGTGGCACTTGAGGTCCTTAACGGGGTTGTCCGCTTCGGGTGCTAGTCCTCGTTCTTTGATGGTTGTGGGTTTGAAGGTTGTTTCCTTCATTTATCCCGAAAGGCTCATGAGGCAAATGGGGCGTCAACAGAAGGTGCCGACTCAAGATACTCTTGTCCAAGAGAATGTTTTCCGGAACTCCGAGCTTGTAGAGGTCTTCGAAAGGTTGTGGGCCACTCGGCCGCTTTGGGAGGTACCAAACCCCGTTGCCACGACATGGGTGACTCCCGCTTATGTCAAGTGGTCAAGAGCTCCGTCCTTGGAAGAGAGGTCCAAATTCCGTAAGGACGAGGTTGTCGACTTGAAGTACCGAGAGGTTGGCAAAGCCATCCGTGCCTTCTTTGAGGAGTATGTTGATGGAGCTACCCCCGATGTGATGAGACCACCGAAGAGGAGGAGTTCCGGCCCCAAGCATATGGTGGGCCGTGCATTGGCTCGTCTTGGGTCGAATATGGGGTCTTGTGCTAGACCGGAGGCCGTCGTCGTCTTAGATCCATTGAGGATCTGTTCCGAGGAGGAAATCCATGCTAGGCGGACCAACAAGAAGAACAAGGGGAAGATGTACCCCGAAGGAAGAGGCAAGGGTAAAATGGTAGATTGAAGACCTCCATTACCCGCTTTATTATTATGTTGTAGTAGTGTTGTGAGTTTTTTATTATGTTGTACTAGCTAGTTATTGTATGTTTTGTGCTAGTTTTATTACATGAGGTGTTTTAGTTGACACCTTAGCTTTGACAAGTTGTAGACTCGTCGAGCTTTATTTGTTGTTGAAATTGTAATCCCTCCCATTATTAATTAAATAAGAGGGTTGCTTGTGTCGAAAATTGTGAACGCTTGTTTCTTCCATCCATTTGGTGAAGGCAATTCAATTTGAATCGTCCTAAACATTTGCACTTGGGAAAGTGGAGTTTTGTGGGAAGTGAGAAAGGCTCATTTTTTGTATTTTTGTGGGAAAGGGAATGTTTTTCCCTTTTCTTTTTTTGAAAGTTGATGTGGGTGATTTTTCTTGATTATGGGGATGGTTGTATCCTTCTTGTGTAAGAAACGACTGCCTACGTATCCACCTGAAGAGGTGAAATCAATCCATGATCGTAGTTCAAAATATTTTGTAAATTTGATTGGGTTTTGTGGTTGTATCCCTCAGGCATAAGAGGGACTGCCTACGTATTCACCTGAAGAGGTGAAATCAAACCATGCTCGTAGTTCAGGGGTTTTTGTTTTAGTGCAAATGGATGTTGCCTTTGACAGATCAAAGGACATTCGAAACGGGCAAGGTGCCGCAGCTTAGACTCGATAAAACATGCAATTTCAAATCAGAACGCGTTGAGGAACTTGACTTGAAAAGGGGTTGAGGTGGTTGCTAGTTGTAAAACTAGGCTAGATCGTTGGTTGCTATGGTTCAAGGGTAGTATTTCTTGAGTTGGTCTAGGTTGGTCGGGTTTGTAAAGTCCTCCCCATCTAGGTCACTCAGTCTCACTGCGCCCCCCGAAAGTATTTTCTTGACCAGGTATGGCCCGGCCCAGTTGGGTTTGAATTTCTCCTTCGGATCGACGGGTAATGGTGCTCGAACTGACTTGAGGACCAAGTCGCCCTCCTGGATGTTTCTGGGTTTAACCTTCTTGTTTAATGCCCGTTGTATACGTTGTTGGTATAGTTGGACGTTGTGCAAGGCGTTGAGTCGCCGTTCGTCTAGAAGAGTGAGTTGTTCGTACCTTCGACGGGTCCATTCCGCCTCAAGGACTTGAATCTCCAGGAGAATGCGTAGGGAAGGGACCTCTAACTCTACCGGTTGAACCGCCTCCATACTGTATGCTAGGTAGAAGGGTGTGGCGCCTGTCGGTGTTCGGATGGAGGTTCGGTATCCCCAGAGCGCTAATGGGAGCTTACTCGGCCAATCGCGGTAGTTGTCTTGCATTTTCTCGATAATGGTGACAAGAGTTTTGTTAGTTGCTTCCACCGCTCCATTGGTTTGGGGACCGTAGGAGGATGATCGATGTCGTTTGATCTTGTATTTGTCTAGCAAAGCTTGAGTTTCCGCCCGGAAGTGAGAGCCTTGATCGCTGATGATTTCATGGGGTACCCCATACCGGCAGATGATGTTGTTTTGAATGAACTTGGCCACTTGTTTGGCGGTCAAGACTGCATATGACTGCGCTTCCACCCATTTGGTGAAGTAGTCGATGGCGACGAGGACGAAGCAATGCCCCTTAGTGCCTACCAGGTTGACTTTTTCGATGATGTCGATGCCCCAGGTTGAGAAAGGCCAGGGTGATGTCATGGTGTATAAAAGGGATGGTGGTATGTGTTGTATGTTGGCGAAGAATTGGCAATTGTGGCAATGTTTGACGTAGTTATGGCAGTCGGCTTCCATGGTGGTCCAATAGTAACCTAGCCGTGTGATTTTCTGGGTAAGCATCATTGCGCTCATGTGAGGGCCACATTCTCCATCGTGGACCTCTCTCATGACTTTTTTGGCTTTGTGATGGTCAATGCAAAGGAGGAGAATTCCTTGGGGTGTTCTTTTGTATAGTTGATTTTGATTTATCACGAATTGTGTTGCAAGTAAACGGATGGCTCTTTGTCCTCTTTGATCAGAGTTGGGAGGAAATTCGTTTTTGGTTTTGTAATTGAGGATGGCTCGGTACCAAGGTTCATCATGGCTTTCCTCGTCATTGATAATGGCACAAATGTGGGCTGGCTCGCTCCTTCTCTCGACACATAGGGGCATCGATGTCATGTCGTCAGGTATGTTAACGAGCGCGGCAAGTTTTGCCAAGGCATCAGCAAATTGATTTTCTTCACGTGGCAAGTGGAAGTAGTCGATTTGGTCGAAAAATTCGGCCTCTTGATTGATCTTTGCTTGTTAGGGTGCCAAGCTGTCAGATCGGATTTTCCAAGATCCAGACACCTGATTGATGATGAGCGAGGAATCGCCGTGGACCCTCGGTCTCTTGATGCCAAGTGTGATGGCTGCTTGTAGGCCGATGAGACATGCTTCATATTCAACGGCATTGTTGGTGACGGCAAAGTCTAGCTTGACCGAGATCGGAACATGTTCCTCCTCCGGTGATATTAGGAGGATTCCTACCCCGAAGCCTCTCAGATTAGATGCACCATCGAAGTATAGGTCCCATGCGTCGGAGTCGGCACAAAGGATGTCTTCGTCAGGAAGTGACCATGTGTCGGTCGTTGGGTCTTCGTTGACGGGATTCTCCGCTAGGAAATCGGCGACTGCTCTTCCCTTGATAACCTTGAGGGGTACAAACTTGAGATCAAACTCGGATAGCATGAGTGTCCACCTAGACAGCCTTCCATTTAGTACGGGTTTTTCGAAAATGTATTTAACCGGGTCCATCTTGGAGTAGATGTGGACCGTATAGCTAAGCATATAATGCCGCAACTTCTTTGTCGACCATACTAGGGCAAGGCATGTCTTTTCCAGTTGGGTATACCTCGTCTCGTACTCAATGAACTTTTTGCTGATGTAATAGATGACCCGTTCTTCGTTGCCGACTGTTTGTGCTAACATTGCTCCCATAGCTGTGTTGGTAACAGTCAGGTATAGGGATAGAGGAATCCCCGGTTGAGGTGGCATGAGGACAGGAGGTTTGGATAGGATTTCCTTTATCCTGTTGAAGGCCTTCTTACAGTCGTCATCCCAATCGGTGTGATCGGAGGCCCGAAGCTTTTTGAATATTGGTTCACAAATCATAGTGAGCTTGGCAATGAAGCGGCTGATGTATTGGGCCTGACCGAGAAATCCCGGTATCTCCGTCTCGTTCCGAGGCCGAGGCATTTGTTGAAGGGCTTTGATTTTGGTTGGATCAATCTCAATGCCTCTTTTGCTGACGACATGTCCCAAGAGTTTTCCGGAGGTGACCCCGAATGTACACTTCTGAGGATTTAGTCTCATGTTATATTTCCGCAGACGAGCGAAGAATTTTCGGAGGGCACTGATGTGGCCGTCCCGTTATTTTGATTTGACAATCATGTCATCGACATATACCTCTACCTCCTTGTGCATCATATCATGTAGGAGAGTGGTAGCGGTTCTTTGATAAGTTGCTCCGGCGTTGATGAGGCCGAAGGGCATGACCGTGTAGTAATATGTACCCCACTGTGTAGTGAATGCTGTCTTGTGCATGTCTTCCTCAGCCATTTTAATCTGGTTGTACCCAGCATACCCGTCCATGAAGGATAGGAGAGCATGCTCGGCGGTATTGTCCACCAGAATGTCAACATGTGGCAAAGGGAAGTCGTCCTTTGGGCTAACCTTGTTCAGATCCCTGAAGTCGACGCAAACCCGAATTCATCTGTCTTTCTTTAGTACGGGCACAATATTGGCCACCCAATCAGAGTATTCAGACACTTTGATGAAGCCAGCGTTGAACTGTTTATCCACTTCTTCCTTGATTTTTAGGGCCCATTCAGGACGCATCCGGCGTAGCTTCTGCTTCACAGGTTTAGCTCCGGGTTTAATGGGTATCCGATGCTCTGCAATTTCTCTGTCAATCCCAGGCATGTCTCTATAAGACCAGGAGAACACGTCCTTGTATTCGTGGAGGAGGTCAATGAACTGTTGTCTTTCCGAGGGGTCCAGGGTTGTCCCTATCCTAAGTTCTTGAGGTGTGTTATCGGTTCCTATGTTAATAGGTTCGGTCTCCTCAATGATGGGGGTTCTGGTTTCCCGTTTGTCAAGTTCTTTGGCTAGGTGATGTGGGTAGTCACTTAAGTCAAATTCCTCATAGTCATTCAGAATTGCATTGCAGTTAAAATGAGACGAGTCATAAGCAAACTTAGCGTTCATTAAGTTGACACGAGCAAAAAGCTCGGAAAGGATAGACATCTCGTGGTCAGTCAGAGGCGACACAACAGAGGAAGTAGCCCCTGGAACAGGCTCCAGGTTGTCACCTTTTATGGGAGTGGGGGTGACCCTAGTAGACTCAGCCTCTGAATCAGCCACGACTTTGTGATAAAACAGTGGGAAGGGGACCTTGACTGGGACATCAGAAGTGTTGGGAGTTATGAAAGACTCTGACTCCGACTCAGACTCAGATTCAGGTTCTTCTTCGCTTCCCTCTTTGAACATAGGGCCTTTTCCAGTTGTGATTTAAAGAATGCGGCCTTGGCGATCGGTCCACTTGACGGTTTTCCTCCAGCCTTAGGTAGCTTTCTCCGGGTCAGTGTCGGAGATCAAGGCGGTGGGATCAAATTGGTTGTCCTTCAGGGCGATGTTGATAATGTCCTCATAGTCGAGGTGCTTGATGTTATCTTCCCCAAAGAGGAGAGTGACAGCTTGTCCGTCGAGGCATGGTGACGGCTTAGACTCCGTTGATGCAGCTTCGATGTTGTCGGGGATGAAGTAGCAGTCTTGGAAGGCTTCCACTCCCGGGTACCTAGCCCTGGCCACAGAGTCATAGATTGGCTCTGGAAAGCCATGGTAGAGCTCAGATTCCCCCTCGGGGACAAAGTATCCGTTGAGGGTGGGATGATAGGGACGGAGGATAACTCCGTGCTTCTTGCGCTTTCGAATTAGGAGGTTCATCTCCTGGATATCCTCATCGGTAGGTTCATATCCCAGTCCAAAGGGGATGTTGGGGACCTTAGCCTGTTTCAAGGGAGGCAATGGGTCCTTTAGTGGATTGAGCGGCAAACCTGGGAAGTAACCCTGACGCATCATGATACGGTTGACTGTGAGGTTGGCGAACGGGTCACAATCAAAGGGTGTTGATTCATCAGTTATGGCGTTCACAGCTTGGAAACCCCACATTTCGTTATCATCCTCCTCAATGGCTTGGGAGGCTATCCCCTTTCTCATGACTGCTTTGATCGGGGAAGCAGGAATTGTGATTGATTTCCCGTTGAAGGGACCCTGATTTTCTGGTGGAGAGTCGAGGTGACTGCCTTGACGGCGTGAATCTAGGAACGTCCCAAGAGCATATTGAAAGAGGCGTCGATGTCGACCACCTGAAAACTGGTTTGTCTTTCCAGTGGTCCGGTTGTGACAGCCGGAGTGATGAGCCCTACGACCTTGCGACGAGTGCCGTCGTAGGCGCGTACTCCTTGATTTGTCGGGACCAAATCAGCTTCCCTAATACCCAGCTTGTGAGCAGTCTTTAGGGGAATGACATTCACCGCGGATCCGTCATCCACGAGGACCATGGGTACATTTTTCTTGAGGCATTGTACGGTGATATACAGGGCCAGGTTATGATTGGCTCCGAAAGGAAGGATATCCTCGTCGGAGAAGACGACTGGGTTGTTCAGATCAGGGGCGTCCCTCGTCATATGTGCCACTATTTCTTCTGGGGAAGAGGTGGAGGGCACTGTTAACTTTCCCAAAGCCTGTAGCAGAGCCTGTCCATACTCAAAAGATGTTGCGATTAGTTGTCAGATTGAGATTTTAGCTTTCGCCTTCTAAATCTGTTTAAGGATTGAATTCTCAGGAGCCCTTGGTTGAGTGTCCACCTCTGGGACGACTTGGTCATTCGTTGTTGGAACGACCGTTGGACTATTCGGGTTCTGATAGGGACGTCCGGACCGGGTGAGGTGCCCGATCTCTTTCGCTCGTTTCTCTTTCCCTGGGATGATATAGACATCCTCAACATCATCTCTCCAGATGCCATTAATTTCAGAGTCTCGAGGGTACCTTGGAGGGGTATTCCTCGGTGGGCAGTTCTTGTGAGGGATATTTTTGTGAGGGTGGTTTTTATGAGGGTAGTTATTGTGAGGGTGATTTTCGTGAGGTCTATGCCAGAATGGTCGCGGGAGCAATCCATCCTGGTGTGGGTAGTTTTGAATGCTTGGGGAATTCTCCCTCGGGCGCGGTGGTGGAGGATTGAAGATAAGTCGACGGTAGGCGTCGTCAAGTCGGGTGATTCTCTCGGAGAGGCTGGCTATGGCCTCCTCAACCTGTTGGAACATAGTGAGCATATTGGCAGCACTGAACACAAACACTCCCTCTGAAGGACCTTTTTCCAAAGCATTCACCTCGTCATCAACTGGCAGGATGAGGTGAGAGGAGTCTAAAGTCGGCTCATCGTCAGAGATGGCGTAGATTCCCAGAGGGTTCGTTTTGTTGTTCGGCTTAGTCGGTGGGGGTAAAGGCAAATCTCCTTTCTCAATCATGTCTTGGATGATGTGCTTGAGTTTGAAGCAGGTTTCAGTATCATGCCCTTTCCCCTGATGGTACTGACAGTAGGCATTGGGATTCCCGAACCGGGACTTCTTGGCATCGGTCGGATCCGGGGTGGGTTCGATCGGTTCTAACTTCCCCTGGTCCATGAGCCTCTTCAAGGCACTTGCATAAGTCGACCCTATGTTGGTGAATCCTTGGTGAACTTAGGCACATCAGTTAGGGTGAAGTTGTCAGGTAATTGATCCCCAACAGGTTCGAACCTTCGGTTGTTCTCAAGATGGATATTGTTACCCCGGGCTAGGAGCTGTTTTTCCAAAAGCTTTATCCTCTTCTCAGTTTCAGTCAGAGATGGAGTATTATGTTCTCCAGTTTCCTTGTTCTCCAGGGCGTCGATACGGGTCTCGACGCGATCCAGGGTGACCTTAAGAGCGGTAAGCAGGCTGGCTAGCTGATCAGTCGTGACATCTCTGTTGTTATCATTGTTGTTGGATGAAGCTGAAGACGGGGCCATGGCTCTGACGCAGAAAAACGGTTCACATTACAACTCAATCCGACACGGTTCCAAGACCGAAGGCAGACAACACAAAGGACGAGACAAAGATTAGACTCAACAAGACGAGGGTGACCGTGTGTGGTTCCTCGGTGCTGACTCGATTTATGACGTGACGGTGTTTGACCGAACCTTTGACACGAGTCCAATGTAACGGCGCGACACCATTGGACGGGTCTCGTGGTGATATGACTCATTAGTAAAGACCCATAAGTACGTTTGCTTCGACTCGATAGACACGAGGCGGAATTGGAATAGTGGATTGAAGTTTTCGAAAATAGAAATTTTTAAAAGATTCATTTGTCGATTTAATGGACGGCTTCCGAAGATAGAGATCTCCCCAAGTCGATCAGTTGAAAGGGGTTGTCTTAAGTTTATTTGAAAAAGACGGTTTTTGAGTTTGAATCGGCTCGGAAAACAATGTATTGTCTCCCAAGACGGTTTTGAAATTCAAAATTGTATGTTTTGAAAATCGAGTTTGAAATGTTTGAAGAGGTCTCGGGGACGGTGCATGGTCCTCGGGATCCCGAAAGTGTCTCGAGAAAAGGGTGTGTGCTTTTCTCGGGTTTTAAAAGAGCCATTGTCGGCGTGAAACGGGTTAAAATCCGTGTCTAGACGCGGCGATTAACGACGTAAAAAACGTGATTCGAAATGGTTGTAGAAAACCGGGTTTGAAAATCGTTATTACGACAGCCTAGAAAGGCGTGTTGAAATGGTTATAAAAACCGGGTTTGAAAATCGTCATTACGATGGCCTAGAAAGGCGTGTTGAAATGGTTATAAAAACTGGGTTTGAAAATCGTCATTACGATGGCCTAGAAAGGCGTGTTGAAATGGTTATAAAAACCGGGTATGAAAATCCTCATTACGACGGCTAGAAAGGCGTGTTGAAATGGTTATAAAAACCGGGTTTGAAAATCGTCATTACGACGGCCTAGAAAGGCGTGTAACGGTCGGCGAAAGACCGAGTTTTGAAACGGCCATTATAACGGCGCAAAAAGGTGATTTTGAAAGTTTGAAAAATGACACGGAAGGACTTATGATCAAGTAGCACATAAGCATTCACAGTTTCATTATATTATGCATTATGCTGACACGGGTTTTGGCTTAAAAGGGTGGGTTACACACCAAGCAATCAAACCCCGATTTGCGAGAGGGATACCAATCCAAACAAAATGTGTAAGGAGGGTGCCCTAGCCTCGTGCTCGAAAGTGATGCAAGCTCTTTGACGAAACATAAATGTGTAACGTCAATGGTATGCTTGACTCAATCGGTATTCGAAACGCGGGGATGAGAAAAACTCACGCCGACGAGACGAGCCAATTGGTCAAAAAGGGTTAGGTTGTGGGCCCGGAAAAGGAACCCGACCGTGACCGTAATATCAATTAATGCATTCTAACCAAGACCTCGTTCGAGTCTCACCATCTAGGGATCATAAAGACGTAAGTGTCCTAGTGATCCCCAGCGGAGTCGCCAATCTGTGGACATGGCCCACCTGCACGCCAGCCGATCTGTGGACATACAGCGGTCTCTTTGAAAGCCACGCTCGGCGGCGTAAAAATGCTTTCGACCGGATCATTTTAGATCGGTCGGTTTCGTCTCGGTAAGGGTCTCGAAACGATTAGAGATGTTCGGAGTCGCCACCAAGCATTTGTGGGATGCCTAGAACCCGTTCGAAATCCACTTTATACCTCGATCAAATCGAAGCACAAATCAGCGTTTGACATAGGTACTAAAGATAAGGAAATCGTCCCTCTTTAGCATCCTATCTCTAAAATGACTCTCGTACGCCCTGGATAAGGTCGTCCATTATCCAAAGTTTCTGAGTAAGAGGTGAAGGTACGTATTGGGAAGCCCTTTAATCAGACACCCAATCCCGCCCGCGTTAGCGGCCTCTACTGATCGATCTTGGTTGGTTGAATGCAAAAGTTGATAAAACGGTTTAAATGCATGAATGCGCATCCAATAATTTAAACCTAACATGTGAGAGCTTTCTAAGTCAGTTGATTTAATCCAAGTATCAAGTATAAGATGTCGAGTTGGATTAATGATTGATTTGCATACAAGACGGAAATTAAACATCCATTTACCGTATTAGGTTTAGGGTGCATAACGTGATCCATTTGTCTTGGTATTTTGCGAACATGATTTTGAACGAGTAAATAGTCATCTGATCCGTCCTGTATCCGGGCTAACCGGAGTTAGGATCGTCCTAGACTAATGCTGGAAGGGAACAGACCCTGTACCAGACGGTTATATGAGGCGCGAGCCAGCCGGCGGTCTAAGGGGCCTCTCCCTGGTTTTGAAAATTAGAACTGAAGGGCCTGTTTAGGCGCGGGTTAGCCCACGGTTTATGTGCCATGTTCTGACTTTTTAGAAAACGTTATAAAACGTGTTGAAAATGGGTATTTGAACCCGGTTTGATTTGAAGGGGTCGTTTAGACCGCATTTTTTAATTTGAAGAACTAGACTCGAATAATCATCATTATCTTGATAATATTCGGTGTCGGGTTCGATTTGACAAACTTGACATGAATAGTTTTGAAAGTAATTATGGACTAATTGTTTTAAGTCCATTTGAATGTAATTAGTCGATACTCATCATCGTACCCGGGTTAAAATCCGGCATGGTATGTAGAACCAAGGATGAGTTTGTGTTGGTGACTAATATGTTTGTTTTTAGAAATGTAAAGAAATGAAATAAAAGGTTTTAAAATACCTTTTAAATGTTATTAACCAAATATTATCACCGAAACACGGATTTAACCGTCATGGTATATGGAACCAAGGGTGAAAAATGCTTTATGGTTGAAACAAATGAAATAAAATAAAAAGGGTTCGAAAGTATTTGGAATGGTAAAGATCGATTACAAATGTGAAAATGGATTAAAGGGAAATGACGAGAACAAACACGGTTGATCTCTGACCTGGACACCCCATTTAGGCGCGGGTAAGCTGGCGACCTGAGGGGCTTCTGTCTCAGGCCAAAAATTGGTTTTGGCTCGTTTATTCCATGTTTTGGTTCATGTTATGCACGTTTTAGCATGTTGTAGTCATGAAACAAATGAAAACATAATAAAAGAGGATTTTTACACCCTCATACTTACATGTTTGGTAATGGCGAGTGACCGACGTAAGTGTAACAACTCGTTTGGTCGGAAAAAACTCGGTTTAAAACCGTTTTGGTAAGTAAAGAGAGTGTTTTGATGTTAGTGACGGTGTAGTGGTCGAAGTGGTCGGTCAAGTGATTTAATGCACGATGACGGTACCAAACAATGTGTAAGGCTTGCATTTACGATCGGTAGGTCGTAAATACGCGTCGGGTGTGACTTAAGAAGTCGAGTCGAGAATTTTAATGGAGAAAAGAGGGGGCGGACACTAGCGTAAATCTCAAATGGGGGGCATTTGAGGGGTATTTATACGGAAATGAGTGGTTGTGTGAGTTTTGAGTGACGTGGCCACCTGGGCTGCTCAAAGAGGCGCGAGCCACGTCGCGGTTCTTCGAGGTGAGTTGTCGCTTTCACAACAAACGCAATCATGATTTGTTCTATCCTAGGTTTTGTAGTCACATGTTTGGTACTTGACCATTCATGAATCCGGGAAAACTTAAGGTAGAAGGTTTGAAATGTTTTTTTTTTGGTGGTTGACTCGGTTTGACTCGTTGTTGGAGTCGGGATTTGAATTTTTGAGTCGGTTTTTGGTCCGGTGTCGGTTTTGACTCTAGTTAGTGTCATTGCGACCCCGTCGTCATGCATTAAACACTCCAGGTATTTTTGAAATGTTTTATTTTCGAAATCGTTTTAAGTTTTTTGACGTAAAGTTGTACACAAACTGTCGATCAAACGTCGCGATTCCAAAGCATGTTGTAGTCCGATTATCACCGGGTGTTTGTTGGAGTCTCAGCAGATACTGGGTATCTACAGTATTACATTCGGTCAGTTTATGGATCCGTTCGTGGTGGTGTTTATAGATATCTTAGTCTATTACAAGACTACGGAGGAGCACAAGGAGCATTTGAGGTTGGTGTTACAAACTCTACGTGACAACTAGCTACATGCAAAGTTCTCTAAGTGTGAGTTCTGATTAGAGAAAGTGGCTTTTCTGGGTGAGTCTGTTGATCCTAGAAAGATATATGCGGTGTCTAAGTGGGAAGCACCAAAAAATGTGGCCGAGATCCGGAGTTTCTTGGGTTTGACAAGGTACTATCGGCGGTCCGTGAAAGACTTTTCGAAGATTGTCAGGCCTATGACCGCGTTGATGAGGAATGAGAACAGGTTTCGTTGGGATGAAAGTTGTGAGACGGCGTTCCAAATATTAAAGGAGCGTTTGACCACAACTCCAGTTTTACCTTTACCTAAGGAGAGTGAGAATTTTGAGGTGTATACAGATGCTTTAAAAACGGGTTGGGTTGTGAGTCATTGCCTATGCTTCTAGGTAATTGAAGCCTTATGAGGAGAACTATCTGACGCATGATCTAGAGTTGGGTGCATTTGTGTTTGCTCTCAAGATTTGGAGGCACTATCTTTATGGGGCGACCTTTAATGTATTTTCAGATCACAAGAGTTTAAAGTACATCTTTACTCAAAAGGAGCAGAACATGAGACAGAGGAGGTAGATGGAGCTTATCAGGGATTATGACATAGATATCATATACCATAAAAGGAAAGCAAACGTGGTTGCTGATGCATTGAGTAGAAAGAGTGTACATTCCCTATGCATAGCTATGTCTTTGATGAGGTTGAGATATGAGGTAAGTAAGATGGGGATACATGTGATTTAAAAAGGGGATGCTAGAGGAGACTTGACAGTGGAACTGGATCTTTATGATGATATTCTCAGGAAGCATGCTCTTGATTTTAAGATTCAGGAGTGGAGGTCTTGAGTAGAGAAAGGGACGGTGTCTCGGTTCTCTATTCATTCTAATGGGAGTGTTCGGTTTGATGGGAGATGGTGTGTGCCTAAGAATGAAAAGTTGAGAAAGACAATCATGACAGAGGCTCATTGCACTCCGTATTTAGTGCATCCGGGTGGTGACAAGCTTTATAGGGATATAAAGAAGACTTTTGGTGGCCTGGGATAAAAAGGGAGACAGCTTTATAGGGATCTGAAGATGGTGTTTGACATGTCAGAGAGTTAAAGGGGAGCAGCGAAGACCACAAGGTAAGATTCAGTCCCTTGAGGTGCGTGAGTGGAAATAGGAATCTATTTCCATAGATTTCATAATGGGTTTACCGAGGAGCCTGCAAGGTAATAACATGATAAGAGTGATCGTTGACCGTTTGACTAAGTCAGCTCATTTTATTCCAATAAAAGATACGTGTAGTAAGGTGAAGTTGGCAAATGGCTACAGGAAGAATGTAGTGAGGTTACATGGGGTCCCAAAGGACATTGTGTTAGATCAAGATGCGAGGTTCATTTCTCGGTTTTCGCAAGTTGCAGGAGTTGATGGGAACTACCTTGAAGATGAGTACTGCGTTTTATCCTGCGACAGATGGACAGACAGAGAGGACGATCAAGACTTTGGAAGATATATTAAGGGCTTGTGTGATGGAGTTTGGTGGTAATTGGGAAGATTGGTTGGATTTGATTGAGTTTTCTTATAACAGCAGCTGCCATACAAGTATTGGGATGCCTCCGTTTGAGGCTTTGTATGGGAGAAGGTGTAGGAGTCCGATTTGCTGGGATAATAGTGCTGAGGCATTAGTTTTAGGACCACAGATGGTACAGGAGATGATAAAACAAGTGAAAGTGATTCGACAAAAGATGAAAGCGGCCCAGGATCGACAAAAGAGCTATGCGGACTTACATCTTCGGGACATCGAGTTTCAAGTTGGGGATACGGTTCTTTTAAAAGTGTCACCTATGCGTGGGGTAATGCGGTTCGGTAAGAAAGGGAAGTTAAGCCAAAAGTTCATTGGCACATAGGAGATTTTGGATCGTGTGGGAGTGGTTGCTTATCAGTTAGCTTTGCCACCAGCTTTGGATCGCGTGCATAATGTGTTTCATGGGTCTCAGTTACAAAATTGAGTGACCCTTCCCATGTGTTAGAGGTGAAGAACATCAAGTTGGATGAATCCTTGTCTTACCTTGAAGTGCCAAAAGAGATTCTTGATCGCAAGGTTCGCAAAACTAGATCTGGGGAAACAGTGTTGCTCAAGTTTTTATGGTCTAATCACAATGTTGAAGAAGCAACTTGGGAGGCGGAAGAGGTTATTTGTCATCTACTTAAATTTGTGCATCCTCTTTGCTATCTTAAAGTTGTGGGTTTTAATTAATAATGCATTGATCGGAAACTAAGTGAAATATTCAATTTATGCCTTCGTATGTTACTTTGACCAAGTTGTATTCGGAGTTCGGACACTGTTTGATTTGTGAACCTGAGTGATGGCAATGAAACTAGTTCCAATTAAATAACACCCACGTTAATTGAAATTTGCAGTCGGAATGGTTTTCATGTCCAACCAAGTTGTCCCATTTTATTTAACTTGTCACGATTGTTATCTATAATTTGTCAGTAACTCTTCCGATTTGTCCATTATAACAATTAGCTTTTTGCAATTTTACTTTATTTAAAGTAAATCTACGATTAAAATCACAAAAATTTTAAAAATATATAAAATAATTGAAGAACAGCGATGATAATTGAAGCCTGATGTTAGGCGAAGCCTGGTCGTGTAACACCCCCGCACACCAGAACGCCTTACCAAGGACCATCCCAGTGTATGAAGGTGTTACCATCTCGGTTTCCCGAGGTAGTAGATCAAATAGACAATAATACAATGTTATTAGTACATTAATGTGGCCTTTACAACGTAACTTGTTACAAACACTTATACAAAAGAGGAGACTACTAAACTCATGATACAGCACTTCTAGACTGGCAGCGTGATGACTCGATCCCTCTCGTCCTAGCAGCCACAGGGCAATAACCAAATGTACCTGCTAAGCCAACTGCTCACCATCCCCGAATGGATCACCACAGTTTTGAAAACACAACACGGGGTCAGTTACTGAGCAATTAAGATAAGACAAGTACGATAGATAACCAGCTGATCAACCATCACCCCGGTCTCCTGATCTCACACAGTAACCGACTACACACCAAGGTGTGTAGCCCTGCCAGATTACCGATCGCAATAGGTAATCCTCGCCGCCAGTGGGTGACCGCAGCCCATCCCCACCTAGTCCAGCTCATCAACGAGCGACTAACAATACATGTCCCTTAATGTGCACATCCCCTCCCGTGGCGGGTTCCACGGAGGGCGAACTAGGGTGTGAAGACACTCCCGCAAGTGACTCCACCAAAAATCACACAACATCACAATACAACAGCCTCACAGCTGTCACAACACCACAACCTTCACAACACAACCACATCACCATCGTCACCTCAACACCCATACTCCGATGATCAGCAGATAACGAAAAACATAATACAATCAAGTCTTAAACCAATTAACAGTAACTGAGTAGGAAAACCCTACCTCGTCGCAAGTCGTGAAAGACATCCACACATAGCCAAGCAAGACTCCAAAATGCATCCTACAACGATAGCCATCCCCTATTATGCAACTATCCTCAAATATATCAAAGAAGACACAAGGCAGAGACTTACCTAATAACACGCATCGACGATGTCGTAGACAAAAACCACGCACGCGACCTTCCTAAGTGAATCTCGTCTTTCCCCATGGTGGAGGTTTAGGCTACCTTATGAGAGTGTATAGAGATAGGGATTATATGAGAGAGTGGCAGGCTAGGGTTAGAGAAAGAGGAACTGTCGAAGAAAACGAGAAAATGAAATGAATCTCGCGAAGTTGCGTTTTATATTAACGCGTCGACAGCAGCCATACTCGGTCGAGTACTAGAATACTCGGCCGAGAAGGCTCTACTCGGTCGAGTATAGGCGATACTCGTCCGATTAGCCTCTGCTAGGTCGAGTAAACAATCCTATATGGCTCATGTTACAAGCCTGGTCCCTCACCCATTTCTCCCTACGGTCTATCTTGGTCAACAGGGTCGGTCAACAGAGTCCTTGAATATCCTGGGTATTACAGTCTTCCCCCCTTAAAAGAACTTCATCCCCGAAGTTCAACCCACACGTCACTCACCACAAGGTTATGTACTATGACACCATCTACATACATAAAGGCATACGAACTCTGGCCATCCTTGACACTACCACCCCACCACATTATTCAAACAACAATCATACCATCACAGTTGTTCTTCCATGTATTACCAGCCATCAACTATCACACACAAAACTTACGGAAAATAATCCCATCATAAATTCATAGCAAAATATGTTGTTATCCCATGCTACATGTTAGAAGCAACACAACGACCAGCCACGATACACAACCACAAAAGTACACGTCCCACACACCCCTATAGAGTTGTTCAACGTACGTTCATATCACTTAAAATATAACATCGATACAACTTTCAAAGAAACGTAAATGTAACTTCAATGACATGTAACATGAATGCAATACCGAATACTATCATACATAACATACATGTGATTTCAAGTATTATAGGCATAATTCCATCATTTGTTTCCGCGACATTACTCTTCCCCTCTTAAAGGAACTTCGTCCCCGAAGTTCACCACTAATCACTTTCCGTACCCACAATTAACACATACATCCTAACTGTGACATTACTCACAAACTGTAATTGACTTTAAATCATGTTACAAAACTTAACCTATGACATTACCCAAATGTGATCCATAGCAGCAGAAAGTGACGACAATTAAGTATTTTATATACATCTAAAGATGTTCTTATCAAATGATAGCGGCTTTATGTATTATCTGTGATTTTAGACACATACTGACCACCAGTTTTACACACCTAGTCAGACCCGTTATAACTGTAGTCAAACATTGACACTGCGAAAGGTTGCATTAAATAACCAAACATATATACATATAAGACTCGTGACAGCTACCACAGTTTCCTTGTTATTGCCTACATTCACCTATCATATATAGACTCATGCGGCACCTTGAACAAGTTAAGTTCCTTCATTTCAACCATAGCAATATGACTAACTTCCATAAATCGATATGTTATCCAAGCACATACATACCTGTAACATGTTCGTAGCCCATTTTTGGACAATGGGTTACGCTAAGCGTCACTATGCAGCACCCACACACTCTGTCATATAAATGTTCACACAAATCTTACAATTCGTAATTAGCAAACACATAAGGTCCCTGTAACAGTAATACTCGGCCGAGTATGAGTGGCTACTCGGTCGAGTAAGCTCTACTCGGTCGAGTATAATTGTATACTCGGTCGAGTAGTGTCTATACTCGGTCGAGTTGTAACAGGCAGAGAGCTTTTGACGCGGTTCACACAATGCATTCACGAATTAACCTGCAACCAAACTCCCTACAACAATACCAAACATAACTAAATCCAACACGTCTTCACACGATAAGCTAAAGTAAGTAACAGCCTTATGGCCGAGTACAGTCATCCAACAGTAAGAAATAAATCCGGAAAATAAACATCCAAAACAAAAGAAACCAATCTAGGAAATACAACAAAAGGATTAAAAGCCAGGACCCTCATCCATGTTATCGTCACCACCTGCACCAGAAGTACCTGCACCTGAACTACCCGCTCCTGGAAAGCCTGCTGTTGCTGAGTAATCCCCTTCTAGCTGGCTGCCGTAGTTGGCTCCCCACGGTCCCGCGAGGCAGCCAAACTATATCTCCTCCGGTGGCCTCCAGAAACCAGGATCAACTCCGTAGATGTGGAAGACTCCCGTGTCCACCCCAGGTCCTCTCCACCAGACAGGCTGTGCTAGCTGAGTCCCTATGCCCTGGTTATGGGCCATCTCGTGCATGTTGCGGTGCACCAAAGTAGTGGAGATCCGCTCAGCCAAGTCACTCGGCTGCATCCTAGGGTCATTGATGTGACCATAATTTAAGCATATTGAGCCCCCGAATTAGCCTTGTTCCCATGCTTTTTAGTGCATATTTGGGTCATTTATTGTCTTTAGTCCTTTGTTTTTCATATTCTTTGAGGTTTTGATCCCTTGGTAGGAAAGGAGTGCAAACCTTGCATTTTCATGGCAAAATGAAGCTAAATTGATTGAATTCAATGACCAAGCATCAAAGAGAAGACAAGACTAGAAGGCCTTTGTACATACTATAGTAGATGGGCAATGATGAGAAAAGATCCTTGCATCCCCGAGAAAATCCTCAAGGATTTTATGAAGAGAAAGGAAGAAAAGAAGAAAGGAAGAAGCTGTAAGAGAATCCGAGCGGATTGCCCACAATCCGCCCGTCCAAGAAGAGCAATCCAAGCGTCTTCCTTAGATGGACGCTCGTCCAGAACCACCACAATCCGCCCGTCCACCCCACGAATCCGCTCGTCCAACAAGAAGACAATTCGCCCGTCCCGTGCTCTGGACGCTCGGATTGTGTGACAGCTAAATCCTTCTTCTACTTGTTCAATGAAGGATGCGCATATTTTTCAAAAACCGGCGAAAAGGAGACCGGAGTCTCTCTTGAGACCGGCGATTCCTCAAGGACTTAATCGTCATTTAAGCCCTTAGTAAACCCTAATTTATGTACCTAATCCTCCCTATAAATACCCCATTAGGCTAATTAGATTATCAGGTTCTTCTTAGCAATCTCTAGTGTAGTTTATATCAATCAAATCTCTCTTCAACCTTGTAATCAACATTTAATCAAGTTTTAATACAAATCTCATTTCCTTAATCTCTCTTTTGTTCATCTTTTATTTTGGGTAATTGAAGATTATTTGGGTTATTATTGGGAGATTGACAACCTTCCAATCAATCATCAAGTACTTCTATTATTCTTTGATTTATTATTGGAATCATTAGTAGGTATAATTCTCTTAATCCCTTTTTAATTATTGTTATTTATCTTCATTTATTCATCATGTTTTACTTTATTGGTATGAAATATCTGAAACCGGTCCCTGAATTCATTCCTCTGCTGGAAATAAAGGTCGGCGTGCCTCTGAACAAGGTCACACTTCGCCAGCAACTTTGCAACTTCGGCCGCAGCAGCCTCGGCCTTGGCTCTCTCAGCAAGGACCTCCTTTTCAGCGTCCTCCCTGAGTTTTCTCTCAGCCAAGAGCGCTTTCTCAGCATCCCCCCCTAAGCCTCTGCTCATTGAGGAGATCCAGCTTCGCCTTCACGGCCACCTTCTTAGTGGCATTATGCTCAAAAGCGGATTGAGCCACGGCCTTCTCCTGCTCTATAATACGAGCACCGGTCAGCTCGTTCCACCTCGCCAGCCTCTCGATCAACCTCGCGCTTTCCGCTACAAGCTGGGAGGGGGAAGCCTTCTGGGATGAAGAGTCAGTGGTGACGTTTCGATCACCGGCCTGCAATCGGGAGGGGGAAGCCTTCTGGGATGAAGAGTCAGTGGTGACGTTTCGATCACCAGCCTGCAGTCGGGAGGGGGAAGCCTTCTGGGATGAAGAGTCAAGGGTGACGTTATGATCACCAGCCTGCGCGGGATTCTCCTCCACTTGCTGCTCAATAAGAGCGACGGCCGACAGCGGCTGATCTACAAAATTTAACGAAAGCATCAGTATCAATATGCATAGACATGCCAGAGAGCCTGTCATCAGCAGCGCCTAATGAACCGGCTAAATCTGAGCCACAGGATAGATCAGTACCATGCTTGGCCCTCTTGGCTGGAGGACGCATTTCCTCGCCAAAGGCCCGGAAGCAACGGCGGTAGGTAGAGGCTGTCTCCTTTCTCTTACGGACAAGGAGAGACCCCTCCTCATCGGAGTCCTCCCCATTGGTGATATCAACGATCTCCACCGTCCCCTTCTGAACAGGGGGGATGGGAGGTGGAACTGATGTCGACGCCATCACCGCCGAAGGCTTTGTTTTTCGCGTATGGCGCGGCATGTTACTAACAACCTTCGCCTGGGCCTCCACCACATTCAAGCTTTTCACCGATCCATGAGATCATTCGGCGACGTCCTGCGGTCATGGGTTAGAGCCTTGGGATGCAAGTTAGCAACGGTTTTATCTTTGTGCAGCCCCATTCTCCGGAGGATATCCTCAGACAAGTCCGGTCCAAAGTGGTCTGCGAAGGAAACAAAGCAAGAGTTAAGTAGAAGAAATAAATCGAAGTTCGAAAAACAGGAACATTGAGAGCGGTGATGGGCCTCACACGGACCCCACTCACCCTATGCTAGGGCCGGTATGAGGCCGACATGGCAGAGCGGCTCATCCTGAAGAATGATCTGCGTTGGGGGAATCCATCTTTTCGGCACCCCACTCTTGTCCGCCTCAAAAAGCCTCATCGCCAGCTTCTCATCCTCTTTAAGAAGGACCTTGCTGGCATCCATCTTGAGCTTTTTCCGGGTGACCCATCTGTCATGCTCCGCCTTAGTCTCACACCGCAAATTAACTTGGTGCTGAAAGGAGCGGGGCAGCGGATAGTCATCCGGCACCTTAACGTACACCCACCGATCTTTCCAGTCCTTGCAAGAAGTAAGTTTGTCAATAGAGACATAACCCTGCTCCATTTGCACACTATACCATCCGACGCGGCCGGAGATTGATGGCCGGAGATGATGAAGCCGGCGGAATAAATTCACCGTTGGGGCCTCTCCCTTGAAGAGACAAAGCCAGACAAAGCCGACTATGGTCCTCATAGCCAACGGGTGCAGTTGGGCAACGGCAACGTTCATGGCCCTAATGATGGCCATAACGTACTCATTCAGTGGAAACCGGAGCCCGTACTCCAAGTGTCGCATGTATACGCCGGTGTAGCCCGGTGGAGGGCAACAGACGGCCTGACCCTCCTCAAGGATAACAATTTTGTATCCCCTGCCAAAGAAGAAATGGCCCTCGAAAAATGTCTCGCCGGAACAACTGGCGAACTTATGGGTCCAAGCACGGCCAAGGCGGACCTTACAGGCATCACCGTGATCCATAACGTACTGCCTCCCCTCATTAGGACGAGCCTTTTCAGCATCATCACCAAAATCGTCTGCGTCATCATCGACGTCATCGTCATCCTCCCATTCCTCCAAAATTTGAGGATCAACTTCAGGAGAAGGAGACCTAGGGCCCCCAGGCCTTCTCAGGAGGGCGTCCAGCTTCTCCTCCTCATCAAGACGCGACGGGGAACCCCCCGGCTCCGGTTTACTAGTCCCGGCATCAGCATAAGACATGTTTACAGCAAAAACTTACAAAGTTAAAAAATTGGAAAGTTTGTTTGTTACCTTGAAGAAAAACACTCGCCGGAGTAACAACTCTGAAAATTAGAAGACAATGAAGCCCTTGAAAGTTTAGAGAGAAGGAAATTTTGGAGAGAATGAAATTGGTGGCCAATTTCACAGAATAACTGCCCTATTTATAGAGAAAAACCCATGAAGAAGAACCAATCAGAGAACAGCCCATGAAGCGTCAGCCAATCAGCGTGCAGACACGTGTCGGACATGCAACCACGGAATGTCAATCGTTACAACAGTTGAACGTCAATCAATGCAACAGTGACCAAGCGTCTTCAACACGCCCATTCACATCTCTCCGCCTATTCACCTTCCTCAACAAATTCCCAAGCATCTGTTCTCCGCCGGCCACATGATCAACCAAGCTAGGTAGCGCCGGCCAGGGGCAATCAAAAACAACCGGCACTCTCAACCCTGGTCTCGGCCAACGTCACTTTCTTTTCCACATCGGATGCCCTATACACATCCATGTGGAGGGGGGAAATGGTACGGCCTAATAAGAACCAGGCCGAGGTAGAAGAAGCCGATGCAGTAGAAGAAGCCGATGCAGAAAATTTTTACAAATTACTTACGCAGAATATACGCTCAAACATACATCGGAGCCCATACCACGGCATAGACTACGCTGGGGGCAAATTGATGGGGCATATTCTGCACCGCTGACCAAGTCAACATATTGAGCAAGGTTAAAGATATCCACAGCAAGTCAACGACTTAGACAGCCTAGCCGATGCAGCCTATCGGCCTGTCAGCCTGGGTCTCGGCATGGCAATCTGCCAGCCGGGGCACATATCCGCGTACTCATATCCAAGACCCCTCGGCCGGCCTGCCATAGGTCCATCGGCCGAGGGTAGATCGATCTTTCCACCTGCTAGCCACTTGGCCACTTGGCCACTACGTGACAAAAGGTGAAAAGTCTATAAATACTCCTCAACCTTCATTGAGGAAAGGATCCAGAATTTAACCTAACAATCACTATTCATCTGGTATTATCTCCCTTATCTCTCTACAATATACATTTAGCCAAGTAACAACAACTTATCCCTTAAGTTTACTGACTTGAGCGTCGGAGTGAGTTCGCTCGGTCCAAAGCCGAGCCCTCAGTTTGTTCATCGTTTCAGGAGACCGAAAGGAGGATTCAAGCAAAGACATCATTCTATTAGCTACGAGTGGTAACAAATATCTGCTCTGGAATTACACCCGGAACAGTATGATTGACAACCTTGCTAGCATGTTCAACATGATAATGAGTGAGTAGTTTCCTTAGCTAGGGTTAATGGGTAATTAAGGGATACCAACATGGGGGATGATTCATGCTTAAATTAATATGTTTTCATAGTTTATTTGTTTACTTGTTGTGATCTCAACTTATGCACATGTTATGTTTGATGAAATGCGAGCCTATGAATCCTTGCATTTTTTACCCATCACCTATCTTTTCAATGAGACTTGTAAGACATAAACCAACTCGAGTCTCATTAGACCATGCATAGAGTTGAGTAGGGAAGATTAAGTCGACTTGTAGTTGTTGTACAATCTAATCGATTCGGCTCCGGGACCCAAACATTCCTAGGATTGTAAGATATAAACCAACTCGATCCATCACAACAATAATTGCTTGCTTATAATTTGAGAATATGTTTGTATGATCAATTCCCATGAATCCCCTATGACCCCATGATACCCTAGTGTCTTTTATCAATTGTTTACATCCCTTTTTAATCATCTTGCTTGTTTACTTTCATTGCTATTTTAGTTTAGTGATCTTCTATTCAAACCCCAAATTGTGACACCCCTAGACACCGCTAGTTGCAATTGAAAATCTCATCTCAATTCCCGTCCCTTGGGATCCGACCTTTACTTGCCTCTTTACTAATTGTAGAGTTGTTTGTGGAGTTATAAATTGTGTTTTGGTCTAGGTGCTCCTAACGACAAGTACCGAAAATTAAACCCTCACAAGAGGGATTCCGACCAGTCATGCACGGTGGGATAGGGCGAGTACTGGTAAGAGTAGGTGTCGGGGGCTGAGTAGCAAGGCTCGGTCACAACCGGGTCTGCTCTAGACTGTCTGACCCTACGGGGCTCACGAGGGGGGGGGGAGGTGCCTGCTGCTGTCCCTCAGGCACGGTGACCGGCTCAGGTAAGTCCAAAAGAATGGTAGGATCAATCAGATAGGTCTGGGGCTCAGGCCTAGGTATAGCACAGGGTTCCCACTCGGCCAAATGGTCAACAGCAGGAAGATGGGTAGGGTCAGGAAGTACCATCCAAATAGATCCCCTCACCCTCCAGGCATAAGACCCATCATCCAACTTCCTCAACCATCTGTTTTGACGCCAATACTGGGCGTCCATGGTAGGAACGGTCTCCACATACTCATCCCCCTCAGGAGGTGGGGCCTCAAAATCAGCCAGACGCTGAGCTAGGCGGGTCACTATGGCCCCGCAAGCAATGTGTCGGGTCTCAAACTGTGCCATGCGCTCCAGACTAAAGCACACTATCCCCGGAGCACTATAATAGAACGGCTTCCTACGGTGCAGGTTAAGGTAAGACATAAGTAACATGACCTCATGAGAATTAAGCTTACTCACATCATCTCTCGCATACAACAAACAAGTCATCATCCTCAGGAACATACGAAGGGAAACATGCTGCACATCGTTGATCAGCATAGCACTGGGCACTAGGGGCAGGTCGGCCAGTCATAAAAGGAAGGTAAAGAGGGGCACCACTATTCTTAGCCACGTCACTCAGGTATCCCGTCCCCTCCTCCTCCAAACCTAGATGGCCCATAAACTCATCCAAAGTCAGCTCGTGATCCTCATTCATGAGGTGGAAGGAGACGGTCTTCTCCTTCTTATCATACTCGTACGAGCTCAAGAATTCTAAGCTTAGATGGGGGTAGGACCTCTTCCTTAAATGGTATAACCCCTCCATTCCCAAAATCTCAAATATATGAATTATGTCCCCCCTAATCCCCAAGGTCTCTAAAATCTCGGGGTTCACACGCCGAGTAGGTCGGAAAGGACGCCTCATCAAGGCTACAAAGGCCTTGCGCTGCTTAAAATCAGAGAAAACTACCGATGGATATGCCTCCACCAGTGGAACTACGGGTCCACTGCTTGACAACCCCGTCTCAAGTTGGACGTTAGGACGGGTCCTCTTGTTGGGTAGAGCTCTGATTTTCACCATGCTTAAACTGATTTGTGGCAAGCAAGAACAAGTTGAACACCAAGAATTTACCCAAAAAGCTTGAGGAAGGAGGAATATGGAGTTTTAGAGAGAAGGAGATGAAGATTTGCTAGGCGGAAATAGGAAAGAATGGGACGAAAATATGGTTTTTGTATAACCCGGTTAGTCCCCGATAAAGCAGTACTCGGTCGAGTACTTAGTATACTCGGCCGAGTATCGACTACTCGGTCGAGTATTCTACTTACTCGGTCGAGTTTTCGAGAACAGTAGCGATTTTAATTTCCACAAAATGGGCACTCGGTTGAGCACCTTCATACTCGGCCGAGTATGGTCTACTCGGTCGAGTACGAATTCCTACTCGGTCGAGTTTCCAAGAGTGAGATGGAATTGGATCTTTAATGTTCCTGTAAAATGAATAGCATAGTTAGGAGTTCCGTGCAACCGGCTCGTCAGTGTTAAAGCTTACTGCTACCACATAGACACGCATCAACACGAATTCACATCCATACCAATTCAATCATCATTTCTACCTACATATCTTACTTTGCTATAAACGATTTACATGTCACCCTAAGCACATGTAACCATTAACTACTGTACCTGCAAGGTTAAACTCACATCCCACATCCTTACACATCCCACTAATCCTATTGCACTTACCTTAAGTCAAACATTTACAAGATAGCAATCATCCCATAACACAACCATTATCAAGCACATTAACTGACTTACCCCTGGTAACACCTTGCAACAATTCATTCACAATTTCTAAACTTTCCCACGCACATACAGACACATCATCCTAACCTCAAATGCACACAACGACCATCACATAGTAACAACTCTTACTAGCTACCCTTTTTCCCGTGTCTGGCTTAAGCTCGATGGGGCCATGATTTTGAAATGAGGGCGCCTACTCACCCAAAATCTAGCATCGGCTGGGGCTCCCAACGCACATACACCAGGTTTATTTTAGTTGACACCCTACATTCATTAGATTCATTAGTTCAGGTTCCAAAATCGCCGGCTCTGATACCACTTGCTTTGTCACACCCCCGCACACCAGGACGCCTTACCAAGGACCATCCCAGTGTATGAAGGTGTTACCATCTCGGTTTCCCGAGGTAGTAGATCAAATAGACAATTATAGAATGTTATTAGTACATTAATGTGGCCTTTACAACGTAACTTGTTACAAACACTTATACAAAAGAGGACACTACTAAACTCATGATACAGCACATCTAGACTGGCAGCGCGATGACTCGATCCCTCCCGTCCTAGCAGCCACAGGGCAACAACCATCTGTACCTGCTAAGCCAACTGCTCACCATCCCCGAATGGATCACCACAGTTTTGAAAACACAACACGGGGTCAGTTACTGAGCAATTAAGAAAAGACAAGTACGATAGATAACCAGCTGATCAACCATCACCCCGGTCTCCCGATCTCACACAGTAACTGACTACACACCAAGGTGTGTAGCCCTGCCAGATTACCCATCGCAACAGGTAATCCTCGCCGCCAATGGGTGACCGCAGCCCATCCCCACCTAGTCCAGCTCATCAACGAGCGACTAACAATCCTTGTCCCTTAATGTGCACATCCCCTCCCGTGACGGGTTCCACGGAGGGCCAACTAGGGTGTGAAGCCACTCCCGCAAGTGACTCCACCACAAATCACACAACATCACAATACCACAGCCTCACAGCTGTCACAACACCACAACCGTCACAACACAACCACATCACCATCGTCACCTCAACACCCATACTCCGATGATCAGCAGATAACAACAAACACAATACAATCAAGTCTTAAACTAATTAACAGTAACTGAGTAGGGAAACCCTACCTCGTCGCAAGTCGTAAAAGACATCCACACATAGCCAAGCAAGACTCCAAAATGCATCCTACAAGGATAGCCATCCCCTATTATGCAACTATCCTCAAATCTATCAAAGAAGACACAAGGCAGAGACTTACCTAATAACACGCATCGACGACGTCGTAGACAACAACTACGCACGAGACCTTCCTAAGTGAATCCCGTCTTTCCCCATGGTGGAGGTGTAGGCTACCTTATGAGAGTGTATAAAGATAGGGATGATAGGAGAGAGTGGCAGGCTAGGGTTAGAGAAAGAGGAACTGTCGAAGAAAATGAGGAAATGAAATGAATCTCGCGAACTTGCGTTATCGACAGCAGCCATACTCGGTCGAGTATAGGCGATACTCGGCCGAGTAGCCTCTGCTAGGTCGAGTAAACAATCCTATAAGGCTCATGTTACAAGCCTGGTCCCTCACCCATTCATCCCTACGGTCTATCTTGGTCAACAGGGTCGGTCAACAGAGTCCTTGAATATCCTGGGTATTACAGGTCGACGATGGTGGTTGCCGAGTGTCGGCATCAGTTGCTTTGGGGGTGAAAGTGAAATGTTGAGTTAAAAGAGAAAGAGATCACAGTGACTGTGGTCTCTGTGTATAAAATAAATCCGAGTATTAAAAGACTGTTAATGGGGACCGTCGATTAACTTTAATCTATGCCTATTACTTTAGTACGCACAGTTCGCACCGAACTTTCAATTCGCACGAGATCCTATATATATATATATATATATATATATATATATATAGGTAAGATCCGGTGAGTCCACCTATATTTTTGAGTCCTATGATTCCACTTATGTATCACACATTGTACATAAGAATATCACGAACTTACACTAATATAAGAACCGTTAGATCAAAAGTTGATCTCACAAGTCAACCCCCACCTTAAGATTCCTTTACCTCACACAAGTCCCATATGGCCATACCTCACATACCACATCAGCAGGCCGTCATCGCCGGAGAGGTGGTATACGAAGATTTGTGTCCCATGAGTCCCATGAGTCCACTTATGTATCACACGTTGTTTTATACCAAGATTCATACACTAGAGCAAGAGAATCATTACATCATGATATACCCCTGTCAACCAACGGTTCACACAAAAATTTCAGATATCCACAAGAAATTCACACAAATTTGAAGAGATGAAAAGTCTGTTGTTGGAAAGCTGATGTTGACTGACTGCATGCTTTTCTTTCCTAAAGCTGAATGAACCCATCGTATTGATTTCATCAAGGAAATTGGGGAAAAAGCACACAATTTCTCATACTAAATATGACTAACATCATTACACATGTGTGCTATACAGCACGAGGGTACGAGAACAGCAATCACTCTGCCGCTCTTTCAGCGAAGCAATATGTTAGCTTTACTTAATGTTTTACATTTGTGTCCAAAAAACATGACTCCCTGGTTTTCAAATTTTGTGTGGTTAGGTGACTCAACTCTACTGGTGTGCACCATTCTGACCTCTCGTGGCAACCCCCCCAAGTTTTGTGTGGTTAGGTGGCTCAGCTCATGCCTACAGTATCTTGAATGATCAGAAGGGAAGCTTTACACAACCTTTGTTAGTTTCAATTGATTGCTTAACCGAACATTGTCACTTATATATATTATGGTGGTTATTTAGATCTCAAATGATGTTTTATGCTGAAAAACTACTGTAAATTTTATCAAAATCATTTAAAATGCTCATAAATTTCCATTGTACCGATGTAAAATGATGTAGCGTGCAAGCTTTAGAGAAGTAGTTTGGCATATTTTAGGTTCAGTGGTGCGATATTGTTTAGTACAACCACTGATATTGTTTATTGTAAGGTGTGATATTGTTTTGTATAACTCGTGATACTCTTTTACTGGATTCACATACTCTGATACAATATCACAGGTTATACTAAACAATATCACAGTTTGGACTTAAAAAAAAAATTCATAAAAAAAAAGTTTTTTTTTTCTCTTTGTATAAAAAACAATCGTGATATTTTTGTGTAGAGCGTGTGTTACAAAAGTGGACTCATGGGACTCAAAAAGATAGGGTGGACACATGTGATCCTAATTCTATATATATATATATATATATTTATTTAGGATCCTATGAGAACCCATTTCCCATGAGAACCATGAGAACCACTGTCCACCATTAGATAAAATAATCCGGCGTCCCAAATTTTACGCGCATCCTAACTAGTCTAAGAAAGGACAGTATTGTCCTTCCCCCGTTACTAACTCTTTCTTCCCTTACTTCTCTATTCATCTTCCTCGTTTTGCTAAAGGTCACTGTATGCATTTCAATGTCCATTCTATCTTCAAATTCTCTCATTTTTTCCTTATCAGTAAGGTAAGAATCATTCAATTTGTTGTTTATTTCTTTTAATTTGCGATTTTTTTGTCTTCTCCTTTTACTGTTGTTATTTTTGTGTTCAATTTTCTAGGATTTATACTTGAATTCATGCTCATTTTTATAAATTTCTCATGTTTATGAGCTCTTTTTTTCTGCTTATTAGTGCTCAATTTAATTGTATTTAACATGTAGTTTTTGCAGATTATTCTCAATTGCTTTTACCTCATTTATTAGGGTTTATGTTCTGATCTATAGATATGTTTGTTAGTTACTTCAATTTTGACCTACTTTCGTAGTAATTGTCACTTGTTCCTAAACTAGTGCAATTGATGACTTACATTGATGCTACAAACATTGGAGAAGTCAATTGGGAAATTTTGGCTGGTCTCAAACACAACACTCCCAATATGCCTAATATTGAATCGATTGTTCAAACATATATAAGGCACAATAATAGTTTATAGTTTAAACATGACTTTACATATACCTTAAATTGTTCTCTACTTGTGGTACATGTTTTTTGAACCTATGGCACATAAACTTTGAACTTATGTTTGCAGATCTTAATTTTGTTGTCACTTTCATCTACTTTTTATCTTAAGAATATGTTCATGATCGTCTTGCAGTTACAACCTAAGCAATTACAGAGCATATTCTATCTTTATAATTCCTTAATACAATGTCGTCCTTCCAACGTATCGGAAACATTAGGCGTGAAGAAGTTTTGGAATGTGGAAATAAAGCTACTCAATGAGTCATATGTTGATAACAACACTATTGAAGGAAGATGCTCTTTATCTTTTTATTGTACCAACTCGAGTTTGAAACCGCAATATGCTGTAAATTTGTAATGTTTGTGAACTCCACTGCTTCGTTTAAACAATTGTATATGACTTATTTGGATAATTTTGTAGATATACTTTATTTGTTGTTGATCCTAGGATTCTTGTCATCTGTTCAAGATGGAAGGGAAAGTACTCTTCAGTTTTGGGGGTAGGATACTGAATGCAGGTTTGGACCATGTATTTATTCTCCTTTTAATCTATACACTTCAGAAAGAAATTTTAACAATAAGTTTATAGCTTAAGAACAATAAGTATGGAGAACTATTGAGAACATTTTGAAGATAAGGGACATTTATAACATAAAAAAAATTTTAAACCTATAGTATAAGCGTGTTGAACCTTTGATACGGGTGTGTTGGACATTTAGTGTATACGACTTGTTTTTTCAACAAATACCATTAAATCAGCTCCTAATTATTTGTTAATAAACTATAAACGTACAAAGAAAATCCTCATATGCCTTTTATAAATATATACTCCATCTGTTCCGGTCAATTGTTATCCTTTGGTTTTGGCACAAAGACCAAGAAAATAGGAGAGAGTCAATTACTAAATGACAAGTGGAACAAATTGGGTATCAATGATCAAATTGCTCATCAAGTTCATTCTTAAAATAGAAAGGCCAACAATTCAATAAGACACCCCAAAATAAAATAGGACAATAAATGACCGGGACAGAGGGAGTATATACTTGAGGTACAACAAGAAACCATTAGATGTGCATCTAATTAATAGTTTCCACACACCCCCTTTAAATGAATCAAAGAGCATGAAATATCTACTTACAAATTACAATCTATCAAAAATTCTTCTGAACCTATGGTGCAAGTTTTCTGAACCTGGGGTACATGTTTTCTGAACCATTATACTCCCTTAGCCCGGGTTATTTGTTTATTTATTTCATTTTTGGGTGTCTCGGTCAAGTGTTTACCTTTCTATTGTAGGAATACCTTTGATAAACAATTTAATCTTTCCCACTCAATTTAGTCAACTTGTCATCTAATAATTAACCCTCTCCTCTTTTCTTACTAATTGTGCCAAAACGAAAGATTAACAAATAACCGGGACGGAGGGAGTAGCATACAATATTAAACAACCCTATATACATTTAATAATATCAGAGTTACAACACAAAATAGAAAAACAAATAATAATAATAATAATTGATTTTTTTCGCAAACCTTACCTTGAATCTTAAAATCTGAAACATTTAAACTTACCATCTACTCAAATTATTTTGAACCTATAGTGCATGATTTATGTACCTATGTTACATGTGTATTGAACTTTTGGTATATACTTCGTATGTTGTTTAGTGTATATCATTAAAGAAGCCACTGATAGTTTATCAAAATCACATGATGAATTACATTTTACGATATTTAAACGCTGAATTGTACCCACTTAAGGTAAAATAAAAAAGAGCCATATGTACATTTCTAGTTATTTGATTTTGCAAACACGAACACGAATCGTAAAACATGAAACACCCAAATTACAATCTAATGCATTGGAATATGATATGAAGCAGAAAGCTAATTTGTACTACAAATCAACTCGAAAAATTTGAATAAAAGAAAATTCCTAGATGAATTAATGTTAAATTTCGTTTACCTGTTGTGTTAATAAACTAATTGATTTCTTTGTGATTGATGGGTTCCTTGCAATTAATTTGAAGTTCTTAATAGATTCCCACGCCGGAAATCGCTTTCCATTGCTTTTACAGAGTATAATTGAAGTAAGTAGGATTGAAAGAGGGCGATGTAAGAGGAGAGGGTAGTTTAGTAATTTAAATATTATGTTGGGTAAGGTCGTAAGGATGAGCATCAATCTGGACCTTTAACTTCTTCATCCAACAGTAGATTACCATCCTATAATTATTATTATTTCATTATTTCGTCTCATACATAATTCGTATAAAATACAATATAATATTATTTATATAATTATAAAATACGGAGTATTACAAGTACTGCTACAAAAGGTTGTTTGACGATGAATTAAAAGCACGAGCGAAGGTGAATGATATACAATTTAACATGGAGATGCTACTTAGTGAGTATAAAAGACAGAATACCCCATCCACTTTATTAAATGACGAACCTCGTGTGGTCTCCGGTACTTTAAAATGCAAGTTTACTTTTTGTGAAGTAAGTTACTTTTTTTGTCACTGTGAAATTTTGTAGTTAGTTCTTAACTCAAGTGTTTATATGCTGAATTTAGTTACTTTTTTTTTTATTCATATCTTAGTTATTATGTAGGACTATCAATACTATATATTAAATTCAGAAACCAAGGGACTTTAATATAATTAAAGAAAGTTATACAAATTAATTATACTGTATAGTTTTAAATCACTAGCACCATGTGATGGACTCGATTAAGGGATCTCAATGCAAATATTATTTAGTTTGGGTTAAATTAAATTATATAGAAGCTATATTATTTTCCTAAACATTTGTATGAGACTAAAACATGGTTAATTTCCTTAAAATAAAATAATTAATTAAGATGGTCGGTTTCCTTAAAATAAATAATTAATTAAGATGGTTAATTTCAAGGAGACTAAAAGAAACAAGATGTTTGGTAATTTTCCTAAATATTTATAGAAGACTAGAAGACGATAAATTTCCTTAAAATAAAATAATTAATTAGTATAAACATGCACACTTATGATATTAATTATTATCATCATAAAATTATATATTAAATTTAAAATCTATGCAATTTTAATAAACTTTATAATTTATTAGATGTATAGAGATGTTAGTAATTTAACATACAAAAATATAATATAAGTAGGTTATAAATAATTCAAGTTAGATTTCATAATATATAATATTGCATAATTCTTTTGATTTAATTTAATGCATATATGTAATATATTTATATAACTATATCAACGAGATTAGTGAAAGTGGTAGAAACAACAACGGGAGTAGTGAAATAATCAATATTAATGCGGCAATAATGAAAGTAACAATAATTACGGCGGGAGTAGTAAAATTATCAATATTAATGCGACGGTAGTGACAGTAATAATAATTACGGCGAGAGTAGTGAAAGTAACAATGATTACGGGCAAGGAGTGAATGTTATTACTATTGTTTCATTAATAAGAGTGATTTCATAATATATAATATTGCATAATTCTTTCGATTTGATTTAATGCATATATGTAATATATTTATATAAATATATCAACGAGATTAGTGAAAGTGGTAGAAACAACAACGGCAGTAGTGAAATAATCAATATTAATGCGGCAATAGTAAAAGTAACAATAATTGCGGCGGTATAGTGAAATTATCAATATTAATGCGATGGTAGTGACAGTAACAATAATTACGGCGGGAGTAGTGAAAGTAACAATGATTACGGGCAAGTAGTGAATGTTATTACTATTGTTTCATTAATAAGAATAAAATATTAATAGCAGAAGTAGCGAATTTGTCTCAAAATTTATTTCATCGTAATTTTAGGATATGTTATAGAAAAATACATTAATGATAAATTTATGAGTTATGCAACTTTAAGTAATTTTATTTAATGAAAAAAAAAATTAATGGTAAGTAGAGGTAGCCCGGGCGAAACCGGGCACCAATACTAGTGATTATAAAAGAGTGGATACTAGTTCGGATAAGTCAAAGTTGTCCACTTATCTTGAGGATGATAGACTTGATCGGAAAATAAAGCTCGGCATGTTGGAATATTGGAAAAAAAAAAATGAGGATCGTTATGGTAAACTAGCTCATCTAGCTAGGGATATTTTAAGTGTACCACTTACCATTGTGGCATCAGAGTCAACATTTAGTATTGGAGGTCGTGTTTTGAACAAATGGAGGAGCTCTTATATTCCTGAAATTGTGGAGGCTTTGATTACCACACGTAGTTGGTTATATGGCTATCAAGATAAGTCATTTACATTGAGTTGTCTATTTCTTCCCTTTATACATTTTTCCTTTTTCTAATTAATTTGTTAATTTATATATTTTATCTATGTAGCTATCGAAGAGGATGAATTCCAAGGTCTAGACGTAGAATGGTCCACAATTCAATCATCATCTTAAAGTCAAGCTTCTTGTCGTCTTCATAGTTTTTTTTTTACTTGAATTATAGAATGCGTGTAGTTTTGTATTTTTACTCCTTTTTAGACCATATTAAATTCCTAATAATGTTTGCAGACAAGTTTTTCATTTTTGGAACTCACTTGTAGTGTTATTCTTCAAGTTCAGTGTTTTTACAGAATATGTGTGCATCGATATTGCTGGTGCTTTATCTCTGTAAGCTTCAAGTTTATTTGCGAATAAAAATTTTCCGTTTGTCTCAAACTGTTTTGCTTTATCTGTGTAAGCTTCCTCGTCGCATACATGTAATGTTCATTCATTGATCTGAAATGCACTTTCTGTCATGTGACTCATGACATGAATCATGATGTTGAAAAACTCAAAAGAGAAGTATACATGGAGGAAAGCTCGGATACATGGTAGTCTTTGCAAGATACGTGTGTGCTCCATCCATGTTCACATAAGTATAATATCTGTCGCATAATATCAATAAAAAAAAGCAAGACAAAAATGGTGGGGAAAATGACAATTACTACATATTTCATATTTGTTATGTAGGACTAAGAATAATGGGTAGTAAGAAGTTGGATATTAGAGTCCCAAGTAATTTATGTACCAATATAAAAAAAAGTATATAAACAATTGGTTATCTTTTTTCTTTTATTTGACAAATGACAATTACTACATTCAGATGATTTTGTGTTTCAGTTGGGTTTCGGTCATCATTATACAGGTTGAAATCGATTCAGGTGTGTTTCGATTCAGATCAAAATAGTCCAGGTTGTAGCAATTCAGGTTGAAACGGTTTTGGGTCTAATTCGGATATTATAAGTTCGGTTTAGTTTCGAATCAATTCAGATTTATTCAGCTTTCCGATAAAGTTGAAGTTATACCTTTCCAAATTTGATAAGGCTAAGTCGTATCACCTATATCAAAGGAATCCTATCTCAGTACTAACAAATAGCTAGTGGTAAAATAAGTATCGAATCCACAGAGAGGCGGTAATATTCATTTTGCTAATATTTAAAATGTCTTAAAGTAACCGATTTTCTTGAATGTTTGGTTTGGTTGACTGCTAAAGACTAATTGCAATAAATTAAAGATTGTGAACAATAATATTAAAAAGTCTAGGTAGCGGGTTCACTAGGTTAATTATCCGGAGGTGTATTTTAGTCAATTGTAAGGTCAATCAAATTATCTAAGGTCACAAGATCGGTTGATTCAATTATGCCCTTTAGATTCAGTTTAACATACAATCACTATAATTAAACTTTATCTATCTGATTATCGCAGCCTATATTAATTCTAACCCGATCTGTGAAAGTATTAATTCGCTAGACTAATTATCAATTCAGGCCTAAATCAAGTAATTAGAATAAGAACAATAATCAAATGATAATTCATGCGATGTGAATAACAATTAAATCATTAACCCCCTTCTAATCAACCTAGATCCCCTTTACTCTAGATAAGGTGATTAGCTACTCATGTTACTAGAATTAACAACAACAATGATAATAGAAGACATAATTAAAAGCATGTAATAAGAACAATAGAGCAATTGAATAACTTGATCGAATAATAAGTGAAGAATGATTAAAGTACCGTAGCATTTGATAAAAGGTAAGTATTATATATAAAAAAAAAGTAACCATACATGAGATTCATTTGGGCCATCAGCTTAACAACCCAAATGATCCCAAACATAACAAATCCCCTTTTCGGCAACAAAACCGGGTAAGCAAAACAAACACAACAACATACTGATAGGATGAGCCCCCCCCCCCCCCCCCCCCCCAAATAAACAAAACGACATCATCCTCAACAAATCCCTATCTTCAACCTCAATTTTTATCCAGTTGTACTCTTAATCTCCAATAATCCGATTCACAAAGCCCCTGTCTTTATCTTTAACCGGTCTTATGATTGTGGACTTCAATCTGCACTTCATTTCCTCAATAATTAGGTAAAGTACCGTAGCAAATTAATGTAGAACGAGTTGTAGATCCAAAATAACAATAGCCGACTAAACGTTTGAGTTATTGGAGTTATGAAAGTAATTAAAGCATAACCAAATAACATAATTCGAGTGTAATATATATATAATACAAATTAGACGACTTTTAGGAAATATCGAAAAAGTCTTCAGCGAACTAGGATACTCGATCGAGTATAATATACTCGATCGAGTACACGTCCACTCGATCGAGTATAGGCCAACTCGATCGAGTACACACTTTTCTCAGCTTTCTTTCATGCAATCTTCACTTCTTATCTTTCACTCTTCTAGATTTCCGTGCCATACTTCGTGTATTCCGTCATGTCAATTCCACGGTGCTCCACTCACTCATTTTACTTCATAAATGTGTCATTCATGCATTTAAACACCAAGTAACGGTAGTATCGACATTCTAATGTAAAAGGCATATAAATAACATAATTAACATGAAAAGCGCATCAAAAACAACTTAAAGGGAGTCATAAAAGTATATATAAATATGATTCATCAGTCAGGTGTCGATTCGGATAATTTTGATCGGTTGTTCGGGTTCGATTTACATTTGTCAGGTCTAGATCCATTTCATATTGGTGGCAAATGGTGAGCAGATAGTTTTATCAGGTGTGTTGATAGCCTGGAGCTTAGCTGGTTTTCATGGAGGGAGCGTGTCGCCGTTGAGATCATTTTATTCAGATAGTCTTGCATCATTTCGTAATTAACGCAGTAGCTAGATGTATTGTTTGGACTTGTAACAGTTTAACAAGCTTATAATAATAAAGCTGTAATTGTTCTGTAACGCCCTTATTTACTAAGAAAGGTTTTGTTAAGGCTCCTTGGTAAGTGGGGGTGTTACAGCAAAGGTTTGAGCCACAGTTGTAAATGCGTAATCTAATAAACATCACTAAATTACTTATATAATTTAGCGCTCAAGAGTGAATGATATTATTCTCAAACTTACACACATGAATATTTAACGATACTAATATATAAAAAAATTCTGATAACACATCAAATATAGTCTTCATAAGAGTACTTGTGGATGTTGAATTACAATCTAAGGGTTAAATGGCAGATTACCTCCATGATCGGATTGGCTTGCCGTACTAAGTCTAGTGATAATGCTAATCTAATCTAAGAATAAGAATCTACGATCTAAAGATAGACTAAGTTGTAGTTGTTGTTGTTTGAGTTGTTGTCTTTGCTGCTTGGACAAATGCCTCTTTTATATAGGCAATATCCGGCTCTTTGTAACTACTCCTTATTGTAGAGACGGTTGAATAACCGTCGAGTCTTCATAAAACTTCGTCACCACGCGCGCTTGATAACATCCTGTAGCCCATCGTTCGTCGTCTTGGACACTCGTTGATCTTCTAAATAGATGATCAGCAAAACGAAACTCAATTATTTTTTCTTTAATTAACGAGCACAAGTTTCCTTACAATAATAAATTTAGTAGCTTAACTAAACTGAGCTAGTAGACATTTTTATTTAAAGACAAAAATAAACCACAAACAGCAACAAACCAACGAAAGGTGAGAACATGAAGCTGAATCCTTTAAAGACGGGTGACAAATAGACATGATGGCACAGACTTACATGCACACAATGAAAACGGTTTTTTCGAATGAATAAAAATTAACTAAACGAACGAAGCTAGGAACAAATCCCTAGCATTTTGAGCAAACTATAACATTTAATTTCAGGAACAAAATTTCTACATGGACAGTGAAAGCTCTTCGATGTAGTACTGTACCAATTACTTATTTCAATCTTTATGACTTGATTTATTTCTTCGTGGAGCATACTATTCTGGGTGAGTCTTGTAGCTGCTTTCATGGCTCTTTCACCAATAAATAAATTCACTTTGCAGTATTCACCCACAAAAATGTAAGGGTGATTATATTTTAACTATAAAGTACCAGTCTTGCTTAGCTTAGACCACCTAAAAAGGATTTTGCTGACTGCTTTCATCTGAAAAGCTACGGCAACTAAATTTAGGAAATAAGGTGTGTCGTTCATATGGGCCATTTGTGAAAATTTACCCGGGTGGTCCAGTGGGCGGGTCTGGCCGGAAAAGGAATGGCCATTCAGGGGAGGAGCCGAGGAACGGTGGGGGACAGTGTTGCCTGGTAGTTGTAGCTAGAGGTGGCAAACGGGTCAATCGGATCAGTTTCGGTTCGGGTTCTTTCGGATCGGGTTATTTCGGTTTATCTTTTTTTTCGATTTCAGTTCGGTTCAATTCAGGTTGGATTCAGTTTTCACTTTTAATCGGTTGTAGATATTTCGGGTTGGTTCAGGTTCGAGTTGGGTCAATATCGGTGGAAATGAGGTTTGAGTCGGGTCAATATCAGAGCAGATGAGATTCGAGTCAGGTTATAATCGGATAGGATGTCAAGGGATTATGTCTTTATTCAAAAGATTGGATATAATACGAATAATTTTTTTAAAAAAAGTAATAAATAATGTTTTTTTTCCATAACTAGGATATAATATTAATTCATTGACGTCAAAGGGGTGACACTCATGTACAAAAAGACACCCTAAATGTGACGCCTAGGTACATTTGGGTCATTTCGGGTTTCAATGTTGGGTTTCTATCATCAATGTACGGGTTGAAATCGGTTCAGGTATATATCGGTTCGGATTAAAACAATTCAGGTTGAAACAGTTCAGGTTCATTCGATCTAGGGCCTATTTCGGATATTACAAATTCGGTTCGATTTCGAATCAATTCAGGTCGATTCAGGTTTCGGGGTGAAGTTCAGTTATATCTTTCGGGTGTACGGTCAGGTGTCGATTCGGGTATTTTCGATCGGTTTTTCGGGTTCGGTATACTTTTGCCAGGTTTAGTTGTAGGTGGTGGTGGTTGGTTGGTGATAGTTGGAGTAAATAATTTAAGAGGAATTTTTTATTTTGAAATAAAATGGTAAATGAGGGTATAGAAATAAAAGGAAATTATACTTATTCAAATACTTTTTCAGATACGAATTTTACTTATTCAAATACTTTTTTTTTTCTAATTTTTTATATGATACCCTTTTATCTAAACCTAACCAATTTCACCTTTATACTTTCTCCCTAAATTTAATGTAATTACTTTAAAAATTTGAACAATGAATCATAATTCTCCAATTAATGAAATAATTTAAATATTTTATCAATTACTCCCTCTGTCCCGGTCATTTGTTGTCCTTTTCCATTTTGGGGTGTCTCAGTCATTTGGTGTCCTTTCTATTTTAAGAATGAACTTGATAGAGTAATTTGATCATTCACACTCAATTTGTTCCACTTGTCATTTAGCTATTGGCCCTCTCCTTTTTTCTTGGTCTTTGTGCCAAAACCAAAGGACAACAAATGACCGGGACAGAGGGAGTATTATTTTATTTTGTTGAGTTTTATCAAGATATGTGTTTGCGTCTTGAACATGAGTGGCCGTACGAAGTGCTGAGAGGCGCTTCCAAGACTCAAATTCTTGCTTAGGGTTCTTTAATGTTGGAGTATGGCTATTTACACGATTTAAATCACGTTAGACTATTAGCTGTATATTGAATTTAGAGTTCCATTTGCGCCTTTTCATGTTGTTTGGTTTCACTTGGAGTTTTTCTTTTTTGAAATACTTCTGATTACTGTTTTCGTAATATGGCTTTCTTCGACCGGAAGATGGGTTGTTGAACGGACTGTCGGCGGCAATAGGAAGGGAGATGAGAAAAAAATCAATTGAGTGAGGGAAAAAATGATAAGGATAAAATTGTAAAAAACGTATGTAAAAGAATAAATGCGTACATGAAAAATCACAACCCAAATAAAAAAGATATAATGGTCAATGATGTATATGATGGTAAAAATCTCATATTTGAATAAAGAGCATAACCCTAAATAAAATTGTTCAATTTAGCATATTATGGAATATAAATTAATTTGTTACTATATCGGTAGGAAATAAGATAATTTATTAACAGTATTTAGAGTATTATATTATGTCAAACTAGATAAATATGGTGATACTAACCACTCAATACTAGACGATTTTAATACTCCTTCCGCCCCGGTTAATTGTTGGCCTTTGATTTAGGGTAATAAATATAAAGGATAGTGGAGGGAGTCAATTACTAAATGACAAGTAAAACAAATTGAATGTGAATGATCAAATTATTCATCAAATATATTCTTAAAATAAAAAGGACAACACTTGACTGATGCAATCAAAATAGAATTTAACAACAAATGACCGGTACAATACTTTGTGGGAAATAGGTCCAAAATCCTGACATTCGATCTATGGCATATTTTTGTTCTTTAATTTTTCGATTTCCGGTTTCCTCATACTCGGTATAAAATAAGTTGGTGTAGTTGATTCTATGAAGACGGTCCTTCTTGGGATGTGTTTGCGGATTTTATATTTAATAAATGTGTGACTACCAAAACATGCAAAGCGTGTATATGAAGTTTGGGATCTTTAATAAGAGAATAAAATGGACTGTACCTTCTAAATCTAATAATGGCACTACCTTCTTTACACATGTGATCTCCTTCGTTTTATTATTCCAATTCTAGCCCTTTTTCTCAGTCAAATATGGGTTTTTAAAGTTTTTCCAAAATCCTTGCTTCCTTTTGTATTCTCTTGTTCATAGAGACAAGTTACTCGTTTATAGTTGAACAATTATTAGTTCTAGGCTTAGTTGGTTAGATAATCTCAAAATTAACTAATAATGGTCATTACGAAATATATACTCCTTTTGTCCTTATCATTTTTTTTTTGTCCTTGTCATTTGTTTACTCGTATATAGTTGAACAAGTATATAGTCAATTTACATTTTTGTAAAAGATATAGTCCTTTTATCCTTGTCATTTATTTCCCTATTTTATTTTTTGGTGTCATAGATCATTTGTTGCCTTGTATATTAAGCAAGCTTTTAATGGATAATTGGAAAATGAGTTGGCGCCACCGGGTGACACCCAATCTCGGCGTCACCCTCTCACATGCAATAAATGAGGACCCCTTCAAAAAAGAATGCATGTAAGAGGGTGACACTCAATCTCTGGTGGCGCCCTATCATTATCTTTTACATCTATTATTGTCCACATGACATTCAATAAAAATAATCATCAATGGTCCCCTATTTTCTCTTTGGACCTGATGCCAAAAGTAAAGCTAAACAAATACTCCCTGCAATTTCCTATTATCTTCCCTCTTTCTTTTTTCACACAAGTTTGATTATCTTCTCTATTTCTTTTTTTGGTAAGTTTCATTCATTTTTTATTAATTTCTCTCTCCTAAAAAATTACAACTCTCATTACTTTATCTATTCTTTATTCATCATTCATTCTTTATTATTTTCTCTCACCTATAAACAGGGGTGAACCCAGGATTTAAAATCTGGGGTAGCAAAAAAAAAAATTAGCCAATATATATCAATAAAATTTAGGATCGAGAAAAATATACAGTACATAACTTGTTTAATCTAATTCACAATATGTGTAACGAATAAAATGACCGCTTGCATTTTGTTAATTAAATGCATTTAAGGAGAGCAAAAAAAGAGGAAATATGCACTTCATGGGAATCGAACTCAAGACCATTGGTGAGAAAACAAAGCCTTCACCACTGAACCACATGATTTTTCTTGTATATTTGATGCGCTAATATGTATTTTTTCACTATTGAGCAATATTTGGGGTAGCAAAAATCGATCCGCTTAACCGATATTTTTACGTTTGGGGTAGCGGACGCCACCTCTTGCTACAAGGTGGGTCCGCCCCTGCCTATAAATTTCACAACTTACAATACTTTATTCTACTTTATTCCTTCTTTCTTCCCCTTTCTTAATTTTTGTGCCCAAAAGAAAGGGGAAGATATAAGGAAATAGGAGGGAGTAGTTGGAATGTAGCAAGTATAATTGTACCAGCTATATAATTAGAGGGTGTGTGTGTGTTGGGTGTAAAGATAATAACATCGAAAGGAAGGTAAAATACACACTAATGGATAGAATGAAAAAAAATAATGAAATAAGTCAAAAACATTTATTTGATCTTTAATTATTTTTTACTTAATCAAAATAATTTCAGATAAAACATTATTAGCTTGAAGGATGAATTGTTTTTGTGCAAAGAGAAAATTGACATCCTTAATGCTTTTAAAATAAAGTTTGGGTCTTTATTGCGAATTTTTATCAAAGTACACATCCTTATTACGAGCAGAAATGTAAATCACCTTCTATATTAGTATATTACTAATACTAATTGTATTTCCTTGTTTGATATCTTACTTGCATTTATTTCCTCAATTCCAATGTTTATACCTTTATGCATGTGTAAATTAACTTAATTCGTAAAATTATGAGTGATGATGTTCATGATCTGTAATTTGCCAAATTTCGTGAGCATTAAAATCACTCTTGTGTACTTTTAAAACCAAAACAAAATGTTTATAACATTATAAGCTGGAACTTCACACACATATGTAGTGATAGTAGAACATGGCCATGTTATTCCTTAACATCAGATTTGATGCAATTGAAAGTAGCATTAAAGTAATCAAGAAAGGTAGGAACGCTAGCATAAATTAAGGATAACAAATTGACCCCTCTTAGGGAAATAATATGCTTTGTTAGTACACAGATTTAATTTAAAGCAGCTACGTATGAACATTAAAAAAAGGTTATCTCCCTTATATTTAGGGTATATTCTCATCTAATTTGGTATACATACAGATAAATCTAGCAGGTCGTTGATGTTTAAATTTGTCTGTGCAACCTAATGTCATTGAATTTTAGAACGTTATCGTAATCCCATAGACATAGTATAATACAATGCATTTAGAAAATAATATTGTATATATCAAAGATGTCTTAATTTTGTGGTTAAGAAGGACAAGTAGGCTTGGATATTAGGTCCCAGATTCAAATCCCTCACTCCCAATGTAATACCGCTGTTGTGGCTCATTTAATACAAAAATAAATAAATTGGCGTAATTAAAATGAAGCAGATAACACGTTAAGACTGGATGAAAAATGAAATAATTCAATTAATTTGAATTCCGTTAGTAACAAAATGAAAATGAAAAAAATAAATAAACCAAGTTTATGTAGTATATGATATAACAATATATTAATTTGCCGAATACAAAGCCAAAAACATCATACTTTGTTTGGACAAAGTTTGGTAATGATATGGCAATCCAACTCTTCTGATGCCATGATAACAAAGATAACCTACTAACTTACACATTTTGAGTAGTACAACAAACAAACAAACGAAATGAAATCCCAACAATCTATAATAAAAAAACTAAGATAAATAAAACCCTAAACAAGTCACTAACTACGTATGATCTTCTCAACTGATCTTGGTTGATCACTAATGCTACAACTTACTGTTAAGTCATCCCAAGAGGTGACCATTTGATGACGGCGAGGCGTAACCGGAGAGATCAGTACTATTAGTCCACATATGAGTGTTCCAATTGAAGTGGTGTTGATCATTTCCTTGAACAAGGGCAAACTCCTTTGCCAAATTTACCCCTCTAGGGTCTTCAATTTTCGCTAGCGACATCCGATTAATCATATCTGGATCCATATCTGATGGTTTAGAATGTAGGGAGTGATTGATTAGATTCCCAAGGGAAGAGTTCTCAAAAGTATGCATTCCCCCATTCATTCTTCCTAATCCTTCAAAACTTGCCAATAAATTGGGAAATTCCATTTCTGACCCTCCATTACCCAACAAGTTAAGCCCAATGCTGTTAGGGTTAGAGTTCCCAAAGTGATGCAACGAGGGTATAAATGGTAACTGAGGCAAATTATGTGACAAGAATAAATTCGTTGAGCAAGAATTGTTATTGTTTCCACCGCCGCCTAAACTAGAACCAATAGGGGTTCCCAGAGACCTTGACCCGCCGCTGCTAACACTTACCGTCGCGCTGCCACCAGGCCTTGCTTTGGTCCGCTTTGCTGTCCTGCGAGACGCGCCACCTACTGGGACATTTCTCAGAGACCCACCTCTAGTCCAGTACCTCCGGCAAGTCTTGCAGAAATGGCGAGGCTGCGAGAGGTTGTAGTTGTTAAAGTAGCAGAACTTGGTGTTAGTGGACTCGCAGCGAGGGCACTTTAGGCCAGCTTCTGGTAACGGAAGCTGAGCTTGACGGGCACGATCCACCATCGAGTTTGGTTTGATTGAGCCAGTTGTTGGCGCACCGCAATCCACGCCACCGCTTTGGCTTGGTGGTGCTGGTTGTGATGAAGAAATAGTATTATTCTCATGTTGTGCTTGGTATAGTATTATTTGCTGATTGTCATTTAATTGCTGCAAACACAAAAGAGAGCAAATTACAGATTATATACATACAGTTGGTCTCGCTTAAACTGATCATTTTGGTCTTTTCCAAAAAGAAGGTATTTTGAAACCATTTTCCAGCTAAATGTGATCACTTTTAGAAAACAAGTTACCATAAGCCGTAGAACTAAGTGAATCATTGTGATTACATTTGATGATAAATTGATCAAAAAATCCCGTCTTTTTGGAAAGACGAAAATGATACGACTGAAACAAGAACTTGTGATATACTACATAATATTGATATCATCTCACCTTGTAGTATATTCGAGCAAAAGAAAGGAAATTAAAAAGAAAGAATATAATCTCTAAATTCTTTATAATAAAGAATTAATGGAATATAATTGTACCTGGTGATGCCAATTAGCTTGAGGATCAAGGTGATAGAGTGGAAGAGAAGAGTACACCATTGTTATCTTTTGTTATTTTGTGTGTTGTATATGTGTTTAGAAAGAAAGGTTGAAGAGTTTACATCAAAGAACAAAGTGAATAATAAGAGATAGAAAGAGGAAGAGAGAATAATAAGTAAGAAAAAGATAAAGTGAATGATGAATAGAGGATATGAAAGAAAGAAAGAAAGAATGATGTGGGTATTTATTTGATGCCCCGCTCTTGGTTCCATTGAAATACAACACTTTAACTTTTTTGTATTTTAAAACAAGAGATTCGTAGCCTTTGAAAAAGCCAAATTCAATGATGGGTTTCATTCATCTCTTTGATTGCATTATATATTTTCAACAGTTTATATTGTCAGTCTTATGTTGGAACTTCACTACATATTCGACGTCAGTTAGTTAAAACCCTAGTTTCCTCAAGGTTGATCTTTTGATGCATGCTGTTTTCACGTTAAAAGACGGGTCTCGTTTTATGTCCCTCAATTGACTGAGATTCACGTTAAATCATAAGATGAAAAAAAAGTAATGGAAGAGAAGCTATTGGATAACATGCATTTGGCATTATTTTCCACACATTAATTTTCGATGATTGGTATAATAACGTAATATATAATCCTACTAGTATTGGTGCCCGTCTTCGCTCGCGTTACCTCTATTTAGCATTAAATAATATTTTCAATTAACTTAAACAATTTAAAATTGCATAACTCATAAAATTTATCATCAATATATTTTTCTATGATACGGAGTATATCTTTTAATCTTATAGATCTTACCCGGTTCATTTCGAATCCTTAATTCTATTTCGGTTTTTAAAAATCGTTTTAATCTTTTCTCTCGATTTAAATTTTAAGTTTTTATAAAAGAAAGCCGGAATTCGATTTTAAAACCCCTAAGTTTACCTTGACTTTCCATTACATTTTCGTTCTTCCTTTTTTGTTTTTCATCTTCCCCTTTTTTATTCGCATTTTGAGGCGTGCGTTCACCCATGGACGGTTCGAAAAGATGATTCATGTCAGCCGACCCCAAATCATTTTGGGATTAAGGCTCTTATGTTGTTGTTGTTGTTGTTGTTGTTGTTGTTGTTGTTGTTGTTGTTGTTGTTGTTGTTGTTGTTGTTGTTGTTGTTGTTGTTGTTGATTGCTTAGCTAATTGTTCATATATACTTTATTTTGTTCTTAGTATTGTTACTTTTTATTACATTCGTTATTATTACTTTTACTTTCACTACTCCCGCCGTAATTATGGTTACCTAATTATTGTTACTTTCACTACTTGTACATTAATTTTGCTAATTTCACTACTCCCGTTGTTACTTCTGTTATTTTCACTACTCCCGCTCGCTGCTAATATAGTTACTTTGACTATTTGAATGATTGATTACTATTATATTACTATATCCAATGTTAGTACAATTCTTTTCACTAATAACAGAATTACTTTTACTCTTTAAGTATCCAATGAGTGATTACTATATCCAAGGTTACTTTTATTACTCTCACTACATATATGCATTAAATTAATTAAGTCGAAATAATTCTGGAATATTATATTTTTTGTAAATATAGTTTGATTTATTTACTTTTTAATAATTTCCACAATATAACATACTTATATTATATATTTTTATGTTTAAATAATGAACATCTTTATACTCCCTCCTATTCTCCATATTCTTCCCCTTTGTTGGGGGCACAAGAATTAAGGAGGGGAATAAAGTATGAATTGTGAGTTGGGTGGGGTTTGCTGATAGGAGAGAGGAATGAATAAAATAAGGAATTGTGAGTTGGGACTTGGGTGGGGTTTGGTGATAGGAGAGAGAAATGAATAATTAGGATTTAAATAAGGAATTGTGAGTTGGGTGGGGTTTGGTGATAAGAGAGAGGAATGAATAAAATAAGATTAGAAGTTGAAGGAAATGTAGATTCATATACATACTAACATACTCATATATGTCGAAATTAATTTGTCATAAAATTAAATGTGGATTTTATGCATGCAAACAATATTAAAAATAGAGGAGAAATCATGTCCTTACATTGATGATTTCGGTTTAATGGGCACAAGAGAGATCACCTTTCTCTCTTGTTCTTGAGCTTTCCCTTATGGAAGAACAAAGATCCAAGTATAGGATCTCTCCTTAGGATTAATACCCAAAGCTTTCTCTTAATTTAATTAATATTACAAGAACTAGTATAATATTAATTAGTAGAAAATTGAACCAAAAATATTTATAAACTCTTAAATATTTCGGTTTTTAGAGAGAAGAAGAGGAGGATTTTGTTCTCTCTAGAATTTGTATTTTGGATGAGTGAATGAATGATAATATTTTTACAACCTTTTGTATATTATTAGGTAAAAATTATGGAAAAACCATCATAGGTTTTGTCTTCTCAAAACCGTGTAAGAGGAGGGCTTTAGGGGAGCCAATGCATGGAAAAATTGTTCTTCACAATGAACAATAGGCTTGCATGGCTAGTGACTAGTGTAATCATCATGCCTTCCACTAATTACAATCAACATATAATTAGCTCAAAAACCCTCTAATTTTCGGCCCACTTGATAATATGGATTCCATATTATTTTTGTCAATTGTCAATATGTCACATGTCATATGTGATATAAATTTGTTATGTATTTTTAACATATTAAAAATCAACGTATTAATAAAAATACGTCACATACAAAAATCGACTTAGTAATTTCATAATTACTTGTGCCAAAATATTTTACCATTTATAAATTACAACCGATTGTATTTATAATAATTCATTCAATTTCGGTTGTTTCTTTAAACATTAATTTCATCCGAGTAATGATACAATTCAATTACTCAGACCGTATCTCATTTAATCACATTTCAATTTGATACGTAAATTTCACTTCCAAAATCGTCCGTCAATTTTCAAGTAATTTAATTAACTCGTAACATTATACGATTAATTAAATAATCAATTAAGAGTATTGCCCTATAGGTATGACCTAGGGGGTCAACTGATGACCACCGTCGCACGACAGTAATGTCAAACTCTAGTCAGCCAATCATTACCGATATATGTTGACCAGTTGACAGTAACAAAATTACTTCCCAATTGTATTCTTTATAATGAGATTTAAACATGTGATCATCATGATCAACAGTCGTGATCGCATTATTGTCGGAGGACACATATTCCAACAGAAGTTTCCAATAAAGGAAAGGGGAAAAAAACATGAATAATCCGTTTTAGGAAAGAGGGAAGAAAATGGAGAATAGGAGGGAGTACTAATTAATACCATAAGTGGGGCATGTTTATTTTAAGGAAAATCACCATATTCCGATGTTCTCTAAATTTTATATTTCGACCAAAACTATATTACATTTACAATGAAGTCCCTTGTTCAGGTCTATCATACAGTACTATTGATTTAAAACTATATAGTATAGGTAATTTGTATAAATTTATTTAATTACATTGAAGTCTCTTGGTTTTCTGGAATTATTATATAACAATATGTGACATATAACATACTATTTATATTATGTTTTTTTTGTTTAAATAATTAACATCTTTATACTAATTAATACCATAAGTGGGGCATATTTATTTTAAAGAAAATCACCATATTCCGATGTTCTCTAAATTTATACTTCAACCAAAACTTTATTATATTTACAATGAAGTCCCTTGTTCAGGTCCATCATATAATACTACTGTTTTCTGTACTGTTGGGTACTCTATCGAGTAAGTGAGTTTTGGTTACGAAACAGTGTACTGTCTGATGGGTACTCGATCGAGTAAGGGGCACTCGATCGAGTAAGTCGGTTTTACGGGTTGTTTTTGACGGGTTTTGTTAGCAATGCGAGAAGGATATATAAACACCTTTCGTTAGTTCTTTTCACTTTTTACCGTACTTTAACTTTCACAAGAGATTAAACAAGTTACGGTGCTTCTATCGTTCGCATTCCTACCAAATCCCAAGGCTTGTGTCGTCGGATTTCTAAGTTCTTTACGCCGTTGAGACCGTCGCGTTGTGGGTAAGCTTCTAGTATGATTTTTATGTCGTTTCATTGATTTTGGGTTGAAACTCTACTTGGGTATTTTGGGGGGTTTTGGAGAGTATTGTGATTGTTAGATGGTAATTGTATGATTGTGTGATTATAGGAGGTGATTTCATAGAAGAACTGTTTTGATTAGCTGATTGTGATGATCTTGGTGATTGATTTTCCAGGTAGGGTTTCCCTACTCAGTTATTGGTTACATTGTATTTGATGGTTGATTGTGTATGCTTGTTTAATGTTATTGATTTATATCATATTGGAATTGGTAATTGGTAATTGTTGTTGTATAGTTGGTTGGTTGTGTTTGTCTGTGGTTCGGGAGGTGCGCCCTCGGCTGAGTAGAGTCACTTGCAGGTGTGGCTTCCCGCCCTTGATTCACCCTTTGTGGAACCCGCCACAAAGGGGATGTGCACATTAAGGAACTTGAGTTTGCGCTCGGTATTGATGAGCGGGGCTTAGGTCGGAATGACTGCGGTCCCCCACTGGCGGTGTGGATTACTGGTTGCGGCCATAATCTGGAAGGACTAGACCTTCAGGCTAGTCATGTGATTGGTGATGTGACGGAGTTGAGTGATTGTATGTATTGTTGATATTGCTTTATCTTATATTGTGTAATTAGTAACTGACCCCGTTTAACTGTTTTAAAAACTGTGGTGATCCATTCGGGGATGGTGAGCAGTTATTGAGCAGGTATGAGATGGATTGCGCGAGGGGTAGCTAGGATCGAGTCACCACGTGTCACTTAGAATCTTCCGCTGCGTCGTTGAACTTATATTTCTTTTTATTTGGTTTTGATATTTCGGAACAGTTGTATTTCATTTGACAGTTTTTGTTTTGATTTGTATCGCACTAAACTTATTTAATAAAGTACGTTCTTTTATGGTCCTTTTGATATAAATTGCCTCGGTAACCAAAATGGTAGCACTTTCATGCATTAGGTGATCTTGGTAAGGCATCTTGATGTATAGGGGGTGTTACAAAGTGGTATCAGAGCGACGATTTTGAAACCTGTAACTAATGAACCAAATGAACCTAGAGAGTCAAACTAAAATGAACCCGGGTAGGAGTAGTTAGGAGCTAATGCAAAGACTTGGGAAACGTCCTAAAGTCGTAAACTCAACTTTAAACCGGTCACTATGGGGTGTCATGGTATTGCTATGTGTTTACTAATGTTTTATTGCTTATGTTTGATGATATGTTGTATGGAAATGTTGGATGAATGATCGTGGAGGAATAAAGGATGTGGTGGAAAAAGAGTGAAGTAGATCATATGATAATATGTTGTGGATAATAAGGTTGCATGATGGATGATTTATAATGTGGCTTAATAGTAACATGTGAATAGGATGTTTAAGTTTGATGTGTGTGAGTGTATATATATATATATATATATATATATATATATATATATATAGAGAGAGAGAGAGAGAAAAGTTGGCATGACTCGATCGAGTGGGGGATACTCGATCAAGTAGGGTGGACTCGATCGAGTGGGTTGAGCTCGATCGAGTGGGTATATGACAACGTTGGGCAGTAATTGCTGTTTGGGAAATTCGATCAAGTAAGGGGAGTACTCGATCGAGTGGGGGCTACTCGATCGAGTACGTAAGTGACTCGATCGAGTACGTTTTGTTGTATGTTTTGGCCAGGTTCTGGAGTTGAGGTACTCGATCGAGTAAACGAGCAACTCGATCGAGTGACCTCTACTCGATCGAGTGGGTGTTGTTACTCGATCGAGTAACGGCTGTACATGTCATATATGCTTTGAGCCGTAGGCTATGTGCTTACGTTTGTCTCTCCTCTTATAGCACAAAGATATGCCGCTAAAGAGGTCCTCTATATATGCTAGGGCATAAGAGATGAGTGTGGATGATATAGCCAAGATGCTTGAGCATCAAGATGCGCTTACCGAGGCCCTAAAGAGATTTGGGAAAGACAAAGATGCCGGGGTAGACTTTGCTAAGATGAGCACTACGTTAGCCCGCTTCAACCTAAAGGAGTATATCGGTACGGGTGGGCCTATTTTGCTCGACAATTGGCATAAGGAGATGGAGAACATCTTGAATGTGGTTCATTGTCCCGAGGACTTCAATGTGGAACAAGCTGTATTCTACTTGATAAATGCTGCAGGGGAATGGTGGGACAAGGTAAGGGAGAGTGCCCTAGATCTCTATTTGAAACAGGGAAAGTCAGCTATACCGTGAGTTGAGTTTAAGAGAGCTATGCGCCGAGAGTTTGAACTTGAGCATGTTCATAGTAAGCCGAGGGAGGAGTTCGATGCTTTCAAGATGACTTCGGATATGACAGTGGCTGAGTACTATCATAAGTTTAATTAGAAATTGAGGTATGCAGAGGACCTGGGGCTAAGTCAGGTTAGGTTTAAGAAGGGGTTTACCTACCAGATAATGGAGAAGTTACCATTTGGGGACCTTACAGATGTTAAGGAAGTTTATGAGCGAGTAGGAAGAGCTGAGAGATTGGTTGAGATGGCCGAAGAGAACAAGAAGAGAGGTCCTAAAAAGAGAAAGGCTGAGAGTGGGGGAGGTGGTCAATGTAATACCCCGTAATTTAATAATTAATGAGAATAATTTATGTAATTTAAATAATTAATTAATAAGATTTCTAATAATAGTTGCGAGAAACACGTTAATTAAATAATAAATAAATAAGCAGATCGGGAATTGGGTTTAGCTAGTAATAAGTCTTGGGCCGTGTGTTGTGAATAAATGGGCTGATTATATTAGGCCTAGTATGAGTAGTAGCCGGGAATTAAAGCGGGATTTAATAAAATAATAAATATAATAATAAATTGGTAGTTCCTATAATAATTAAAAAAACAAAAGAAGACAATAATTTCCTAATTGGTCTCATATACTCCCTAAACCTAGTCTATAAATACTTAATAAATCTGAAAAGTAATTCATAAAAGAAGAAGAAGGAGATTTAAGAGACGGAAGGAGCAATTAAGCGATAAAGGTAAGACCGTCTTATAGTTTAATGTATTGATTTTATAACTTATATAAATCGTAATTTAGACCGCCTCTAGACTAGCTAAGACCATCACTATGACCGTGGATCACCAGGGGGTTGACCGGACGTCAGTTTGACCGTCGTTGACCGATAGGGATGGGTGTTTGACCGACTATAAATAGGTTGTTGTGGGTGGTGGTTAACACGTTTTATATAGTTTAAAAACCCTTTTTCAGTCGTGACTGACCTAGGCGTGGCAAGGGTTGGTTTCAGGGTGGTTAGTCGACCACTTTGGGATGGTCGTTGGTGGTGGTTTGGGCGGTTGGTGGCCGGAGGAACGAGAAACAGGGGAAAACAGGGGAAGGGGTATGCGTGTGTGTTGCTGTCGTTGTTGGGTGTTTCTGGTGGCGGTTAGATGGGTCGAGGGGAGTGTGGGGCTGCCTCTGGGATCCCCGTGGACCATTGGTGGCAGTGGTGGTGGTCATATGTGGTGTAGGTTTGTGTGGAGGTCGGTAATGGGTTGTTTTAGCGGCGGGTTGAAGATGTTGGTTGAACACGGTTTCAATCGTGTATGGGGTTTTGTTGTTGCGTGGATATGACGTGGTTGGGGTAGTGTGGTTGTGTCATGGGTGGCTGCTGGTGGTTGGTTATAGGATACTTTTGAGGTCGGTGGTCGTCTTTAGTGTGGTGGTGGTTGTCGAAAATAGTAGTTATACGTGAGTTTGTATATGTCGGGTTTTCGGTATAGGTAGCTTCGTGGTAGTGTTTAGGGCGAGGTTGTGTGGTCTGTTCTGGGCGGTTTAGCTGGTGGTAGGAGGATGTCGGGATTCGTCTGAATGCAGGCAAGAGGAGTCAGGCGATGGTGGTGTCATTGGTGGTTGGTAGTGTCGGGAGAAGGCGGTTAAAGGATGGGTGTCGGATGCGGTTTTGTCGTCTGTAATAAATGCGTATGTGGGTTTTTGTATTAACGTGGTTTGTCATTGGTAGTTTGTGTTGTTCACGTGTTTTGGGTATTTGGTTATTTGTTTAAGACGGGTTTTATTTGGATGACTCGGGATTGAATTTGAATCGGGTTTTAATATCATAGACCTTTAATAATAATAATTAATTAATTTGAATAATGAATATAATTTATAATTATTAAATAAAAATGGAAGGAAATAATTAAATTGAAAATTATAATATTTTGTATAGGTGACGGAATTGGTTGAACGGATTCATTGAAGAATAATAATTCTAGTTGATTGCTTTTATTGGATTGCTGATCAGGTAGGATAACTACCCAACTCGTCTTATCTTTGTTGGTTTGTGGAAATTATAAAAGTATTGTGGAATCTGGTGAATTAATGGATGTGGATTATATGTTGTTGGATTGTTCATCGTTTAATCATTTATATTGGAATTTCGTTTGGATTGGATACCTCAGCCTCGTGTCTGAGATGATTTTATGTTGGCATGACGTATAATTATAATTGAATACCTCAACTTCGGTTGGGATGATGAATACCTCAACTTCGGTTGGGATGGTGAATACTTCAACTTCGGTTGGAATGATGAATACCCCGGGCCAGGGATTGGCGGGATGAATGGGTGTTTCGGGTGATGAGCTCAGTTGTTTTGGCATTATATATCATATCATTTCACTTTGACTTGTTGTTGGTTATTCCTACTCAAGCTCGTGGTTGACAGTGTATTCGTGAACATCTGTGGTGAACCTTAATGGGGAGCAGATTTGACAGGTACTAAAGATTAGCTGACTTGGGAGCTTATGGGAATGCGTGAGGACTTGGCCAATCTACCTAGAAGTCTAGACCACATAGAATATTTAATCACTTTATTTATTTCCGCTGCGAGTTGTAATTATTTTATATTAAGTTTTAGTTGGTTAAGTTGTAATAAACATGTAATCATTAAGTTTTAATTTAAAGTACTTTGGTGAGTTGGACTTTGTTATTCACTACCTCGGGAAACCAAGATGGTAACAGTTCTATTTATTTGGGAATGTCTGAATAAATGGGGGTGTTACAGTCAATCTAGCTACAAGAGGGGTAACCATAACCAGGCAAGGGCTTACTCATCGAGATCGGGTTTTAGTGGTGGAGCTTCTTATGGGCGTGGTCGTGGTGGTGGTAGTAGCAGCTGGAGTATCTCTTGTTTCAACTGTGGCGGTATGGGCCACAAGAGGCATAAGTGTACCAGTGCCGGGGGAAGAGGTTTTAAGAGGCTATGGCAGGGAAGCTTTTCGCAGGGTCCGTCTCAGTGTTATGCTAGCAACCGACCGACTGGGTCATGGAATAACCAAGGAGGTCAAGGTAACAACAACGGTGGATCTAACCGCAATGGCGGTAACTCTTATCAGAAACCGGTAGCTAACAATAATCATGGGTCAGCTGCAAGGCCATCTACTTTAGAGAGTACAATTTAGGGAGGTGGACAAATGACCAGTGGCAAGTTATTCATGATGGACAAGAAAGCTACTGAGGATGATGCTCACATGATCACTGGTACCTTTCTTGTTAATGATGTTTCTACCTTTGTTTTGTTTGATTCGGAGCGTCACACTCTTTTGTATCGTCGAGTCATGCTAAAATTTTGGGTTTGAGAGAGGTTAATTATGTAAATGATGAGGTTTTTATACTGTCAGGTGAGTCAGTGTCTTATGGGAGGTTATATAAGGGTGTATCTATGATAGTTGGGCAGGTTGATCTTCCAGTGGATTTGTTAGAATTTCCTATGGATGGTTTTGAGATGATAGTTGGTATGGATTGGCTGGGTAAGTACAAGGCTAGATTAGATTGTCACCAAAAGAGAGTCTCTTTGAGAGGTCCTAAGGGAGTTAGTGTGTCTTATCGTGGGTTTGTTGTCAAACCCAAAGTCAGAGTGATTACAATGGTGACATTGAAGTCTTATCTGAGGAAGGGGTGTCCTTTGATTCTATGCCATGTGAAAGATCATAGTATGGTGGGGCCGACAGTTGATCAGATACAAGTGGTGGGAGAGTTTCCATATGTTTTCCGTAGGAGATACCAGGGTTGCCACCAAAAAGGGATATAGATTTCAGTGTGGAGTTGAAACTAGGGACGAGACCAATCTCTAAGGCTTCATACCGCATGGGTCCTAAAGAGTTAGCAGAGCTGAAGAAGCAGTTGGATGATTTGATAGATAAGGGATAAATTAGAGCTAGTGCATCGTCATGGGGAGTATCAGTTCTGTTTGTGAAGAAGAAAGATGGGAGCTTGAGATTGTGCATCGACTATAGGGAGCTGAATAGTGTTACAATGAAGAACAAGTATCCTTTTCTAAGGATAGATGATATGTTTGACCAGCTGAGTGGGGCAGGTGTCTTTTCAAAGATTTATTTGAGATCAGGTTACCATCAGGTGAGAATTCGGGATGAGGACATACCAAAGACAACTTTTCGATCGAAGTATGGTCACTATGAGTATGTGGTGATACCGTTTGGGTTATCTAATCCACCGGCAATGTTTATGAATTTGATGAACCGGGTCTTTAGTTAGTTTTTGGATCGGTTTATGGTGGTGTTCATAGATGATATCTTAGTCTATTCCAAGACTAAGGAGGAGCATGAGGAGCACTTGAGGTTGGTATTACAAACTTTGCGCAACAATCAGCTGTATGCAAAGTTTTCTAAGTGTGAGTTCTAGCTCAAAGAAGTCACCTTTCTGGGACATGTGATTTCTAAAGAGGGTGTATTTGTGGATCCTACAAAGATAGAGGCAGTGTATAAGTGCGAATCACCGAAGAATGTGGCAGAGATCAGGAGTTTCTTGGGTTTGGCAGGGTACTATTGTCGGTTTGTGAAAGACTTTTCAAAGATCGCCAGACCTATGGCAGCGTTGATGAGGAAAGAAAACAGGTCTCGATGGGATGAAAGTTGTGAGACGGCGTTCCAAACATTAAAGGAGTGTTGACCATAACTTCAATCTTAGCTTTACCTGAAGGGTGTGAGAACTTTGAGGTGTATTTAGATGCTTCAAAGAACGGGTTGGGTTGTGTGTTGATGCAGAATGAGAAAGTCATTGCCTATGCTTCTAGGCAATTGAAGCCTTATGAGGAGAACTATCCTATACATGATCTAGAGTTGGGTGCAGTTGTGTTTGCTCGCAAGATTTATAGGCACTATCTTTATGGGGAGACCTTTAAGGTGTTTTCAGATCACAAGAGTCTAAAGTACATCTTTACTCAAAAAGAGTTGAACATGAGACAGAGGAGGTGGATGGAGCTTATAGGGGACTACGACATGGATATCATATACCAAGAAGGGAAAGCAAACGTTGTGGCTGATGCGTTGAGTAGGAAGAGTGTGTATTCTCTACGCACATTTATGTTTTTGATGAGATTGAGAGATGAGGTAGGGAAAATGGGGATACATGTGATACAAAAAGGGGATGCTAGAGAGGACTTGACAGTGGAGCCGGATCTTTATGATGATATTCGTAGGAAGCAGGCTCTTGATTCTAAGATTCAGGAGTTGTGAGCTGGAGTAGTGAACGTGACAGTGTCTCAGTTTTCTATTCATTCAGATATGAGTGTTCGGTTTGATGGGAGATGGTGTGTGCCTAGAGATAAGTATTTAAAAAAGGTGATCATGACAAAGCCTCATTGCACACCCTATTCAGTACATTCAGTTGGTGACAAGCTGTATAGAGATTTGAAGAAGACTTTTTGGTGGCCTGAGATAAAAAGTGAAACAACTGAGTTCGTGGCTCGATGTTTGACATGTTAGAGGGTTAAGAGAGAGCAGCGATGACCACAAGGTAAGATTTAGTCTCTTGAGGTACCTGAGTTGAAGTGGGAGTCTATCTCCATGGACTTTATAGTGGGTTTACCGACGAGCTAGCAGGGTAATAACATGATATGGGTGATAGTTGATCGCTTGACTAAGTCAGCTCACTTATTTTAATGAAAGATACATGGAGTAAGGTTCAGTTGGCTAATGGGTACAAGAAGCACATGGGGCGTTTACATGGAGTCCCAAAGGACATTGTGTCAGATCGAGATGGGAGGTTTATTTCTCGGTTTTTGCAAGAGTTGCAGGAGATGATGGGAACTACCTTGAAGATGAGTACTGATTTTCATCCTGCAATAGATGGACAAACAGAGAGAACTATCAAGACTTTTGAGGATATGTTGCGAGCTTGTGTGATGGAGTTTGGTTGTAGTTGGGAAGATAGGTTGGATTTAATCGAGTTTTCTTACAATAACAGCTACCACACGAGTATTGGGATGGCTCCGTTTGAGGGTTTGTGTTGGAGGAGGTTTAGGAGTCTGATTTGCTGGGATGACGGAGCTGAGACAGTGGTTTTAGGACCACAAATGGTACAGGAGATGATAGACCAAGTGAAAGTGATTCGGCAAAAGATGAAAGCGGCCCAGGATCAACAAAAGAGTTATGCGGACTTGCACCATCGAGACATCGAGTTTCAGGTTGGGGATAAGGTTCTTCTGAAAATATCACCGATGCGTGGGGTTATGAGGTTTGGTAAGAAAGGGAAGATGAGCCAGAAATTCATTGGACCGTATGAGATTTTGGATCATGTGGGAGGGGTTGCTTATCGGTTAGCGTTACCACCAGCTTTGGATCGGGTGCATAATGTGTTCCATGTGTCTCAGTTACGAAAGTATGTGAATGATCCTTCCCATGTGTTTGTAATACCCCATATTTTGATAATAATTTATGAGAATAATTTATGCAATTTAAATAATTAAATTAATGGCATTTCTAATAATAAAGAAAGACGTTAATTAATTTATTAATAAGTTAATAATCCAAGTCGTGAATTGGGCTAAGTTGATAATCGAGTTTGGACCGTGTGCCATTGATTAATTGGGCCGAAATTTATTAAATTGGTATGAATATAACTGGGATTTGTATCGGGAATTAATAATAATATAATACGGAAATAATAATATATAAAAGTAATAATAATTATATCAATAATAATAATAATTTATGGCAATAATAAATTAGTAAATATGGTATGAGGGAACCCTATTTATGGTAAGATATGTAATAATAATAATATAATGGTAATTATAATAATGGTAATTCCTATACTAATTTGAATAGGGTAAGTTATGATAGTGTCCTAATTGACCTCGTATTCTCTATAATCCTACGCTATAAATACCCTATTAAATCAGAGAAATTAATTACAAATTAAAGAGGAGGAGCTTTAGAAGACGGAAAGAAGAAGGAATTAACAAAACCAATTAATCGACTCAAGGTAATATTTCAGACCATCTTATGTATACACTTTAGCATATTATAACTCGATAACTATACCACCATAGGACTCAAGATTTGGACCTAGAGTAACCTTGGACTGCCGAGATTCTGACCTAGCCTTATTTGACCGACGTGGACCTTGATAGGGTGGCTAAAGGTGGGTGGTCAGGGGGTGTTGCGGGTTAGGTCGTGGGTGATTGTAGTGGGTAATTGAACCCTCAAATGGCCGAGACTTGACCTGGGTAAGGTGGGGTTGTGACGGGGGTAGTTAGTCAACCATGGTGGTGCTGTTGGCGTTGCGGCAGAAGGTGGTTGGTGCTGGTGGGTAGTCGGAAAACGCAAAAACAAGGGTTCGTTTCTGTTCTCTTGCAACCGTCTAAAACAAAATATTGTGGCCTGTGTATTGGCGTCAAGGGGGTGAGGGGATAACCCATGGAACCTCCTTGAGTCAGTGGCGACGATGGTGGTGGCCATAGGTGGCTGCTGGTGGTGATAGAGGGTGGAGTTGTTGTTGTGTCGATAGTGTTGATGTTGTGAGGGTGTCGTGGTGGCGTTACTAGGGCAGGGTTCTGGTGGTCGTGTGGGGATGTGTTGCCGGTGTCAGGAGAGTGGTTGGTCGACAGGTGATAACCACTGGTGGCCGTGAGGGTGGTTAAGTGTGAAGTTATTGTTTGTGTCGGGTTTTCGGGAACTGTTTAGGGCGTGTGATTGAGAGTTGCAGGGTGATACCCGTCGTTGTGAGTACCAAAAATAATTTTATAAAGCCTATTAAAACCAACAAAAGCTAGTGGTAACAGGGTCGAACCACAGAGAGGCAGATGTAATTACTAGTTGTCTAATTTCAGTCTAAGGTAACAAATATGTGGGGGTTTGAATGATTTGGTCTATAGCTAAGGCAAATAAAAGACAGTAAATTAAATAACCGGATAAAATAAAGAATTAAAAGGGTGCAAGGATGGTCGGTTCACTATAGTTTCGGCGGCAGCAAGCTAGGTAGGTCTAAAACAATCACGTGAGACGGGAAAATAAGAGGTCCTTTCGGTCCACTCTCACAGGTAGCATCTTTCGATCTCGCTACAGGTCCCTAATACCACTAATACCGACTTTCGTCCTAAAAAGTGACTAAAGGTCTAAATTAATCTATCTTTCGATCTAATTAATCTAGTCGTCTTAATTAAGTAGGCTATCTCCCTTCCCTATCTTTCGATCTTTATTGGGTCGGTCAAATCCTAGGTATTCAACTAGTCGCGTGCACTCGATTCGTCAAACACAACAATTAAAACAATTAAAACGAAACAATCTCAGCGTGGCCAGTCGATCGACCAGGGAACCCAGTCGATCGACCGGCATGCGATTTCAGGCCATGTTAAATCTAATGCCGCCTAACCTACAGTTCCCCTATATCCTAGCACAATTAATTTAGCTACTCATATTAGGGATGATAACAACAATAAAATTAAAGAAGTTAACTACTGAATTCATGCTTAAATTAACGGAATAAAAGGCTAGCATAAAACGATAATTATGGCTTCGGGAAACTAACTAACAATTCTATACTACGAACAATAATAAAGTGATAAACTGGAAAAAGAACAGAATAGTACCGGACGGAATTTCAGAAGAAAGATCAAACCAAAAGCGAGAGTAAATTGTATGAAACAATATCCCGAACCCTAATGAATAAAGCTAATGAAAACTGAATGTATAAAACTCGATAAATTTCTGAATGAATGTATCTGTAAACTAGGTTACGTTATATAGCAAACTCACGTAACTTTATTCCTAAACCTAATATAGCTTTGGGCTTTTGATTTCTCGTTCTATATGTTTAATCTGCGTATCAGCTCGTAACTTGGTCGATCGACCACTGTGACCAGTCGATCGACTGAGTGGCTCTGAACAGTGTATTCTGTAACTCGTGCTCTAGTCGATCGACCAAGGGCACAGGTCGATCGACTGCTTTAGCTGATAGTTGACTTCAATCTTCTCGTGGATTTGTCTTTCGGGCCTCGGAATGCGCACCAAGCTCGTTCCTTGAGTAAATACTTCACGTCAAATGCAGTGCAAGGTACTCGGGGATGGATTTGGCTCAATATCTACTCATTTCTGCATAAATCTGCAATATTACATAAAAATACGAAAGTAGACGAAATGGGGCAAATAGTAGCATAAAACTACACAAATGAGCTCTGAAATGCGTGAAAAATAGGGTGTAAAACATCATATAAATGATACGCATCAAACTTCCCCAAACCAAACCCTTGCTTGTCCCCAAGCAAGAACTAGACTCGATCTATAGGAACGAGTTCAATCTCAGAGCGAAGTGCAAACTGAATAGCCTAAACCAATTTAATGCACAACTAACAATCAATTAGTAACGTGAATCATGCAAACGAGTTATGGAGTCGTTAAAAACTGCTGAACCGTTGACTATAGAGACTTATCAAATTGGAATTCTCACGGGTCGCTCAAATCACTCAATAAATACAGGTGAATATATGTGAAAGATAGAAAGAATTCATTTTGTTAGTGACACTCACCTAACTACGACCTATAAGAACATGCCTGCAATATAAAATGAAAATGATCTCTACAACCGTACATATGCATTCCAACCGAACAAATGACCATGACACATGCCGAGGTATATATAGGATATGTGAGGTAATGGGCAGGAAAGGCAAAACATTTATGGGAATGTGGGGGTACATGTGATCAAGCTAGTACCGTAACAGCGCCATATGACAATATCCACTTCTTGCTCAAACTTCAATTGACACGGTGCTATAGCAAGCACAAAACTCACAATTTCCGAAATAATCAACTCCCCATAAGATATAAATGCACACGGGAGCAAAAATCGCCATAAAATAAAACTTTAAATTATGCGAATTAATTTCTTTCTTTCTCTTCTCGGGTTCCAGTCGATCGACTATAATTGGCAGTCGATTGACTGCCTCTACAGTACAGCACTCTTCTTTCCTTTTTGAATCATTTTTTTTTCTTTTCTCCTTTTTTTTCTTTGTTTCTTCCTTTCCTTCCTTTTTCATCTTTCCAACTTTTCATCTCAGAATGAGCAAATGCTCCCAAAAACGAAGTAACAATCCCAAAACGTAAACTACTAGCTTGACAAAGGCAGGCTAAGTGTAGGATGTAGTAACGGGACAAAAAGGCTGTTTTTGGCAGTGTGGAGTTTATGGGTAAAAATGAATAAAGGAAGACCTCTACCACATGTGTCAACTAACCGCAGACCGAATGCATACAGGTATTAAGCAGATTAAGTTCATATTTATGCAAATTGATGTAACATGTCTCATAAGGAGTAACTACTCACAATCCTAGATAAACTAGTCATGAATGTCACCAGTTATAAGCTCTAAACCTCAGAAAATATGAGTAGTTTGCCAAAAATCTAAGTCAAGTCTCAAGTCCAGCAAGATATTCAACGAAAACTCGTAGACTATGCACAAACGATTCTACTAATAACATGTCAATTAGCAAGGCTTAGGCATAAACAGCTGAAAATGCAATGTCATCATTGAAATACTACCGTTCCGACTCGACCTATATGCTAAAATAAACGTGCATTTTTTTAAATTTTTGAAATTTTTCAATTTTTTTTTTTTGAATTTTTGTATATATGGAGAAATTAAACAACAATGCAAGACAAAATGTAAACGTGAATGCAAGCAAATGAAATGCAACGCAAAACCCTTCCCCAAACCAAATCGTACAATGTCCCCATTGTGCAAAATCATATAATAAATTAAAAGGGAAACGGGAATTTGCGGTAAAACTAAAAAAACATGAAGTAAGAACTCGGAACTCACAAGACTTTAAGCGCAGCAAAAGGAAACCTCCCCAAACCAGCGTGAGCTAGGAGGTTTCAGTAGCCAGCAGTGCTACCAATAAGTACCTGAAAAGACAGAGAATACCGCGCATAAAACGAGAAAACAATTTATGAAACGCAAAATTATGTGCACAATAAGGAAATGGAAGAAAACAGAAATAAATCGGAGAATAAAGTGGAGAAAAGACTCCCTCAACTCCGCAAATCGACCAAACACAGCAGGGGAATGATCGAAAACAGTGCAAAGAATGACGGACGGACGGTCGATCGACCACCTTACCCAGTCGATCGACCAAGATGACGGAACAAGTTCCTGAATCAGCGCTCGATCGATCGACTAAGATGGCGATCGATCGATCGAAATAGTCTTTGTAACATCCTGATTTCTTCGAATTAGCTCAATAAATTGAGCTAACAAGGTCTATAAACCTGCAAATGCACAATAATACGCGCCCAAAATTGCGCAAAACCCAAAGTAACCATCTAAAGTGTTTAAAATCCTAAGCAATCGAAATAAAATGCGAAGTCTCGCGCACACAAAAGCAATAAATAAAAAGTTTCAACGAAAGCGAATAAAATGTATAGTTTGTGAAAAAGTCTCAATCAACTAATAGTTGATCAAGAATGGCCATGGAATGGCCCACTTGACTGGCTTCTGGCTACAAGAGGTAGCCTCAACAGTGCTCATCGTCTCAGCGGCACTCTTCTCAACTTCATCGTCCGTCAAGCTCAACGGATCAACATGTCGGACATCTTCCCACCCAATGACCTCTTCTGACTCGTCGGAATCCAGATCAGACTCCGTTGCTTTGACTGGCTTCTCCTCAGGCTCCTCATCAGTGCCATAGCTAAGGCATCCTAGGCCACCTCTTTGAATGATCGGCTCCTTCACAGCTGGAGCAACATGTGGCTCTTACTTCCCCAAACCAGCTCCTGTAATGTCTAAAACAGAAGAATCTTCCTCCACTTTGCTCCCAATCTGGGGCGGAGGTGTCACAATAGGAGTAGGAATAGAGACAGGCATATCAGGAAGTATAAAATAAGATTTCTTTTCAGAAACCGTATTGCAAGTGACAGGCCACATGGGGTCTTTCTTCCTAGCTGTATAGGCAAAGACAATGGAGTGCTTCCCTACCTTAAAGGTCAAAGTACCCGAACCAACATCAATAACTGCACCAGCAGTGTGCAGAAATGGTCTACCCAATATGATAGGAATGTGGGCATCTTCAGGCATCTTGAGCACAACGAAGTCAACAGGGAAGAAAAACTTCCCTATTTGCACGGGGATGTCCTCTAAGACTCCTATTGGCTGGACCGCAGAGCGATCAGCCATCTGTAATGTCATGTTGGTCACTGCAAACCTAGTCAATTTGAGCTTCCTAGCAAGATTCAAGAGCATTACACTAATACTGGCTCCTAAGTCACATAAGGCTTTCTCTATAGGAAAGGTGCCAATATTACATGGGACAGAAAAACTACCCTGTCTTCTAGCTTAAGGGGTGCAGTATGGGTCAAATAAGAACATGACTCCTCAGTGAGTGCGACAGTGTGCACAGTTTCAAGTGACTTCTTTTTAGATAAGAGTTGTTTCATGAATTTTGTGTAGGCAGGCACTTGATTGACTAATTCGAGGAAAGGAACTTGCACATTTAAACTACGAATAACCTTTTCAAACTTATTAAATGATACCTGTTCCTTTGTCGGCACTAATCTCTCTGGATAAGGGGCTGAAAGTAGCAACTTAGCCCTCTCCTCTAAATCTCTCATGCCGGCATCGGTGGACTTAGGCTGGAATTCCACAACCTTCTCCTTATTGTAGCTCGACCCTTCTTCAGACCGTCTCAAATATGAACCATTAATTGACAAAGGGTCGTACTTCGGAACCGGAACGGACCCATCAGCATTCGGGTCTGTCCTCAATATTTTCGGGGCAGTAGTACCCCGAAACAAGTGATCCCTCAGGTTATCGGGCATTGGAGGACGAAAAGAATCACCTTCAGCAGCAATCTCAGTCGATCGACCAGGTTGGTCAGTCGATCGACTGACTTCAACAGGACCAGAAGCTACTGTTTGTCGTATTTCAGTCGATCGACCGGGTATGTCAGTCGATCGACTGACATACCTGCTGATCGTCTTTTTCTTTTTTTTTATTCGCCACTGCCTTCTTCTTGCTTGTTTCCGCCTCATCTTTTTCAGTGACATCCTCAACCATAATGGGCTCATCAAGGGTAGACCCACTCCTTAATGTAATGGCATTAAGGGTCTCCTTTTGATCAGTTTGAGTCGGTAAATGTCCCGGAGCTCGAGTTGTATTCTTGCTAGCCAATTGGGCAATTTGGCTCTCCAACATCTTCATCCTGGCCTCTCTAGCCTGGGATTCCTTTAGCAACAAATTCTTTAACTCATTGAAATCAGAACCTTGGGCTTGTTGCTGCTGTTGTGGAACATACAGATGCTTTTGGTACTGTTGTTGCTTATGAGGGGGCACATAGTTTTGTTGCTGCTGCTGCTGTTGAGGTTAAGTCGGATTTAGAACATTTTGGCTACTCCACCTCAAGTTTGGGTGGACATTAGGCTCATAGTAAGTGTTTGTCTGCCTATAATGTTGAAAGGCAGCACAAGACTCAAAGGGACTAGGACAATTGTCTGAAACATGTCCCTCAGCTCCACATCTTTTACAGACGAAAGGACCGTCTGAAACAGCATTTACATGGTAAATCCCTCCTTTTGAAGCTCCTCCCAACTCGTACTTGTCAAATCTTGCCGTGAGAGCTTCTAATGCAAACTCGAAGGAGATTCAGCACTCTTCTCTCGATTTCCCGGGAATTCCCATACTCGGCTTTGTGGGTGGCCAAGTCATCAATGATCTTCCACCCCTTAGTCTCCCCGTATTCTCCGGAATCGCCATTGGTCGTCGCATCCAGGATAGCCCTTTGATCGTCATAGAGCCCATTGTAGAACTGATTGCATAGGCTCCACTTCTCAAACCCATGATGCGGAATGGTTCGCACCAGCTTCTTGAAACGGACCCATGCCTCATGAAAGTTCTCATCAGGCCCCTGTTTAAAGCTCGTGATTTAAGCTCTAATAGCATTCGTCTTCGAGGCAGAAAAGTACTTTTTGTAGAATGCCAAGGCCAAAGAATTCCAGTCGGTGATCCCATTAGCAGCTCGGTCCAGATCTCTGTACTACTCCCTTGCAGCATCGCGGAGTGAGAATATAAACATAGTCTCCTTTATCTGGTCCTGGGTCACACCGGTCGGCGGGGGTATAGAGCAGCAATAATCAATAAATATCTCCATATGCTTGGCTGCATCTTCATTTGCAGCTTCCCCAAATTGGCTCCTCTCAACCAAGTTGATATAAGAAGGCTTCGGTTCGAATTTCCTATCAGCTCCAGGTAATTCGAACCCCTTGTATAGATTTGCAGCTGTCGGCTCAGAGTGACTTGCTATAGTTGCTTCTTCAGCCATGACTGGAAAATCTGGAGATGTGACTGTCTCAGCTGAAGAAGTGGAAACAGGAGATGATTGTGGATCGTCCTCGTATAGCTCGTTCTCGTAGTAACTAGACAGAGTACTCAGCTCTTCCTCTGTCGGCAATATCCTAGATGATCGTCTCAACTCGCGCAAGATCTTCTCAATTTCAGGATTGAAAGGTACTAACTCACCACCCTGTGACCTGCGCATAAGAAGAAACTACAAAAAGAATATGAGAATAGTTTAAGGAACGAATGTCCCTTAAACTAAGAAACAGACTAAAATAAAACAACTAAAAATTAGAACAATTGCCTCCCCGGCAACGGCGCCAAAATTTGATACCCGTCGTTGTGAGTACCAAAAATAATATTTATAAAGCCTATTAAAACCAACAAAAGCTAGTGGTAACAGGGTCGAACCACAGAGAGGCAGACGTAATTACTAGTTGTCTAATTTCAGTCTAAGGTAACAAATATGTGGGGGTTTGAATGATTTGGTCTATAGCTAAGGCAAATAAAAGACAGTAAATTAAATAACCGGATAAAATCAAGAATTAAAAGGGTGCAAGGATGGTCGGTTCACTATAGTTTCGGCGGCAGCAAGCTAGGTAGGTATAAAACAATCACGTGAGACGGGAAAATAAGAGGTCCTTTCGGTCCACTCTCACAGGTAGCATCTTTCGATCTCGCTACAGGTCCCTAATACCACTAATACTGACTTTCGTCCTGAAAAGTGACTAAAGGTCTAAATTAATCTATCTTTCGATCTAATTAATCTAGTCGTCTTAATAAAGTAGGATATCTCCCTTCCCTATCTTTCGATCTTTATTGGGTCGGTCAAATCCTAGGTATTCAACTAGTCGCGTGCACTCGATTCGTCAAACACAACAATTAAAACAATTAAAACGAAACAATCTCAGCGTGGCCAGTCGATCGACCAGGGAACCCAGTCGATCGACCGGCATGCGATTTCAGGCCATGTTAAATCTAATGCCGCCTAACCTACAGTTCCCCTACATCCTAGCACAATTAATTTAGCTAATCATACTAGGGATGATAACAACAATAAAATTAACGAAGTTAACTACTGAATTCATGCTTAAATTAACGGAATAAAAGGCTAGCATAAAACGATAATTATGGCTTCGGGAAACTAACTAACAATTCTATACTACGAACAATAATAAAGTGATAAACTGGAAAAAGAACAGAATAGTACCGGACGGAATTTCAGAAGAAAGATCAAACCAAAAGCGAGAGTAAATTGTATGAAACAATATCCCGAACCCTAATGAACAAAGCTAATGAAAACGAAATGTATAAAACTCGATAAATTTATGAATGAATGTATCTGTAAACTAGGTTACGTTATATAGCAAACTCACGTAACTTTATTCCTAAACCTAATATAGCTTTGGGCTTTTGATTTCTCGTTCTATATGTTTAATCTGCGTATCAGCCCGTAACTTGGTCGATCAAACACTGTGACCGGTCGATCGACTGAGTGGCTCTGAACAGTGTCTTCTGTAACTCATGCTCAGGTCGATCGACCAAGGGCACGGGTCGATCGACTGCTTTAGCTGATAGTTGACTTCAATCTTCTCGTGGATTTATCTTTCGGGCCTCGGAATGCGCGCCAAGCTCGTTCCTTGAGTAAATACTTCACGTCAAATGCAGTGCAAGGTACTCGGGGACGGATTTGGCTCAATATCTACTCATTTCCGCATAAATCTGCAATATTACATAAAAATACGAAAGTAGACGAAATGGGGCAAATAGTAGCATAAAACTACACAAATGAGCTCTGAAATGCGTGTAAAATAGGGTGTAAAACATCATATAAATGAATCGCATCACAGGTGGCGGTTTAGCTGGTGGTAGGAGGATGTCGGGGTTCGTCGTAGTGCAGGCAAGAGGAGGCAGGCGATGATGGTGTCATTGGTTGTTGGTAGTGTCGGGAGAAGGTGGTTAAAGGATGGGTGTTGGACGCGGTTTTGTCGTGTATAATAAGTGTGTATGTGGGTTTGTTTTCACGTGGTTTGTCATTGGTAGTTTGGGTTGTTTCACGTGTTTGGGTATTTGGTTACTTGGGTTGACTTATTTGCTTTAAGACGGGTTTTACTTGGATGACTCGGGATTGAATTTGAATCGGGTTTTAATATCATAGACCTTTAATAATAATATTTAATTAATTTGAATAATGAATATAATTTATAATTATTAAATCATAATGGAAGGTAATAATTAATAATTGGAAATTATAATATTTATGTTAGGTGACGATTTGTGAAGAATTTATAATCGGGTTCGTCTGCTTTATTTATTATTGGATCGCTTGAGCTGCTTAATTAGATATTGCTTGTCAGGTAGGGATAAATCCTACTCAACTTTTACTCGATAATGTTTGTTGGATGATTTATATTAAAGTGAATTGATCGTATGTGAATTGTGTTGGTTGATATAATCGTAATTGTTGGAAGGAAGATTTATATTGCATATGGTGGTTAATAATATCGTAACTGTTGGAAGGGAGAATTATATTGTATATGTTGGTTAAATTATGGTGGAGTATTGTTGTAGTAGTAGTAATGATTTATTAAAGCGCACATTACTTATAGTAATGTGGAGTGGTTGAATAGATTTATTCTGGGAGACGATATTTATCGTGTTTACTCGAGGCAGGCCCCAGATTGGTCTGCAGGCCATCTGGTGGATATTACTCAACTATATGTTGAGGCAGACATCACCTCTTGGTAATGTAGTGTGTGTTTACTCACCTTCGGGTTGAGGCTGCCCCGGCCAGGGATTGGCGGGATGATTAGTGTGACGAGTATAACTTGGTAAGTGTGCTAAGTAAAAGGGAAGGAGCACGTTGTCAGGGGGTTGTGCAATGTAAAAAGGAAATTGGATTGTTATCGTATGTTTTTGTTGTTAGTATTTATTCCTACTCAACCTCGCGGTTGACTGTGTATTCTTGAACACCTGCGGGAAGGAGCAGATTTGACAGGTACTAAAGATTAGCTGACTCGGGAGCATTGGGATGAGAGCTCGACTTGGACCATAGTTGAAGTCTAGATCACATAGAACAATTATATCACTTTATTTATTTCCGCTGCGAGTTGTAATTATTTTATATTAAGTTTTAAGTTGGATTAAGTTGTAATAAACATATAATAATTAAAGTTTTAATTTAAAGTACTTTGGTGAGTCGGACTTTGTTATACACTACCTCGGGAAACCGAGATGGTAACAGTCCTATTTATTTGGGAATGTCTAGCTAAAGGCTCCTGAATAAATGGGGGTGTTACAAAGTGGTATCAGAGCAAAACGATCCTCAGGCCTAACCAATGAATAATAATGAACTTAGGTTGTGTCTAAATAAAATGAACCCCGGGTAGAAACTGTTAGGAGCCCCTTTTAGTGCGGTTAAGGAGACGTCCTTAATTCGTACCATGACCCTCTCAGTTTTGAACCGGGAACCCTGAGAGAATACTTGAGAGTGTGGGGTTTATTTAAAATGAATATTGTTTGTTTTGTCTTGAAAGTTCTTGTTGCCTTGTTTACATGTTGTTTTCATTGATGAATGCGGTTACGGGGGCGTAACCTTGTCTTACGGAGGAGGGATGTGATATGATTTCTTTTAAGCATTGTTATAAGCATGTTGATATGAGGAAGTATGTTGGCATGTATGTAGAAGGTGTGAATATGATTAAACATGTAAGGTATTAATTGTTGTGTGGAATTGTGAAGAATGCGAATTTTGGTTGATTTCACAAGATTTTATCTATAATTGTTTTGGCTGCCATTTACTGCCCGTTTAAAATTATTATACGATATTTTTATGTGTGATACCCTTGTGAGTTACCTTTCATATTCCACTAGTTTCATATTCTAATAATATACGGTTTAGGAGGAATAAATATTTTAGTGGACAGTGGTCAGAATATTCCTGTATAGTGATGTTTTCGCGCCATGTGTTTGTAAAATTTGCCATTTAAAAACTACTTGTCGATTTGGTCTAATTCTAGATCCATTGTTTAAAAGACTCTTATATGTTTCTAAATTAATAACCCATGTTGTATGAAAATATTTTGACAATTTATAGTGATTTTTACAATTTGACCTAAGTTTCTGACAAGTTGCTGCAAAATTTCTGTTTCGACCAAATAATTTGTAAAATGCATTATAAATTGACCTTATGAGTTTTTGACTTGATTCTTTTTCTCATGGTTTACTAACTCTCAGTATATTCTAAAAACTATAAGCTCTCGAGGAATAATTAAGTTATTATTTATTTATGATTTTTGGATGTTGTAACATGTATTTCCTTATCCTTGAAAATGTAATTGTGCTAAAATTTCTAAAGAATTGTTTCTTGGTTATCTCACCTTGGCATTTTGATGTTATGATCTATGTGAAGTAGAATAACCTGTCTAGTGATATGCGGAATGTGTCGCCCCTAAGCCTATACGTATAATTAAATTAATTGCATCCATGTTTTAGTTAGAATTCGTTAGTAAGAAATAATCGCGTAAGTAGTAAATCTAAATTAATTCAAAGGTTGTAGTTATTTAATTTCTATTTAGTAACTTTTATTACATCATCAATCGATAATATGTCGAAACTAATAGTTGGCTCATTTTACAATGTATGTTAGATGTTCTTGTGGTGTTATCATTATGGTTTTGATGATCTCGTTAGCATGGAAAGAGAAGTAGTTGTTTGATATCTCGAACTTCGGGGATGAAGTTATTTTTAGGGGGAAGGAATGTGATACTACAAATGTTTTGAATAATTATTGAAGCATCTTTTGATAAGTACGATATGGTTTGATAATAATTAAGTAAATTGATTATGTTGCAATGATCATAAGTTGGAATGAGGTTTAGTTGTGTAGATGTTTGTAAATGTTATTGTGGTAGTTGTGGGCGAACTTTGGGACGAAGTTCATTTTAAGGGGGGAAGACTGTAATACCCCGTATTTTGATAATAATTTATGAGAATAATTTATGTAATTTAAATAATTAAATTAATGACATTTCTAATAATAAAGAAATACGTTAATTAATTTATTAATAAGTTAATAATCCAAGTCGTGAATTGGGCTTAGTTGATAATCGAGTGTTGGACCGTGTGCCATTGATTAATTGGGCCGAAATTTATTAAATTGGTATGAATATAATCGGGATTTGTATCGGGAATTAATAATAGTATAATACGGAAATAATAATATATAAAAGTAATAATAATTATATCAATAATAATAATAATAATTTATGGCAATAATAAATTAGTAAATATTGTATGAGGGAACCCTATTTATGGTAAGATATGTAATAATAATAATAATGTAATGGTAATTGACCTCGTATTCTCTATAATCCTACGCTATAAATACCCTATTAAATCTGAGAAATTAATCACAAATTAAAGAGGAGGAGCTTTAGGAGACGGAAAGAAGAACGAATTAACAAAACCAAATAATCGACTCAAGGTAATATTTCAGACCATCTTATGTATACACTTTAGCATATTATAACTCGATAACTAGACCACCATAGGACTCGAGATTTGGACCTAGAGTAACCTTGGACTGCCGAGATTCTGACCTGACCTTATTGGACCGACGTGGACCTTGATAGGGTGGTTTTTGGGGTGGCTAAAGGTGGCTGGTCAAGGGGTGACGCGGGTTAGGTCGTGGGTGATTATAGTGGGTAATTGAACCCTCAAATGGCCGAGACTTGACCTGGGTAAGGTGGGGTTGTGACGGGGGTAGTTAGTCGACCATGGTGGTGGTGTTGGCGTGGCAGCAGAAGGTGGTTGGTGCTGGTGGGTAGTCGGAAAACGCGAAAACAGGGGTTCGTTTCTGTTCTCTTGCAACCGTCTGAAACGGAATATTGTGGCCTGTGTAGTGGCGTCGAGGGGGTGAGGGGATAACCCATGGAACCTCCTTGAGTTAGTGGCGACGATGGTGGTGGCCATAGGTGGCTCCTGGTGGTGATAGAGGGTGAAGTTGTTGTTGTGTCGATAGTGTTGATATTGTGAGGGTGTCGTGGTGGCGTTGCTAGGGCAGGGTTCTGGTGGTTGTGTGGGGATGTGTCGCCGGTGTCAGGAGAGTGGTTGGTCGGCAGGTGATAACCACTGGTGGCCGTGAGGGTGGTTAAGTGTGAAGTTGTTGTTTGTGTCGGGTTTTCGGAAACTGTTTAGGGCGTGTGATTGAGGGTTACAGGGGGCGGTTTAGCTGGTGGTAGGAGGATGTCGGGGTTCGTCGTAGTGCAGGCAAGAGGAGGCAGGCGATGGTGGTGTCATTGGTGGTTGGTAGTGTCGGGAGAAGGCGGTTAAAAGATGGGTGTTGGACGCGGTTTTGTCGTGTATAATAATTGTGTATGTGGGTTTGTTTTCACGTGGTTTGTCATTGGTAGTTTGGGTTGTTTCACGTGTTTGGGTATTTGGTTACTTGGGTTGACTTATTTGCTTTAAAACGGGTTTTACTTGGATGACTCGGGATTGAATTTGAATCGGGTTTTAATATCATAGACCTTTAATAATAATAATTAATTAATTTGAATAATGAATCTAATTTATAATTATTAAATAATAATGGAAGGTAATAATTAATAATTGGAAATTATAATATTTATGTTAGGTGACGATTTGTGAAGAATTTATAATCGGGTTCGTCTGCTTTATTTATTATTGGATCGCTTGAGCTGCTTAATTGGATATTGCTTGTCAGGTAGGGATAAATCCTACTCAACTTTTACTCGATAATGTTTATTGGATGATTTATATTAAAGTGAATTGATCGTATGTGAATTGTGTTTGTTGATATAATCGTAATTGTTGGAAAGAAGATTTATATTGCATATGGTGGTTAATAATATCGTAACTGTTGGAAGGGAGAATTATATTGTATATGTTGGTTAAATTGTGGTGGAGTATTGTTGAAGTAGTAACATATTTATTCTGGCAGACATTACTTATAGTAATGTGGAGTGGTTGAACAGATTTATTCTAGCAGACGATATTTATCGTGTTTACTCGAGGCAGGCCCTGGATTGGTCTACAAGCCATTTGGTGGATATTACTCAACTATATGTTGAGGCAGACATTACCTTTTGGTAATGTAGTGTGTGTTTACTCACCTTCGGGTTGAGGCTGCCCCGGCCAGGGATTGGCGGGATGATGAGTGTGACGAGTATAACTTGGTAAGTGTGCTAAGTAAAAGGGAAGGAGCACGTTGTCAGGGGGTTGTGCAATGTTAAAAGGAAATTGTATTGTTATCGTATGTTTTTGTTGTTAGTATTTATTCCTACTTAACCTCGCGGTTGACTGTGTATTCGTGAACACCTGCGGTGAACCGTTTTATGGAGAGAAGATTTGACAGGTACTAAAGATTAGCTGACTCGGGAGCATTGGGATGACAGCTCGACTTGGACCATAGTTGAAGTCTAGATCACATAGAACAATTATATCACTTTATTTATTTCCGCTGCGAGTTGTAATTATTTTATATTAAGTTTTAAGTTGGATTAAGTTGTAATAAACATATAATCATTAAAGTTTTAATTTAAAGTACTTTGGTGAGTCGGACTTTGTTATACACTACCTCGGGAAACCGAGATGGTAACAGTCCTATTTATTTGGGAATGTCTAGCTAAAGGCTCCTGAATAAATGGGGGTGTTACAGTGTTAGAGGTGGAGAGCATCGAGTTGGATGAATCCTTGTCTTATCTTGAGGTGCCAAAACAGATTCTTGATCGCAATGTTCGAAAAGCTAGGTCCGGGGAAATGGTGTTACTCAAGGTTCTATGGTCTAATCATGAGGTTGAGGAAGCGACTTGGGAGGCGGAAGAGGCTATGAAGGAGCGGTATCCATCTCTTTTTTATCAGGTATGTGTGGTTACGGGGGCGTAACCATGTTTTTTGTCGGGGGGTAGGAGATGATCGCATAAGGTTTTGGTATGGTTTATGTTAGTTTTTTTTTTACTGTAAGTGGTTGTTTTGAGTCGGTATGAGTTGAAGTTGGGGTTTTGTTTTGAGTTTTTATTGCGTTGTTGTGTCGTGGTTGAGTTAGTATGTTTGTTTTTGAGTATGGGTTTGAACTTCGGGGACGAAGTTCAATTTTAAGGAGGGAAGACTGTAAGACTATACGGTTTTCTGTACTGTTGGGTACCCTATCGAGTAAGGCTTACTTTGTCGAATAAGTGAGTTTTGGTTACGAAACAGTATACTGTCTGATGGGTACACGATCGAGTAGGGGGTACTCGATCGAGTAAGTGACTTACTCGATCGAGTAAGTCGGTTTTACGGGTTGTTTTTGACGGGTTTTGTTAGTAATGCGAGAAAGATATATAAACACCTTTCGTCAATTCTTTTCACTTTTTACCCTACTTTAACTTTCATAAGAGATTAAAACAAGTTACGTTGCTTATCTCTTTCGCATTGCTACCAAATCCCAAGGCTTGTGTCGTCGGATTTCTAAGTTCTTTACGTCGTTGAGACCGCCGCGTTGTGGGTAAGCTTCTAGTATGATTTTTATGTCATTTCATTGATTTTGGTTAAAATCCTAGTTGGGTATTTTTGGGGGTTTTGGAGTATTGTGATTGTTAGATGGTAATTATATGGTTGTGTGATTATAGGAGGTGATTTCGTAGAAGAACGGTTTTGATTAGTTGATTGTGACGATCTTGGTGATTGCTTTTCCAAGTAGGGTTTCCCTACTCAGTTATTGGTTACATTGTATTTGATGGTTGATTGTGGATGGTTGTTTAATGTTGTTGATCTATATCATATTGGAATTGGTAATTGGTAATTGTTGTTGTATAATTGGTTGGTTGTGTTTGTCTATGGTTCGCAAGGTGCGCCCTCGACTGAGTGGAGTCACTTGCGGGAGTGGCTTCATGCCCTTGATTTGCCCTTTGTGGAACCCTCCACAAAGGGGATGTGAACATTAAGGAACTTTTTACATTCGCACTTTTACTTTTTAAATTTTACTACAATGTCTTCCAAACCAAAACACTCAGTATCGTATCCAAAACAAAATAAATAAGGAAAAATTAATTATATGTTCTCAACTCGTATCATTGTCTTTCATTTCAGGTATTTAATTTTTTTTAAGTTACCAAATTATTTTTATTGTTATTATGGGTAGAACTTGAGTGACTCACTGGGAAAAAGATGAGCTAATTTATAATAATAGAATAATAGAATCTTGCAATTTGGTTAGAAATAACATGGAGAATATGCCTAGTATACCTTTCCCATATATTGATTGCCTTCATACTAAGTTTATAAACATCGCCAACATTAAAATATATGTAGAGATGAAATTCAGTCCAAGTTATATGCGCTAGTTTTGTCATGTATAATCTAAATTTGTAGAGGGGAGTGACAAGGAAGTTGATGAGTATGATTATAGTGGGCCAGTTAACAGTAGTTTTGAGGATCTTGATGATAATGGATCATTCATAATTACTTTTGATGATATTATTAGTGTTCGTGATGTTGATACTGATGTTGATGATAGTGAGTTTATTTCTAATGACATTGTTGATGATGAAAATATGTGTCCGTCTTGAAAATACACGTCTTAACGTCAACATTATTAGCATTCTATTAAAAGGTTAAAAGAGCCTGAGATGCCTTTATATAAAGATTATAGGAAGAACACGAAATTGTCTGTTGTTGTTCAAATTTATAACTTAAAAGCTGCACAGAATGACAAGAGTTCCATTACACTTTTGGAGTTGTTGAAAAATCTGTTTCTGAAGGATAACCAAATAGTACGCATTAAGCAAAGAAGGTACTTAAAGGTATGAGTATGAAGTATGAGAAAATTGAGTTGATGTTGATAACCAAACAGTGATGAATAAGTTTCATTTGGCCAATTGAGACTTAGTCACCCACCCCCTCCCTGTTGGTGGGTTAGGAATCATGGCCGCAAGACCTCTTAATTACGCCTTCTCAGCTAAATTGGCCTGAAAACTCCTCTTGTATAACCCCTATCCTGGCGCTCTTGCCATCTAAAGCAAATATATATCTCACCCCCCTCCTTTAGATAGGTTTCTCATATATATTTGGAAAAACCTGGGCTTGGGGTGGCCTATCCTTAAAAATCACCTTACTTGGTCCAGTGGTGATGGATCCTCTATTCGATTATAGGATGATGTGTGTCTTAGTCTTGGACCTCTTAAAAGTGTCATCTATAGGGCCCCTTAGCGCTCTCTCTATTAATGCAACTCTCACCTCGATCATTGCTAATCGAATGTGGTCGATTGACTCCATTGACTTCGTCCTTCCCGAGCATATTTATCATGAATTTATCTCCCTCCCTGTCTTTTCGTCCCCTCGACCACATGTTATCACTACCTTTTTTGCCCCCTAAGAGCAAATTCTCCGTAGGAGAGGCCTACCACTCACTCTTTGACCCTATCCCTTAGCTACCCCATTTCTCCTCGGACCTCCTGTGGTTGTGGGATGTCCCCTCTCAACCTAAAATTATGGTGTAAATTTGGTTAGTGTGGTGGGACAAACTCCCACACAAAGTTTCCCTGTTCAATAGGCATATTATTTTACCCTCCTCTTCTTGCTCTCTTTGCTTAAGTCCACCCCCCCTGTGAATCCCCGTGTTATAACGGAATAATAAACGAGTAAAATGCAGCGGAAATACATGTTTTTAAAAACATTTTAGATTAAGGAGATGCGGTTCACATGAAAGACAACAAACGAGTTTAAAACGATAGTAAACTTAAAGTATTACAAACCATAAAGCCTAGCCATCAAGGGGTTCAAAGTGAGTCTAAGCATACAAGGTAATGTCGATAAAACCCAACACTCGCTAGCTCACACAAGTCTTCACCCCAAGTAGCACCAACTATCACCTGTCATTCATGAAAATATGAATGCCACAGTCAGTGGGGAAAACTCAAGGTTCTCACAGTCATATTATACCAAAACAAATATAATTAAGAACATAATTAAGACAATACATGATGACTAGAATGATATAGTTTAACTTGACAAGAGAGAACAAGAATGAACATTAATCATACATGTTAACATGAATAACTCGATATAAGAAAATAAGAATGAACAATAAACATACATGTCAACATGAGTAACTCGATAAGCATAGACTACAATATGAATTTATACACATGGCTTAGTCAACACAAGGAATATTTCCAAAGGCAAATAATATATGCAAATAACCAAAACCAATCAAGACTTTTACTTCTCTAAACTCATTGCCTCCCAGTAGGACGATGATAATATAGTACGGTCCTAGTCTAAACCAGGCCAGACTCTCGGAATGAACGTTTCCCGATTCAACATGCAATAAACATTTCGCATCCAAGACTCGAGCAACAGAACGGAAGTCGAGTACCCCGAATTCGGCAGAACGGCACGAAAGAGGCGGAAAGAGCATGAGTTAACCAAATCTTGGCAGAACGACACGAGAGTGGCATAAACAATATCAAGCTAGTATATAATGCACAATGACATTACCTTAAGAAGACAACATAGCCAACAATAAATGAGAACCTACAACATGACTCAAATGACCAATAAGAGCGAACATGGTAAACATGGGTGAAACATCTAAAAACCGTCATTTAATATGTAAATAAGACTTAGGTTAAGTTTTTATAATGTTAAACATGTTTAAACATACGATGCATAAGCATTGGAACCAAGATTAAGGGGCACAATCAACAAGAAGCAAATACTCCAATCAAAACCACAAATTTAGAACCCGACCACAACAAGAGTCAATTTTAAACGCTCAAAACTTAAGTTCTAGACATGATATTGATGTGAAACCAATTTGAGGTGATAGCTTATCCTCTTGAAGTTCTAACGGTAGGTCAGACGTTCAAAACAAGCAATAAACGAGGGAGATATGACCATTTTATTAAGACGTGATAGTGTAGAAAAGGTTTTAACCACCCGGGTAAAACTTTACCCGGCCGAGTGAAATTTCACCCCTCGGCGACAAGACCTAAAAACATATTTTTACCCCACAGGATAAAACTTTACCCGATCAGGTAAAACTTTGCCCGTCCTGGTAAAATTTCACCCCTCGGCGACACACGAGCAATACACTAAGATATTCATCTTTTTCCTTAGTCAAAGAAGGTGAACCTCATGTAAACTCAACAATGCTCAACAACAAGCAACATAGGAGACATGGACAACCCCTAAACACATCAAATTCCAACCTTATATATGTAAGAAAATCACTACATCATTTTATCAAAACAAGTATAAACATGGGCTTGAACAAAAATCAAACAATCAAAATACCAACTTTACCTAATTGTTCCACTTGTAATACTCCAAACAAAGTGTCTTACAATATAATTAAGACATGTTAGTTAGGGCATAATTGAGACAGAATTGATAACAATTGATAAAATTTGCAACAATAAGCTTAATATTCTACACATATGCTTAAGACAACATCCAACAACAATTATCCAAGCAAGAAAAATGGTTAAACATGTAAAGTTACTAACTTTATCAAATTAACGAATAAGTCATATCAATTAAAGCACATAATGATATAATACCGAGTAACCTTTTACCGTTACCTTTTTGCACTTCTAGTCTTCCAAAGCCTCGTCAATCTCGTAGCAATCCGCGTTCGGGTCTTAAAGGTTGCTTCCTAAACAACAATTACAATGAAATTTAGTTAATTACCTTGACCCTACAAAGAGGGAATTTAGAAAATTTGAGAAAGGATTAGACTTTATTACTTGGAAAGATGGAGAGCGATAAAAAAGAGAGAATGACGCGATAATGGGACGATTGTGTGGAGAAATAAGAGAGTTATGCAAGTTTTAAACTCTCAAGTGAAAAATGGTGTTTAATGGAGGTTTCGGAGGAGAGATTTCAGATTTTTATGAATGAGAAAGAAGAAGTGGAAGGGTTTTTCCACATAAAAGAGATCCTAAAAGGGCCCAACATGACCATACTTGGCCCAACAACTAAAGTGACTCAGTTTCTACTCAGAATTGATGTAGAACTCGTCTCTGGGTTCCATTTGGGCAATACTATCCCAAATTCTACAAACTTCGATAAAAATGCTATTTTTATAAAAAATAAGTTTAATATGTAAATAGAAAAGCCGAATAGCTAATTAATTATAAATTCCACAACGGGAATTTCACGAGTGTTACACCCCGAGTCCTCGCTCTATGTGCTTCATAACTGTAGCTTTTCTAATAGTATTTGGTCTACCCTTAGTGTCAACCCGAGCTTCTATACTTCTCATCTCAACCAGTGGATATACGAAAACTCTACCTCTTCCAACTCTTCGCAGAATACTCTCTTTTCCTTTCTTATTTGGCATCTTTGGCTGAGATTCTGTGAGCTGGTCCTCGCCTTTGCTGCCCTCTTGAATCCACGCCTTTTTCAAGAGTTAGTTTCTACCCAACCCTCGGCTTGGGTGTGTGCTAATGACCGTGTGCCTCCCTCCCTTCTCCATTCTCCCTCCTCTTCTCCCTCTCTTGCTGCCTTGCGCTACCCTAGTAGCTGTGACCCCCCGCCGCTTGGTTGGTTGCAGAGCAACGTTGATGCGGCCTTTTCCTCTTCTTCTTCTCGTGCCAGCTTGGGGTGTGTCACTAGAGATAGTCATGGCTCTTAGGTTAGGGGCTGGTCTACCAGTTTATCTGCTCCTAACTCTTTCCTTTGTGAGGTTCTAGCCATTAGGGATGGGTTGCGACGGTCTAGATTCCATGTGAACAATGTTTTGGTTGCCTCTGATTGTTTATACATCGTGAATTCTATCGTTAGGGTGGATGTCCTGTGTGGCATCTTTGATAATATTATACTTGAGTGTAGAAAACTTTTGCAGGAATCTCCTCATTTGATGCTTTTATTTGAGAGAAGATCGGCCAACCGAGTTGCCGATGCTATCACCCACTTCTCCATTTTGGATGCCATCGCTTCTAATGGCTGTTTTGAGTGGGCTTTTGAACCACCATTTGTATTAGATCTTTGTACGAGTGATTTTATATTGGAAAATAAGCCATTGACTCCAGACCCAACGCCTTGATGTAATTAACTTTATGTACTTTTTTACATTTATTTAAGTTCGTCTTTATTAAAAATAAAATGTATAAGAGAATCATTGCATATTCTAATGATTGCATATTGTACCAAAAGGAGTTTGAGAAATGAAGTAATTGTCCAATTTGTATGGAAGTGCAATATAAGAGTGAAGAGGGAGTAATCCCAAAAAAAGCATTGTGATACTTACCCATAAATATTGCATGATTTAAACGACTCTTTGCGAATAAGAATGATGTTGAATTGTTGAAATGGTAGAAAAACGGAAAATGCAATGACGGAAAATTGAGACTTCGCAGGGGAAGGATATAGATGCTAAATATCCCGATTTTTTGCAATGAACCAAGAAATCAACATCATGCATTGTTTTCTGACAGGATGAATCCCTTTAAGAATTTTAGTAGTCAACACATTACATCACCCGTTATTTGGAACCTGCCTTCCCATGCATGTGTGCATAAAAAAAAATTATATGTTGTTGTCGTCGTTGATATCCAGTCCCAAAGAGCCGAGAAACAATATAGACGGTACATGTCATACCTCCTTGATGATTTGAAAAAATTGTGGAAAGGGATTGAAGACTTTGATTCCTCTACAAGTTATGCATTCAACTTAACAACGATGTTATTAATGTACTATAAGTGACGTATAATAATTTATGTGGTCATAGTGTACATGTTGGAAATGTTTATCCCATATGTGGGGATGGTATTGAGTCATGTTATTTGAAGTATCAGAGAAAGGAAGTGAATTTAGGGCATCATAAGTTCATACATCCTCACATACTTATCGTAAATAACATAAGGCATTTAATATAGAACACTGTCACCCCTTAAAATTTTAAACGGCCATGAAATGTATGAAAAGTTTAATGATATTGAAATAATTTATTGGAAAAAGGCCCAAAATTGACAACATGTGGGTAGAATAAGAAATCTGTGTTTTCTTAGCTTCCGAAATTAGAGTAACCGCCGATGCACCATTGTTTGAATTTTATGTATATTGATAAAAATGTGTGAGATAACATCATCAAAACTCTGTTGAAAATTCCAAACAAGTTAAAAGACACAAAGACGATTATTAGTAATCTTGTGGACATGGACATAAGACTGAAGTAGTTAGGGAACAACAACAAAGAAAAAACCAAAATCGTATGTTTGTGATGTGACTCGTATTTATGCACGTTTAGTCCCCTAACTAGCCTCATTCCTATGCTTTCTAGCATGAATTAGGGTCGTTTCTTATATTTAGCTTCCTATTTTGCATATTCTTTGAGGTTTTGTGTCCTCGGTAGGAGAGGGGTGCTAGCCTTGCTTGTATGGAGCAAAACGGAGCTAAATTGATTGCATCTAACGACCAAGCAACAAAGAGGAGACCAATACTAAAGGCCTAAGTCAATAAAACAAGTATATAGGCAATGATAAAGGACCCCCACGACTCCTCAATGATCCCTATGGATTATGAGGAAGCCAAATGAAGAAGAAGCAAAACTGTCCTTTGAGACGGGCATCCCAAAAGCAGTCCGGGCATCTTAAAGAGAAGGACGGACGTCCCCAAGCTCAGCCCGAGCGTCCCCAAAGCAGGACGGGCGTCCTTCAAGGCAGGATGAGCGTCTAACAAAGGCAGGTCGTGCATCCCTTTGTAGGACTTCCAAGGCGTTAAACTTCATTTAAGGGACTTAATCGTCATTTAGGCCCTTAGTTAACGTAATACTTGTACTTAGTATAAATACTCCCTTGTATTAGCAAGTGAGGATCATGTTATCTTAGATTAATTCAAGTTATTTAGTAGATTAATACAATTCAATAACACAATTCAATCTTAATTACATCTTAATCTCTTCTTAATTATTGTTCATGTATTCTTAGATCTAGTTGGGTAATATGAAGATTATTTGGGGATAATTGGAGAATTGACAACTCTTCATCATCAATCAAGTTTACTTTAATAATTTTTTGCTTTCTATTTGATTATTCTAAGTTGGTATAATTTCTCTACTCTTTACTTAATCCTTTTTTATTATTTTTCTCTTTCATCATGTTCAGACTTGTTAATATGATTGACACCGCTGTTAGCATGTTCACCATGATAATGAGTGAGTAGTTCCTTAACTAGGATTAATTGGGGATTAGGGGAGTTAATCAGACAATAACGAAACAACATTTAAATAGAAATACTTTAGCGAAAGGTTACAATCCAAAACCAAAACCAAAATACGAATACAAGTTCTCAAACCAATTGTCTAGCAACTAACTGAAATGTTTATTAAACTACTAAAGCTACAGCGGAAGACTTCTATCATCAGACGGTGGCACATCCCAGCTATCCCAGTACTCGACTCATACCTGCTCAATAACTGCTCACCATCCCCGAATGGATCACCACAGTTTTTAAAACATTAAACGGGGTCAGTACTAATCACACAATTTATATAAACCAACAACACAGTAAACAATACAGCTCAAACGGTCACACACACACACACACAATCATACCCACTCCAATCAATCTCCGTCACCGATTGTCCACTGGACCAGCCCTGCCAGTGGGGGACCGCAGCCGTTCCCACCTAAGCCCCGCTAATCATACCGAGCGATAACCCTGTCCCATTAATGTGCACATCCTCTTCCGTGGCGGGTTCCACGAAAGGCGAAACTAGGGCGTGAAGCCACTCCTGCAAGTGACTCCACTCAGCCGAGAACGCATCTCGAGAACCAGAGACAAACAATCACAATCAACAACCGTCACAATACGAATACGATATTATTCAACAATCACAACACATCAACAACACATTATGGGACTAATACTGAGTAGGGAAACCCTACCTGGAAAGCACAACACAATCAGACGGTCTCACAGCTGATATCAAAAAGCTTCCTCTACGAATCCTCCTCCTAACATACAAACATATAATCACTACCAATCACAAAATACAACAAAACCCCCTAAATCCCAATATTAGGGTTTAACCAACCTTAACGAAAAGCTATAAAAACGGTACATGGATCTTACCCTCGACGCAAGGATCACAACGGTATAAAGAAAGGTAAAATCCGACCTTCCAAGCTCCGGGATTTGCCAACAATGCGATTGATGCGAAGAACGTAGTTTGATTTCTCTCTTAGAAAGCAATTAGGTTTTAAAAGTGTTTAAGGAAAAGTGTCGGAAGTTATTATATACTTAATCTCATTTCTAACAAAACCCGAGAAATCATCCCCCGTAAACCGGCTACTCGATCGAGTAGCTGAGGTACTCGATCGAGTGCCCCCTTACTCGATCGAGTATCTACGTTACTCGATCGAGTACCCAACTGGTCAGAAACTATTTTAAACTGCAACTCACCCTTACTCGACAGAGTAAGGCCTACTCGATAGAGTACCCAGAGACTCATAAAACCGTAGTATTACAGTCTTCCCTCCTAAAAAAGAACTTCGTCCCCGAAGTTCAAACCACAACAAAACAAAGACTCACACTACAACACTCCCGACTCAACAACCAAAACAAAACTCAACATAAAACATGTTACTAACCCAAACTCAACCCGACTCAACGACAACAACCATACTGACACAACATAAAAAGGGTATAAAACTCTTAAAAACTCTTTGCGATCATCTCCTACCCCCTAAAAGAAACAAGGTTACGTCCCCGTAACCATACATACCTGATAAAAAAGGAAAGGGTAACGCTCTCTCATGGCCTCCTCTCGCCTCCCATGTTGCTTCCTCGCCTCGTGGTTAGACCAAAGGATCTTAAGCAAAACTGTCTCACCACTCCTAGTCTTCCTAACCTTCCGGTCAAGAATCTGCTTAGGTACCTCAAGATATGATAAGGACTCATCTAGCTCTAAGCTCTCTACCTCTAACACATGTGACGGGTCACTCACATACTTCCGCAACTACGACACATAAAACACATTATGCACTCTCTCTAACGCAGCTAATAAAGCCAGACGATATGCAACTTCTCCAACCCGCTCTAAGATCTCATAAGGCCCGATGAACTTCTGACTCAGCTTGCCTTTCTTCCCAAATCTCATAACCCCACGCATAGGAGACACTTTCGGAAGAACCTTATCCCCAACCCGAAACTCTATATCCCAAATGATGTAGATCTGCATAACTCTTTTGCCTATCCCGAGCCGCTTCTCATCCGTTCCCGATCATCTTAATCTGTTCAACCATCTCATGTACCATCTCTAGTCCTAGAACCACCGCCTCAGCGCTGTCGTCCCAACAGATCGGACTCCTACATCTCCTCCCATATAAAGCCTCAAACGGTGCCATGCCAATACTAGTGTGATAGCTGTTGTTGTAAGAAAACTCTATCAAATCCAACCTCTGTTCCCAGCTACCACCAAAGTCCATCACACAAGCTCGTAACATATCCTCAAGAGTCTTGATTGTTCTCTCGATCGACCGTGCATGTCACGGGGATGAAATGTTGTACTCATCTTCAAAGTTGTTCCCAAAGATTCCTGCAACTCTTTCCAAAACCTTGAGATAAATCTCGCATCTCTATCAGACACTATGTCCTTAGGGACTCCATGTAACTTAAGCACATTCTTTCGATAAGTCATAGCTAATTGTGCTTTAGTCCATGTATCTTTCATTGGCACAAAGTGAGCTGACTTGGTCAGTCGATCCACTATTACCCATATCATGTTGTTACCCTGTTGACTCTTCGGAAAACCCACGATAAAATCCATAGAAATGGAATCCCACTTCTACTCAGGTACCTATAAAGACTGAATCTTACCTTGTGGTCGTCGCTGTTCCCCTTTAACTCTCTGGCATGTCAAACAACGGGCCACAATCTCAGCTGTTTCTTTCTTCATCCCAGGCCACCAAAACGTGTTCTTTAAATCCTTGTATAGCTTGTCACCACCTGGATGTACTGAATACGGTGTACAATGTGCCTCTGTTATGATTGTCTTTTTCAGCTCCTCATCATTAGGGACACACCACCTACCATCGAACCTCAAACTACCATCTGTATGAATAGAGAATCGAGACACTGTCCCTTTCTCTACTCCAGCTCTCCACTCAACCATATTAGGATCCAACGCCTATTTACCTCGAATATCATCATAAAGATCAAGCTGTACTGTCAAATCTCCCACAGCATCCCCTCTCTGCATTATATGTATCCCAAACTTCCCCACCTCATCTCTCAACCTCATCAAAGATAGAGCCGTACACAAGGAACGTACACTCTTCCTACTCAAAGCATCTGCAACAACATTGGCTTTCCCTTCATGGTAGATAATATCCATGTCATAATCGCCAATCAGCTCCATCCACCTCCTCTGTCTCATGTTCAACTCCTTTTGAGTGAAGATGTACTTGAGACTCTTGTGATCCGAAAATACCTTAAAGGTCGCCCCATAAAGGTAATGTCTCCAAATCTTGAGAGCAAACACCACTGCACCCAACTCCAGATCATGAGTAGGGTAGTTTTCCTCATACGACTTCAATTGCCTAGAAGCATAGGCAATCACCTTACCGTTCTGCATCAACACACATCCCAACCCATTCTTTGAGGCATCTGTATAAACCTCAAAGTTCTCGATCCCTTCAGGCAATGCTAAGATAGGAGCTGTGGTCAAACGCTCCTTTAATGTTTGGAACGCCGTCTCACAACTCTCATCCCAACGAAATCTGTTCTCTTTCCTCATCAAAGCTGTCATAGGTCTAGCTATCTTGGAGAAATCTTTCACGAACCGTCTGTAGTATCCAGCTAAACCCAAGAAACTCCTGATCTCAGCAACATTCTTTGGTGCTTCCCACTTTGTCACTGCCTTAATCTTTGCCGGATCCACAGCTACTACTCCCGTCTTAGAGATCACATGCCCCGGAAAAGCAACTTTCTCTAACCGAACTCACACTTGGACAAACTTAACATATAACTCATGCTCTCTCAAAGTCTGCAACACAATCCTCATATGCTCCTCATGCTCCTCCTTAGACTTAGAGTAGACTAAGATGTCATCGATAAACACCACCACAAACGTGTCCAAAAACTGTCTGAAAATTCTGTTAATCAAATCCATAAACACAGCTGGTGCATTAGATAACCCAAACGGCATCACCACATACTCATAATGGCCATACCTCGACGTGAAAGCTGTCTTTGGTATGTCAACCTCTCTAATCTTCACCTGATGGTACCCCGACCTCAAATCAATCTTGGAAAAGACTGATGCACCACTCAACTGATCAAACAGGTCATCTATCCTTGGCAAAGGATACTTGTTCTTCACTGTCACTCGGTTCAGCTCCCTGTAGTCTATGCACAACCTCAAACTCCCATCTTTCTTCTTCACAAAAAGAACTGGTGCTCCCCACGGCGATACTCTAGGTCTAATGTATCCCTTCTCTATCAGATCATCTAACTGTTTCTGAGCTCCTCCATCTCTTTAGGACCCATCTGGTACGGTGCCTTAGAGATTGGCCCCGTCCCTGGTTTCAACTCAACTGTGAAATCTATCTCCCTCTTCGGTGGCAACCCCAGAATCTCCTCTGGAAAAACATCTGCAAACTCTCCCACCACTGGTATCTGATCAACTGTCGGACTCTCTATCCGGTCATCTCTCACATGGCACAAGATCAAAGGATATCCCTTCCTCAGATAAGACTTCAAGGTGACAGCTGCAATCAACTTAACTTTGGGTTTGACTAGAAACCCACGATAAGACACACTAACACCCTTAGGACCTCTCAAAGACACTTTCTTTTGATGACAGTCTATCTTAGCTTTATACTTTCCCAACCAATCCATCCCGACTATCATCTCAAAACCGTCAAAAGGAAACTCTAGCAAGTCTACAGGTAGATCAACTTGCCCAACTATCATAGGCACATCTCTATACAACCTCCCACATGATACAGACTCACCCGAAGGTATAAAAACTTTCTCACTTACAGACTCATATACCTTCAAACCCAACCGTTTAACATGACTCGAAGATACAAACGACTGAGACGCCCCCGAATCAAACAAAATAAAGGTATGAATACCGTTAACAAGAAAAGTACCAGTGATAACATGTGCATCATCCTCAGCTGCTTTCTTGTCCATCATGAACAGCTTTCCACTGGTCTTCTGTCCACCTCCCTGGACAGTACTGGCTGATGTGGTCGGCTTAGCACCCGACCCCTGATTGTTGTTGTTGTTCGTAGCTGGTTTTTGATAAGAATTACCGCCATTGCGGTTACCTTCAACCTGATAGCTCTGACTTACCCGGTTAGACCATGACCCAGACGGTCTATTGCTCGCATAACTCTGTGCAGGTCCCTGAGAATAGCTCCCCCGAACCGATCCCTGAAAAGCTCCTGGTACACTCGTGCACTCATGTCTCTTTTGGCCTACACCGCCATAGCCAGAGCAAGTCATCCCCCAACTACCACTACTACTCACACGTCCACGCCCAAAGGAAGCCCCAGCACTGAACCCTGACCTAGAAGAAAACCCTCTAGCTTGATTGTGGTTGCCTTTATTATGACTGGATTGGCCACCACCCTCACTCTCAGCCTTCCTTTTCTCAACACCCACTCTCTCCTAAGCCATCTCCACCAACCTCTCAGCTCTCCCAGCCCTCTCATAAGCTTCCTTAACATCAGTAAGGACTCCCACAGGTAGCTTATCCATGATCTTAGGGGTTAACCCCCTCTCAAACCTCAGCGCTAGGTTCTCCTCACTCAAACCCATATCCTCAGCATACCTAGACTTCTCATTAAACTGCTTGTAGTACTCGATGAATCGACATATCAGATGTCATCTTAAACCCATCAAACTCCTCTCTCAGCTTACTCCTCACATGTTCCTGTACAAACTCTTTCCTCATAGCCCTCCGAAACTCTTCCCAAGGTATAGCAGGTAAGCCCTGGTATGCATACATCTCCCTAGCACTTACCTTCACCTTATCCCACCACTCACCAGCTGCTTCCCTCAGGTAGAACGCAGCTTGTTCTACTCTCATCTCATCAGGACAGTGAACCAGGTCTAGTATGTTCTCCATCTCACGATGCTAGTTGTCAAGAAGGTTTGGTTCCCCGGTTCCCTTGTACTCTTTTGGGTTAAACCTCGCTATATAAAGGCTGATCTTAGAGTGATCAACCTCCTTATTCTTTCCCACTTTCTTTAAGGCCTCGGTAAGAGCATCCTGATGCTCCAACATCTTAACGATATCATCTATGTTCATGGTCTCAGCTCTCGCATACAAAGCGTTACTCTTGGGCGACATCTTGAAACTATATAAGAAAGGGTAGATATAAACATACGCACTATAACCCCAAAACACGAAAACAGATTGCCCAGAACACAGTCGATCGAGTGCCCAAACCTACTCGATCGAGTAAGAGGCTACTCGATCGAGTGCCCACCATACTCGATCGAGTGCCTCGACATCAGACCCCAAACAGACCTTCTGATCTCTAACATACTCGACCGAGTAGCCAGGCTACTCGATCGAGTGACCCCTACTCGATCGAGTGCCCTATGTACTCGATCCAAGACTCCAAAAAGCACGATTACGGTTATAAAACGTCAAATACCCACTCGATCGAGTCGGACCCACTCGATCGAGTATCTCACCTACTCGATCGAGTACCCCTTACTCGATCGAGTTATCTTGATTCGTATATACTACCCGCATGTTATCTCACATTTCCCAACATATTCTATGCAACTTTATAACTCGACATATAAAATAGTTAAGCATGCATTTCTACCAAGCTTTTCATATGATCAACAAAACAACTATATCATATTATCAAACGCCACATAGTAAACATCCAACATGCTTCTTGTTCAAACAACGGTTCTATATATTTCACCAACCTTTCATGCACAAACTCAACCTTCTACTCCAAACATCCAACAGTTACAGCATATATCACCACATTCACACACAAACTAACAAACATCACATACGACCTTGACATATACCCCCCATGTGACCGGTTCAAAATTGTAGGGCGAGTTCGCGACTTTAGGACGTCTCTCAAGCCTTTGCATTAGCTCCTACAACCTTTACCCCGGGTTCATTTTAATTGACTCCCTATGTTCATTAGATTCATTGGTTACAGGTTTCGGGATCGTCGCTCGATACCATTTTGTAACACCCCCATACTCCAAGTGCCTTACCAGGACCACTCGATTATAAGGATGCTACCATCTCGGTTACACTCGAGGCAATGATAATCATCGAGAAATAACGAAACAACATTTAAATAGAAATACTTTAGCGAAAGGTTACAATCCAAAACCAAAACCAAAATACGAATACAAGTTCTCAAACCAACTGTCTAGCAACTAATCAAATGTTTATTAAACTACTAAAGCTACAATGAAGACTTCTATCATCGAGACGGTGGCACATCCCAGCTATCCCGATTTCGACTCATACCGCTCAATAATCGCTCACCATCCCCCGAATGGATCACCACGATTTTAAAACATTAAACGGGGTCGGTACTAATCACACAATTTATATAAACCAACAACACAAGAAACAATACAAACTCAAACGGTCACACACACACAATCACACCCACTCCAATCAATCTCCGTCACCAATCGTCCCACCGGACCAACCACGCCAGATGGGGGACCGCACCGTTCCCACCTAAGCCCCGCTCATCATACCGAGCGATAACCCTGTCCCATTAATGTGCACATCCCCTTTCGTGGCGGGTTCCACGAAGGGCAAAACTAGGGCGTGAAGCCACTCCCGCAAGTGACTCCACTCAGCCGAGAACGCATCTCGAGAACCAGAGACAAACAATCACAATCAACAACCGTCACAATACGAATACGATATTATTCAACAATCACAACACATCAACAACACATTATGGGACTAATACTGAGTAGGGAAACCCTACCTGGAAAGCACAACACAATCGAGACGGTCTCACAAACGTGATATCAAAAAGCTTCCTCTACGAATCCTCCTCCTAACATACAAACATATAATCACTACCAATCACAAAATACAACAAAACCCCCTAAATCCCAATATTAGGGTTTAACCAACCTTAACGAAAAGCTATAAAAACGGTACATGGATCTTACCCTCGACGCAAGGATCACAACGGTATAAAGAAAGGTAAAATCCGACCTTCCAAGCTCCGGGATTTGCCAACAATGCGATTGATGCGAAGAACGTAGTTTGATTTCTCTCTTAGAAAGCAATTAGGTTTTAAAAGTGTTTAAGGAAAAGTGTCGGAAGTTATTATATACTTAATCTCATTTCTAACAAAACCCGAGAAATCATCCCCCGTAAACCGGCTACTCGATCGAGTAGCTGAGGTACTCGATCGAGTGCCCCCTTACTCGATCGAGTATCTACGTTACTCGATCGAGTACCCAACTGGTCAGAAACTATTTTAAACTGCAACTCACCCTTACTCGACAGAGTAAGGCCTACTCGATAGAGTACCCAGAGACTCATAAAACCGTAGTATTACAGTCTTCCCTCCTAAAAAAGAACTTCGTCCCCGAAGTTCAAACCACAACAAAACAAAGACTCACACTACAACACTCCCGACTCAACAACCAAAACAAAACTCAACATAAAACATGTTACTAACCCAAACTCAACCCGACTCAACGACAACAACCATACTGACACAACATAAAAAGGGTATAAAACTCTTAAAAACTCTTTGCGATCATCTCCTACCCCCTAAAAGAAACAAGGTTACGTCCCCGTAACCATACATACCTGATAAAAAAGGAAAGGGTAACGCTCTCTCATGGCCTCCTCTGCCTCCCATGTTGCTTCCTCAGTCTCGTGGTTAGACCAAAGGATCTTAAGCAAAACTGTCTCACCACTCCTAGTCTTCCTAACCATCCGGTCAAGAATCTGCTTAGGTACCTCAAGATATGATAAGGACTCATCTAGCTCTAAGCTCTCTTCCTCTAACACATGTGACGGGTCACTCACATACTTCCGCAACTACGACACATAAAACACATTATGCACTCTCTCTAACGCAGCTAATAAAGCCAGACGATATGCAACTTCTCCAACCCGCTCTAAGATCTCATAAGGCCCGATGAACTTCTGACTCAGCTTGCCTTTCTTCCCAAATCTCATAACCCCACGCATAGGAGACACTTTCAGAAGAACCTTATCCCCAACCTGAAACTCTATATCCCAGCGATGTAGATCTGCATAACTCTTTTGCCTATCCTGAGCTGCTCTCATCCGTTCCCTGATCATCTTAATCTGTTCAACCATCTCATGTACCATCTCTAGTCCTAGAACCACCGCCTCAGCGCTGTCGTCCCAACAGATCGGACTCCTACATCTCCTCCCATATAAAGCCTCAAACGGTGCCATGCCAATACTAGTGTGATAGCTGTTGTTGTAAGAAAACTCTATCAAATCCAACCTCTGTTCCCAGCTACCACCAAAGTCCATCACACAAGCTCGTAACATATCCTCAAGAGTCTTGATTGTTCTCTCGATCGACCGTCAGTCATCGCAGGATGAAATGTTGTACTCATCTTCAAAGTTGTTCCCAAAGATTCCTGCAACTCTTTCCAAAACCTTGAGATAAATCTCGCATCTCTATCAGACACTATGTCCTTAGGGACTCCATGTAACTTAAGCACATTCTTTCGATAAGTCATAGCTAATTGTGCTTTAGTCCATGTATCTTTCATTGGCACAAAGTGAGCTGACTTGGTCAGTCGATCCACTATTACCCATATCATGTTGTTACCCTGTTGACTCTTCGGAAAACCCACGATAAAATCCATAGAAATGGAATCCCACTTCTACTCAGGTACCTATAAAGACTGAATCTTACCTTGTGGTCGTCGCTGTTCCCCTTTAACTCTCTGGCATGTCAAACAACGGGCCACAATCTCAGCTGTTTCTTTCTTCATCCCAGGCCACCAAAACGTGTTCTTTAAATCCTTGTATAGCTTGTCACCACCTGGATGTACTGAATACGGTGTACAATGTGCCTCTGTTATGATTGTCTTTTTCAGCTCCTCATCATTAGGGACACACCACCTACCATCGAACCTCAAACTACCATCTGTATGAATAGAGAATCGAGACACTGTCCCTTTCTCTACTCCAGCTCTCCACTCAACCATATTAGGATCCAACGCCTATTTACCTCGAATATCATCATAAAGATCAAGCTGTACTGTCAAATCTCCCACAGCATCCCCTCTCTGCATTATATGTATCCCAAACTTCCCCACCTCATCTCTCAAGCTCATCAAAGATAGAGCCGTACACAAGGAATGTACACTCTTCCTACTCAAAGCATCTGCAACAATATTGGCTTTCCCTTCATGGTAGATAATATCCATGTCATAATCGCCAATCAGCTCCATCCACCTCCTCTGTCTCATGTTCAACTCCTTTTGAGTGAAGATGTACTTGAGACTCTTGTGATCCGAAAATACCTTAAAGGTCGCCCCATAAAGGTAATGTCTCCAAATCTTGAGAGCAAACACCACTGCACCCAACTCCAGATCATGAGTAGGGTAGTTTTCCTCATACGACTTCAATTGCCTAGAAGCATAGGCAATCACCTTACCGTTCTGCATCAACACACATCCCAACCCATTCTTTGAGGCATCTGTATAAACCTCAAAGTTCTCGATCCCTTCAGGCAATGCTAAGATAGGAGCTGTGGTCAAACGCTCCTTTAATGTTTGGAACGCCGTCTCACAACTCTCATCCCAACGAAACCTGTTCTCTTTCCTCATCAACGCTGTCATAGGTCTAGCTATCTTGGAGAAATCTTTCACGAACCGTCTGTAGTATCCAGCTAAACCCAAGAAACTCCTGATCTCAACAACATTCTTTGGTGCTTCCCACTTTGTCACTGCCTTAATCTTTGCCGGATCAACAGCTACTCCCGTCTTAGAGATCACATGCCCCAGAAAAGCAACTTTCTCTAACCAGAACTCACACTTGGACAGCTTAACATATAACTCATGCTCTCTCAAAGTCTGCAACACAATCCTCATATGCTCCTCATGCTCCTCCTTAGCCTTAGAGTAGACTAAGATGTCATCGATAAACACCACCACAAACGTGTCCAAAAACTGTCTGAAGATTCTGTTAATCAAATCCATAAACACAGCTGGTGCATTAGATAACCCAAACGGCATCACCACATACTCATAATGGCCATACCTCGACGTGAAAGCTGTCTTTGGTATGTCAACCTCTCTAATCTTCACCTGATGGTACCCCGACCTCAAATCAATCTTGGAAAAGACTGATGCACCACTCAACTGATCAAACAGGTCATCTATCCTTGGCAAAGGATACTTGTTCTTCACTGTCACTCGGTTCAGCTCCCTGTAGTCTATGCACAACCTCAAACTCCCATCTTTCTTCTTCACAAAAAGAACTGGTGCTCCCCACGGCGATACTCTAGGTCTAATGTATCCCTTCTCTATCAGATCATCTAACTGTTTCCTGAGCTCCTCCATCTCTTTAGGACCCATCTGGTACGGTGCCTTAGAGATTGGCCCCGTCCCTGGTTTCAACTCAACTGTGAAATCTATCTCCCTCTTCGGTGGCAACCCCAGAATCTCCTCTGGAAAAACATCTGCAAACTCTCCCACCACTGGTATCTGATCAACTGTCGGACTCTCTATCCGGTCATCTCTCACATGGCACAAGATCAAAGGATATCCCTTCCTCAGATAAGACTTCAAGGTGACAGCTGCAATCAACTTAACTTTGGGTTTGACTAGAAACCCACGATAAGACACACTAACACCCTTAGGACCTCTCAAAGACACTTTCTTTTGATGACAGTCTATCTTAGCTTTATACTTTCCCAACCAATCCATCCCGACTATCATCTCAAAACCGTCAAAAGGAAACTCTAGCAAGTCTACAGGTAGATCAACTTGCCCAACTATCATAGGCACATCTCTATACAACCTCCCACATGATACAGACTCACCCGAAGGTATAAAAACTTTCTCACTTACAGACTCATATACCCTCAAACCCAACCGTTTAACATGACTCGAAGATACAAACGACTGAGACGCCCCCGAATCAAACAAAATAAAGGTATGAATACCGTTAACAAGAAAAGTACCGATAACATGTGCATCATCCTCACCGCTTTCTTGTCCATCATGAACAAACTTTCCATCGGTCTTCCGTCCACCTCCCTGACAAGATCTTGGTGATGTGTGGTCGGCTTAGCACCCGACCCCTGATTGTTGTTGTTGTTCGTAGCTGGTTTTTGATAAGAATTACCGCCATTGCGGTTACCTTCACCCTGATAGCTCTGACTTACCCGGTTAGACCATGACCCAGACGGTCTATTGCTCGCATAACTCTGTGCAGGTCCCTGAGAATAGCTCCCCCGAACCGATCCCTGAAAAGCTCCTGGTACACTCGTGCACTCATGTCTCTTTTGGCCTACACCGCCATAGCCAGAGCAAGTCATCCCCCAACTACCACTACTACTCACACGTCCACGCCCAAAGGAAGCCCCAGCACTGAACCCTGACCTAGAAGAAAACCCTCTAGCTTGATTGTGGTTGCCTTTATTATGACTGGATTGGCCACCACCCTCACTCTCAGCCTTCCTTTTCTCAACACCCACTCTCTCCTAAGCCATCTCCACCAACCTCTCAGCTCTCCCAGCCCTCTCATAAGCTTCCTTAACATCAGTAAGGACTCCCACAGGTAGCTTATCCATGATCTTAGGGGTTAACCCCCTCTCAAACCTCAGCGCTAGGTTCTCCTCACTCAAACCCATATCCTCAGCATACCTAGACTTCTCATTAAACTGCTTGTAGTACTCAGTAACTGACATATCAGATGTCATCTTAAACCCATCAAACTCCTCTCTCAGCTTACTCCTCACATGTTCCTGTACAAACTCTTTCCTCATAGCCCTCCGAAACTCTTCCCAAGGTATAGCAGGTAAGCCCTGGTATGCATACATCTCCCTAGCACTTACCTTCACCTTATCCCACCACTCACCAGCTGCTTCCCTCAGGTAGAACGCAGCTTGTTCTACTCTCATCTCATCAGGACAGTGAACCAGGTCTAGTATGTTCTCCATCTCACGATGCCAGTTGTCAAGAAGGTTTGGTTCCCCGGTTCCCTTGTACTCTTTTGGGTTAAACCTCGCTATATAAAGGCTGATCTTAGAGTGATCAACCTCCTTATTCTTTCCCACTTTCTTTAAGGCCTCGGTAAGAGCATCCTGATGCTCCAACATCTTAACGATATCATCTATGTTCATGGTCTCAGCTCTCGCATACAAAGCGTTTCTCTTGGGCGGCATCTTGAAACTATATAAGAAAGGGTAGATATAAACATACGCACTATAACCCCAAAACACGAAAACAGATTGCCCAGAACACAGTCGATCGAGTGCCCAAACCTACTCGATCGAGTAAGAGGCTACTCGATCGAGTGCCCACCATACTCGATCGAGTGCCTCGACATCAGACCCCAAACAGACCTTCTGATCTCTAACATACTCGACCGAGTAGCCAGGCTACTCGATCGAGTGACCCCCTACTCGATCGAGTGCCCTATGTACTCGATCCAGTACCCAAAAAGCACGATTCTGGTTATAAAAACGTCAAATACCCACTCGATCGAGTCAGACCCACCCACTCGATCGAGTATCTCACCTACTCGATCGAGTACCCCCTTACTCGATCGAGTTATGCTGATTCGTATATACTACCCGCATGTTATCTCACATTTCCCAACATATTCTATGCAACTTTATAACTCGACATATAAAATAGTTAAGCATGCATTTCTACCAAGCTTTTCATATGATCAACAAAACAACTATATCATATTATCAAACGCCACATAGTAAACATCCAACATGCTTCTTGTTCAAACAACGGTTCTATATATTTCACCAACCTTTCATGCACAAACTCAACCTTCTACTCCAAACATCCAACAGTTACAGCATATATCACCACATTCACACACAAACTAACAAACATCACATACGACCTTGACATATACCCCCCATGTGACCGGTTCAAAATTGTAGGGCGAGTTCGCGACTTTAGGACGTCTCTCAAGCCTTTGCATTAGCTCCTACAACCTTTACCCCGGGTTCATTTTAATTGACTCCCTATGTTCATTAGATTCATTGGTTACAGGTTTCAGGATCGTCGCTCTGATACCATTTTGTAACACCCCCATACTCCAAGTGCCTTACCAGGACCACTCAGTTATAAGGATGCTACCATCTCGGTTACCTGAGGCAATGATAATCATCAGACAATAACGAAACAACATTTAAATAGAAATACTTTAGCGAAAGGTTACAATCCAAAACCAAAACCAAAATACGAATACAAGTTCTCAAACCAACTGTCTAGCAACTAACTGAAATGTTTATTAAACTACTAAAGCTACAGCGGAAGACTTCTATCATCAGACGGTGGCACATCCCAGCTATCCCAGTACTCGACTCATACCTGCTCAATAACTGCTCACCATCCCCGAATGGATCACCACAGTTTTTAAAACATTAAACGGGGTCAGTACTAATCACACAATTTATATAAACCAACAACACAGTAAACAATACAGCTCAAACGGTCACACACACACAATCACACCCACTCCAATCAATCTCCGTCACCAACTGTCCACTGGACCAACCCTGCCAGTGGGGGACCGCAGCCGTTCCCACCTAAGCCCCGCTCATCATACCGAGCGATAACCCTGTCCCATTAATGTGCACATCCCCTTTCGTGGCGGGTTCCACGAAGGGCAAAACTAGGGCGTGAAGCCACTCCCGCAAGTGACTCCACTCAGCCGAGAACGCATCTCGAGAACCAGAGACAAACAATCACAATCAACAACCGTCACAATACGAATACGATATTATTCAACAATCACAACACATCAACAACACATTATGGGACTAATACTGAGTAGGGAAACCCTACCTAGAAAGCACAACACAATCAGACGGTCTCACAGCTGATATCAAAAAGCGTCCTCTACGAATCCTCCTCCTAACATACAAACATATAATCACTACCAATCACAAAATACAACGAAACCCCCAAATCCCAATATTAGGGTTTAACCAACCTTAATGAAAAGCTATAAAAACGGTACATAGATCTTACCCTCGACGCAAGGATCACAACGGTATAAAGAAAGGTAAAATCCGACCTTCCAAGCTCCGGGATTTGCCAACAATGCGATTGATGCGAAGAACGTAGTTTGATTTCTCTCTTTGAACGCAATTAGGTTTTAAAAGTGTTTAAGGAAAAGTGACGGAAGTTATTATATACTTAATCGCATTATTAACAAAACCCGAGAAATCATCCCCTGTAAACCGGCTACTCGATCGAGTAGCTGAGGTACTCGATCGAGTGCCCCCTTACTCGATCGAGTATCTACGTTACTCGATCGAGTACCCTACAGGTCAGAAACTATTTTAAACTGCAACTCACCCTTACCCGACAGAGTAAGGCCTACTCGATAGAGTACCCAGAGACTTATAAAACCGTAGTATTACAACTTGTTTATGGGATCTCATCATGATTCCCCTATGAACCCATCACACCCTAGTGTTTTAATCAATTGTTTGCAAACCCAATTTGCTTACTTTGCTTTACTTTCATTTATTTACTTTGCATTTGTTATGTAGTTTAGATTCCATATCTCAACCTCAACCCAAATTGTGACACTAAAGACATAGCTTTGTACAACCGCTAAGTCAATACAATACCCGTCCCTTGGGATCCAACCTTTACTTACTGCTCTACTAAGAGTATTGTTGAGATTATAAATAGTGTTTGATTGGGAGCTTAGACGACAATGTTTCGACCTGAATCAAAATGGCGTCGTTGCCGGGGACGGTGTTCAATTGAGTTGTTATCAATTGTTGTTTTTAGTTATGTCTTTCTTAACATTGAGGAAGTGAAACTCCTCAAGGTAGTTTTAATTGTTTTCTAGTTGTTTGTTTTTTGCATGTCTAGGAGATCACAAGGCGACTTTTGCCTATTGATCTCGAAATCGGGAGAACTTTTATAAATATTAGAAGAATCGTTAGAGGTACTTCAACAATTGTGGATATTGAAGAACTTGTTGACATCGGTATCATCCAAACGGACAGTGTTGAGTTTACCAATCCCTTTGCAAGACAAGAAGAGGATAACCCAATTCCAAACCAACCGCAAAAATCAACCTACAATGCCTAAATTTTCATCTCATTCCATACCAACCGAGGAGAACCTACCCAATGGTACTCCAACACCACCCCACTTGACCGGTAACTTCATTGCCAAATCCGCATTCATACAATTAGTTGAACGAAGTCAATTTGGAGGGATGCCTAGTGAGGATCCTCATCTACACATGGAGACTTTTTGTGACTATTGTGATGCAATTTCCCAAACGGGAACTCAAGATCAAATTCGATGGGTATTGTTTCCTTTTTCCTTGATCTTAACCGCAAAACAATGGTTTAAGAGCCTAGACAAGGCCACTCTTGGAATTGATTCATGGAAGAAGTTAGCACTTGCCTTTTATAAGAAGTTTTACCCTCTGGAGAAGACCAACATGTTAAGAGCCCAAATCACCGGGTTCAACCAAAGAGATGAAGAGTCTCTATATGTGGGAAGATTCAAAGATACATGTCACTCTTGTCCTCATCATGGGTTAAGCGAATGGATTCTAGTCCAACAATTTTGGAATGGGTTGTGATACCCGTCGTTGTGAGTACCAAAAATAATATTTATAATTTCCAACTACAACTATAGATAGCGGTAATCGGGTCGAACCACAGAGAGGCAGATGTAATTTCTAGTTGTCTAATTTCGGTCTTAAGGTAACAAATATGTGGGGGTTTGAATTGATTTGGTCCATAGCTAAAGGCAAAGAAATATAAATTAAACTAAAGAAACGTATTAAATCAAATATAAAGAAGGGTACTAGGATGGTCGGTTCACTATAGTTTCGGCGGCAGCAAATTAGATAGGTCTAAATCAATCACGTGAGGCGGGAAAATAAGAGGTCCTCTCGATCCACTCTCACAAGCAGCATCTTTCGATCTCGCTACAGGTCCCTAATACCACTAATACTGACTTTCGTCCTGAAAAGTGACTCAAAAGGCTAAACTAGCATATCTTTCGATCTCGCTAATATAGTCGTCTAAATTAGGTAGGCTATCTCCCTTCCCTATCTTTCGATCTTTATTGGGTCGGTCAAATCCTAGACATTCAACTAGTCGCGTGCACTCAATTCGTCAAACATAACAATTAAAATAATTAAAATGAAATAAAACTCACGAGGTCAGTCGATCGACCGGGTATGTTGGTCGATCGACCAACACGCGATTTCAGGTCAAACAATTCTAATGCCGCCTACTTCTATAGATTCCCTACATCCTAGCACATGGGTACTTAGCTACTCATACTCGAAATAATAAAAACAATAAAATCAACGATCAAAACTAACGAATTCATGATTAAATTAACTAAACGAGGAAATAACATAAAACGATAATTGGCTTTGGGAATACTACTCTAGCAATTTCTAATCTATGAACGGAGTAAAGCAATAAAACTGAATTATAGAACGGAGAAATACCGAATGGAAGCAGGAATAAAGATCAAAACCGGATGCGGAAAGTAAACTTTTATTGACGGGAAATAATCTAAGCTAATGTTTGAACCCTAATGAATTTTATGAAAAAAAACAGGAAAAAGCTGAATGATGGCTTGATAATGTCATGTTACGTTATATAGGAATATAACGTAACACTTATTCCTAAACCTAATATACAATGGGCTTTGGAATTCTCGTTCTATTTCTTTAATTTTGCGCATCAGCTCGTGGGGTGGTCGATCGACCACTTCGACCAGTCGATCGACCAAGAGTGCTGTACAGGAATGCATTCTGACGAATTCTGCAGCGCGCACCGATCTTAAAACAGCTGCCATTTCTTCGTTACTTGATCAAATCAGGCGTTCTACACGGCGTTGGAAAGATAAGAGGATAAGCTTTCACCTCCAATTGGAATCACTCGATTATCTATTCTAGAACTCGAGATATATCCATCTGAAGCAGCCTGCACTGTCGAGAAGCATTCTGACGGTCTATAGACCATGTAGGTCAGTCTATAGACCACTGTAGCTGGTAATCCGCTTCTAAAACTCTCGCAATTGTATCTTTCAGGCCTTGAAATGCGCACCAAGTTCGCTTCCCAAGTCTTTACTCCATGTCAAATGCAATGCTAAGTACTTAGGGACGGATTCGGCTCGATTTCCGCTCATTTCCGCATAAATCTGCAATATTACATAAAAATACGAAAGTAGAGGAAATGGGACAAATAGTAGCCTTAAACTACATAAATGAGCTCTGAAATGCGTGTAAAATGAGGTGTAAAACATCATATAAAAGACACGCATCAAACTTCCCCAAACCAAATCCTTGCTTGTCCCCAAGCAAGAACTAGACTCGATCTAAAGGAACGAGTTCAATCTCAGAGCGAATCGCAAACTGAATAGCCTAAACCAATTTAATGCAACTAACAATCAATTAGCAATGTGAATCATGCAAACTGAAGGAAATGTAGATCTATATACATCTATAACATACTCATATATGTTAAATTAATTTGTCATAAATTAAAACGGATCTTATGCATGCAAACATTAAAATAAATAGAGGAGAAATTATGTCCTTACATATTAAATTTCGGATATTTGGGCACAAAAGAGATCACCTTTCTCTTTTGTTCTTGAGCTTATTCCAATGGAAGAACAAAGATCTAAGAGTAAGATCTCTCCCTAAATATAATACCCAAGGCTCCTCTTAATTAAATTAATATTACAAATACTAGTTATAATATTAATCTATGAGAAAATTGAACCAAAAATATTGTTAACACTTTGAATATTTTCGGTTTTGATGAGAGATAAAGAGAGGATTTTATTTCTCTAGAAAACTTGTATTTTGGATGATAATTAGAATGAATAATAGACTAACTCATATTAGTGTATTATTAGGTAAATAAGATGAAAAACCATAATGGTTTTTCATCTCAAAAACCGGGTGGAAGGGTGGCATGGGAGGGAGCCAATGCATGCTCTAGTTGCTCTTCACCATGAGCATTAGGTTTGCATGGCTACAAGAGTAGGTAATCATTGTGTTTTCTATTAATATAATCAACACAATATTAGACTAATTATTCCCATAATTTCGGTCCATTTAGATAATATGGACTCCACATTATCTTTGTCAAAATGTCAACTTGTCTTATGTCACATGTCATATGCAACATAATTTGTCATGTATTTTTAACATATTAAAAATCAACGTATTAATAAAAATACGTCACATACAAAAAATTGACTTAGTAATTTCATAATTACTTGTACCAAAATATTTAACCACTTATAAATCACAACTGATTGTATTTATAATAATTCATTCAATTTTAATTGTTAAATTAAACAATTATTTCATCCGAGTAATGACACAATTCAATTACTCAGACCGTATCTTATTTAATCACATTTCAATATGATACGTAAATTTCACTTCCAAAATCGTCCGTCAATTTTCAAGTAATTTAATTAACTCGTAACATTATACGATTAATTAAATAATCAATTAAGAGGGTTGCCCTTTAGGTATGACCTAGGGGTCAACTGATCACCACCGTCACACACGACAAAATGTCAAACTCTAGTAAGCCAATCATTACCGATATATGTTGACCATTGACGATAACAATATTACTTCCCAATTGTATTCATTTTAATGAGACTTAAACATGTGATCATCATGATCAACAGTCGTGATCGCATTATTGTCGGAGGACACATATTCCAACAATCTCCCACTTGTCCTCGACAAGTGTGCGTCACCAATTCTCTTGTCCTATTACTATCTCCCACTCAATGCAAGGTGTCTTTCAGGTCGTACTTGCAAGTGATCATATCGTGAGCGGTTTCCTCGATCTGGAGAATAACTGATTGACCGGATTTATCCACTCTGGATATCTTCCGAGCGTGGCCACGCATTTCCAGTTCATTACTCCTCGAGTGGCCCTGAGATATTGTTATAACCCTGACTAGGGGTGGACAATTCCTATCGCACTCATTCCCTTCGACTAGCCACACCATCATAACCCAAAATATGCCCATTTGACCCCATTTACGAAGGTCGTAGTAACACAAATCAAAGTTAATCGAAAATCGTGCCATCTTAGGCGAATAGTCTTTAGTCAAAAGAATCGACTCATTTGAATACTATAGTAGCTCTCGCCACGACCAGGCTATATAAATTTGCCGAACTCTATAAGCGGTCATTAGGCCCGACAAAAAGTTCCTAACATCTTTACGTGATCAACTAGTCATCTCACATGACTCTATGGCACTTGAACTTGCCATCAATTGCATCACACTCTAGTCACTTCGAGACGTCACCTCATATAAGTAACTATGGGCAAAAACAATGTTAATCCATGTTCACTTTAACGGGGTTCAATTGTCTCTACAACCCGTTTGGATGTAACAATGTACCAAGTGAGTTAATTATAACTCAAACGACGAATGTCGACATCACACTCGGGTAGTCAATATCATATTACAACCTTGTGATGTATATCATAAGTGTAATCACTCATTGATTGCAATAGAAGTTTAACATCCCATGTGTCCATGTGTTCAAACTTCTTGCACTTGCAATTTCCTTCACATTCATGTTCTCATAGCATGAATCTTACCAAGTACACATCAAAGGTTCTCGACCTTGGTTTTGGTTCTTTAACTTGAAAGAACTTTCTTATCGATCATGTCATAACGAACGAATTTGCGATGAATAATACAACTTGCACCGATCAAGTATTTCATCCACACATAATGCACTAGGTATATGTTTTGTAGAATCTTGTAACAATTGACAAGATTATTTAGCTTAGCACTTCTAATAAGTCCTAGCTTTTACTAGGAAAGATTGTTTATGAATAACCTCTTATTCAACCAAGCATCTTTCCAAAAACTTCTCATTTCTCTTTCTAGGCTTGAAAGAATTGGGATTCTCATAAATCCTCATATGTGCTCGGATTTTCTATAATATGTGCAACTTCTTGAAACATAATAGAACATTCCGTCAACTATCAAATCGCTCATCGGATTCTTCTCGAGAATTCATGACGTTTCTATTATGGCTCACCAACCAATCATCATGCTCTTATGCATATGATTCATAATTGACATGTACATGATTATTCTAATGGCGGAAACATTAGTTACTAATAATCATGAGATCAACCGTTCTCGGGTTCAATGAACTACCATGATTGCTAATGGTAATCCCATTTTCATTCATATGAATAACCTATGTATATGTTGATACGATGTGTATCTCTTTAATACTAATCCAACATCCCATGAGGTAATTGGATTCATCTTGTCCATTTTCATCCAGAATTGAAAACTCGAAAGCTTCTTTATGAAAGAAGGTATTAGCTCGTCATTCTTTAATGAGTAATGTGTTTTATACATTCAAGGATGATAGCTCCCACTAAATTCCATGTCTTCACATGAGAATATCCTAACTCCCACTCAATTCAACATGTTTTGAAATTGACTTCTCAATCAAAAATTGTCAAGAATATTAATATAAATTGCCGTGCCAAGTTACTAGGATAAAACCATATATGTTCCCATCATATCCTTTCAAAATGCCTATTTTGAAGTGGTCTCATCTTAACCTTACGGAAAGAGATTTTAAATCTCTAACACACTCATATCATAATGGTGTGTAGTAATGTCATTATTCAAATACGAATAATATTTAGAATAGGTCCTTCGGAATACCCTTTCGGAAGGAGGTTTAACCATTTCATAGCGAGGTTAAACAATGACATTTGCGTGGTTAGACGTTGGCTATTTAAGATATCGGAATATCAATTTTGCAAAAACGTTGGCTATTGAAGATATCGGAATATCTATCTTTGCAACTTGATCATAACTAGTATGTTACTATGATTCATTTAGGCTCTTAAGTAAAACTCATGATTGAAACTATTTGTCAAATGATTCATAACCTTAGTCAAAAGCTTGTTAAGACTTTACATTAGTCATTATTCTTCCAAAACTTCTTTTGGTCTCCTCGTGTAGTTATCTTGAGAATAAACTCTTATGATTATTCCACTTGGTCTCTTAAGTCATTTAGAACTAACTTGAGACTATAGATCTCATCTATTTGGTATACTATGTAAATAGATATACCTTCATTCAAATCATTCTTTCTTGCGTAGATCTTCATTTACACAAGTACACAATTATATCTTGCCTTGTGTGTTGTGTCCTCATTTTTCTCCCACTCTATCTTTAGAATGAATACACTAAACATTCAAAGATAGCATATGAGACACAAATTAATGATGTTGAAGTATAAGGAGGACTACCTCATAGGTTGACTAATTGTTATAGATTTCATATGTGTACTTGGTGGTTGACATACCTTTAAGAGAGTTCATAGACTCAAAGTCACTTTATAAATGATCATACACAAGCCTTAAGCATGTGGACATATAATGAAACCCGTCATTATTAATTGTCTATTAGATCACTTTAAGTGAATAATCTTATGTTTCAAAACGCAAGCAATTTAAAGATGAAATTTTAGAACATAAAGGATAAATGATAAAACGTGTGACTTGGGTTGCAAACCAAGTCACTATCATCCAAAATACAAACCATTATCCAAAATACCTTTCCATGTCGAACACGGAAACTTAAAGTTCTGAAATTCAAATCATAACTTAAAATAAGACAATGAAAAACAAAGCTCCATAAAAGCTATCCTTAGCTTCTTCATGGTTTCTTATGCTTGCTTTTCTTTTCCTTTGTCTTTGCTTGGTGGCGGCCCTATTTACAATAAAAAGGGAGATACATTATCACAACTTTGCATCATAATACCATAGTTGAATTTTGAAACACAAAAGAAGGTTAGTCATTTACCTACTGGAGTGATCTTTCCAGCTTTGATATCACCAAGGTATTTGGAACAATTCCTCTTCCAATGTCCCATGCCATTACAATAATGGCATTTGTCAAGAGGACCCTTCTTGACTTTGGAGGTGCTAGCTTCACAAGACTTAGCTTTGGTGAATGTGGGAGCTTGCTTTTTACCCTTTCTCCCATTCTTCTTGAACTTCCCCTTACTCTTTGTGCTTATGTTAAGCACATCCTTGGGAGGGTTCACATTTAACCCCATGTCCCTTTCGGCTTGTACAAGTAACTTGTGCAACTCCTCAAGAGACACATCCTTGTCTTGCATATTGAAATTCACCCGGAATTGCACATATGCCTTAACCTTAGACAAGGAGTGTAGAATCCTATCTACGATGAGTTCTTTGGGGATTTCAACCTTTTGAATTTTCAAGGTCTCGACAAGCTCCATGAGTTTGAGCACATGAGGGCTAACCTTTTGGCCCTCTTTGAAGTCGAGATCAAAGAATGCCACGGCCGCCTCATATTGGACGATCCGCGGAGTTTGTGAAAACATGGTCACAAGTTTGGAGTAAATCTCATTAGCATTGCCCATTTTGAAGGCTCTCCTTTGGAGTTCCGCCTCCATCGCAAATATTAAGACATTTTTCATTGCGGCGGACTCCTTTTGGTAAGCCTCATAGGCTTCCCTAGTGGCCGCGGTGGACCTAGTGGAGGGCTCGGGTGGAGAGGCCTCGGTAAGGTAACGAAGCTTGTCGTCACCTTCGGCGGCTAATTTGAGTTGGGCATCCCACTCGGAGAAATTTGACCCATTCTTTTCAAGTTTACATCGATCCATAAAGGATCGGAGCCATGATGAAGTAGCGAGTGGTGTAGCATTAGGAGTTGGTGTTGCCATTTGTTATGAATAAGAAGTGGTCTACAAAACAAAAATAAGGAGTAAAACAAATGTCGTTTTAATTATACTCGTAAAAATGTATGATTTAAACAAGTTATATGCATTTTTCTAGTGACCTCTACCCAACTAGATAAATGATTCCAAGACCCAAATTCATATCGACTTAGGCACGGTATGGCCGATGAAACCTTTATCAATATAACTCGGTGGATTAACATTTTAATCGATTCTACTTTTAGAACTCTTGGTCGATAAAATTACTCTAATAATTATCTATAGCCCGGAACACATGCAACTACGGTCGCGAATACTTCCGTTGAGCTCAATCCAAATTTCGAATAAATGTGTCCATTATCCAAATCCACATCAACTTGGGCACGGTATGGCCGATGAAACCCTTATTAACATGAACTCGGTGGATTAACACTCATCACCCACTTCCCCTACGTAACAAGGTTTGTACCCGGTAGGGCCGAGTGCACTCCCTCGCGAAATAGGTTTTCATGGTTTCTACTATTTGGTAAGGCTATGTCTCAATTGATAGTTTTAGCGAGAGGTCATGTCAATTTATTATCTATCACGTTTTAAGTGAACTAAAGCGGTGAACTACGATAATTCTAATTGACACGGTCGATAAACTCGATAAAATAAGACAATGCATGTTTAGTTATGGCGATTTAGCGATGCATGTGACATAAAATAAAATGCAAGCATAAAGATAAATAAATCCTAGTATGGCCTTTCCTAAAATAGAAAAACTATTAATCTATTACATATTCGGAAACCAACTCCATTGGTCCCTTGAACTTCGGTTGTGACACGCATCTCGATGTAACACCGTCTTTATGTATCGCCATTCTTGAAGAAATCCGTCTTTAGGAACTCCTAATGAATAAAATTACATAATAAATTACATAATTTCCTATTATACATTTGTAACTAAAATAAAATAAATCTATTAAATATTACAAAACGGTGATACGAGATCACAATAAAAATTACAACCGAATCGATATTCCCATACATTTCGGAAATACCAATTAAAATCTAAGGCCATACTAAGTAAAATTACATAATTCAAAAATTACATAAATTAAAATTATGACAATCATAAAGAAAATGCAGCATTATATTATGTATGAACATGCTCAATTTTATGCTAAATCGCCTTTTAATTAGCCAATATCGTATATTACTCGGTTTTTACGGATTTGCGTGATTTCAACATTTTATAATCACAAAAATACATAAACTCATATTTATGCATAAGTTAATTACCCTAACCTCTTAGGACTCAAAATATAGTCTTCACTAATAATTTGACCATAATTAACTTTTATTTACAAAATTGTTCATAAATGGGCCAAAAATACAAAATTAAGCTATTAAACTTCAAATAAATCCAAAAATTCCAAATAAATTCAAAATTTGAAATTTAAATTCATGAACATTCTGGAAAAAATTCCATGACTCTCATAATGTTCAAAATCTTAGGTTAAAAATTTCGAAAATTTTCCGGAAAAACAATGTTGCGGTTTATCGATATTTAATAAAATAATCATAAAAAATATGGAAAAATTATTTTCATTAACTTTTCAATTTTAGATCTGAAAAATATAATAAAATGCAACATTAGACGTTTTTCCTAAGTCATAGATTATATTTTATTAATTTTCATTAATAATGTCACTATTTATGCCATTTTTCTTCAAAAATTCATAAATCATGCTAAAAGACTTCTTTATAGCCAATTATTTTACACACATCTTGTAAAATTGCATGTGACAACATATAAATTTTCTATGACCAGATTCGAAATTTAACTCATATTAACCTATTTTTCTCTTAAATCCGAATTTAATAATGAAAAATTCATTTTTCGAGCATAACAAGTGCAAAAATTATGAAAATTTACAGGTTATCTCAAAATAATATATGTAACAACATATCCAAAAACCAAGTGAAAATTCGAAGTATAGCTAATTTTCGACCAAAAATGACATTTTTACTCATAAAATCACATTTAAATGTCATTATTATTAAATATGAACAATAAAAATCCGAAAAATTAACCAAAAAATCCTAAAACACTTTAGGACCAGAAATATTAACATGCATGTAATTATTTCGTGATATATCATAATAACACAAATTTTACAAGTTTTATTTTGTTATTCATATAACTCGGAAAAACTTTTAACCAATTTGCATGCAAACAACCGTGGCTCATGATACCGATTGAAGGAAATGTAGATCTATATACATCTATAACATACTCATATATGTTAAATTAATTTGTCATAAATTAAAACGGATCTTATGCATGCAAATATTAAAATAAATAGAGGAGAAATTATGTCCTTACATATTAAATTTCGGATATTTGGGCACAAAAGAGATCACCTTTCTCTTTTGTTCTTGAGCTTATTCCAATGGAAGAACAAAGATCTAAGAGTAAGATCTCTCCCTAAATATAATACCCAAGGCTCCTCTTAATTAAATTAATATTACAAATACTAGTTATAATATTAATCTATGAGAAAATTGAACCAAAAATATTGTTAACACTTTGAATATTTTCGGTTTTGATGAGAGATAAAGAGAGGATTTTATTTCTCTAGAAAACTTGTATTTTGGATGATAATTAGAATGAATAATAGACTAACTCATATTAGTGTATTATTAGGTAAATAAGATGAAAAACCATAATGGTTTTTCATCTCAAAAACCGGGTGGAAGGGTGGCATGGGAGGGAGCCAATGCATGCTCTAGTTGCTCTTCACCATGAGCATTAGGTTTGCATGGCTACAAGAGTAGGTAATCATTGTGTTTTCTATTAATATAATCAACACAATATTAGACTAATTATTCCCATAATTTCGGTCCATTTAGATAATATGGACTCCACATTATCTTTGTCAAAATGTCAACTTGTCTTATGTCACATGTCATATGCAACATAATTTGTCATGTATTTTTAACATATTAAAAATCAACGTATTAATAAAAATACGTCACATACAAAAAATTGACTTAGTAATTTCATAATTACTTGTACCAAAATATTTAACCACTTATAAATCACAACTGATTGTATTTATAATAATTCATTCAATTTTAATTGTTAAATTAAACAATTATTTCATCCGAGTAATGACACAATTCAATTACTCAGACCGTATCTTATTTAATCACATTTCAATATGATACGTAAATTTCACTTCCAAAATCGTCCGTCAATTTTCAAGTAATTTAATTAACTCGTAACATTATACGATTAATTAAATAATCAATTAAGAGGGTTGCCCTTTAGGTATGACCTAGGGGGTCAACTGATCACCACCGTCACACGACAGTAATGTCAAACTCTAGTAAGCCAATCATTACCGATATATGTTGACCAGTTGACAGTAACAATATTACTTCCCAATTGTATTCATTTTAATGAGACTTAAACATGTGATCATCATGATCAACAGTCGTGATCGCATTATTGTCGGAGGACACATATTCCAACACAAACGAGTTATGAAGTCGTTAAAAACTGCTGAACCGTCAACTATAGAGACTCATTAATTGGACTCTCACGGGTCACTCAAATCACTCAAATAAGAACAAGGTGAATATATGTAAGATAGAAAGAATTCATTTTGTTAGTGACACTCACCTAACTACGACCTATAAGAACATGCCTGCAATATAATATGAAAGTAATCTCTACAACCGTACATATGCATTCCAACCAAACAAATGACCATGACACATGCCGAGGTATATATATGGATATGTGAGGTAATGAGTAAGAAGAGGCAAAGATAATTATGTGAGTGTGGAGGTACAGGTGATCAAGCTAGTACCCAACAAAACCATATGATAACATCCAACTTTTTTCTCAAAATCAACAATAAAACCCGGTGCTAATTAGAAGCACAAATCTCGCAATCTCCAAAATAATTGTAATCAATCAACTCCCCATAAGATATAAATGCAACATGGGAGCAAAAATCGCCATATAATAAAGACTTTGAATTATGCGAATTGATTCCTTTCTTCTTTTTCTCGGACTCTAGTCGATCGACCAATGATGCCAGTCGATCGACCGTCCTCTACAGTACATCACTCATTTCTCCTTTTTTTTTCGATTCATTTTTCTTTCTTCTTTTTTTTTTCTTTTCTATTTCTTTTCTTCATTCCTTTTTCCTTCTTCCCAACTTCATTTCAAAATGAGCATATGCCACCAAAAACGAAGTAACAACCCCAAGAACGTAAACTACTAGCTTGACAAGGGCAGGCTAAATGTAGGATGTAGTAATGGGACAAAAAGGCTGTTTTTGGCAGTGTGGAGCTTATGGGTAAAATGAAAAAAGGAGACCTCTTCCACATGTGTCAACTAACCACGAACCAAATGCATACAGGTATTAAGCAGATTAAGTTCATATTTATGCACATTGATGTAACATGTCTCATAAGGAGTAACTACTCACAATCTAGATAAACTGGTCATAGATGTCACCAGTTATAGGCTCTAAATCTCAGAAAATGATATCAAAGTCAAGTCTCAAGTTCAGCAAGAAATTTAACGAAAACTCGTAGACTATGCATATATGATTCTACTAATAACATGTTAATTAGCAAGGCTTAGGCAAAAACAGATGCACATGCAATGTCATCATTGAAATACTACCGTTGCGACTCGACCTACATGCCAAAATAAACGTGAAATTTTTTGAATTTTGAAATTTTCAATTTTTTTTGAATTTTCTATATATATATGAAATGAAACAAACAATGCAAGACAAAAATGTAGACGTGCAACTGAAATGCAATAAAACAATGCAAATGCGACGCAAAACCCTTCCCCAAACCAAATCGCACAATGTCCCCATTGTGCAAAATCATGTAGTGAAATAAAACAAAAACGGGAATTTGCGTAAATTAACTACATAAGGCATAAAGTAAGAACTCGGAAACTCACAAGACTTTAAGCGCAGCAAAAAGGAAACCTCCCCAAACCAGCGTGAGCTAGAAGGTTTCAGTAGCTAGCAGTGCTACCAATAAGTACCTGAAAAGACATAGTACCACGCGTAAAACCGAGAAAACAATGTTGAAGCGGTAATAATGTGCAAAAATTAAAAACGGAAGAAAACAGAAATATGTCGGAGAATAAAGTGAGAGAAAACTCCCTCAACTCCGCAAATTGACCAAACACAGCAGGGGAATGATCGAAAATAGGTACAGCAGCGGGCAACGGTCGATCGACCACCTAACCCAGTCGATCGACTAGGATGTCAGGAACAGAAGCTCCTGGAACTGTGCAACTAGTCGATCGACCATACTGACTTCGATCGATCGATCGAATAGTCATTTCTTGTAACTTTCTGATTTCTTCGAATTAGCTCAATAACTTGAGCTAATATGGTCTATATACCTGTAAAAGCACATAATAACGCGCCCAAAATTGCGCAAAACCCAAAGTAATTGTCGAAAGTGTAGCTAATTATTAGAGCACACAAAAACAAATAAAGCTAAATGTTCCAAAACCAAATTAAACGAAATGTTTCAAACTCCGGGTTGCCTCCCGGTAGCGCTAGATTAGACGGTCCCAGCTCGACCCACTTTTCGATCATCAAAAAGCATAAATCACTGGCACACTACTAGGCTTCTGACTGAACGCAGTGGCTTCAGCAACTGTCAAATCTACTCCCGGCCTCCACAACATGGCAACGGAAGAACAACGTCTCGCACATCCGGATCCCAATCTTTCACCTCAGCGCACAACTTCTTCTTAGACGGCATATCCTCATCAAGACCTCCTCCTGGATCATATATCCGGGCAGTTCCAGACTTCAAGCTAGAAACACCCAACTCACCTCCGGGGTCTTTGAACTTGTCAAGACCTGTAGAAAGGAAACAAAGCGATGTTCCTCCAATTTGTTCCCAAACTGGGGCGGAGGCGTCAATTCTACAGCAACAAATGGTTCAACAGAAGGAGTAAGAAGGTATACATAATCGACTAAAGGAGTGGAATTACCTCTAATCGGGTAGGAATGGTCTTCATTTACCTTCTCATTGTCATCCGGAATAGGCGTTTGTGACGATTTAACATTTCCCAAGGCTGCAGGTGTCGATCTAACAGCGTCACTACTCGATCGAGTAGTTTCCTCCTCCAGCACAACTGGTCGATCGACCACTGGTTCCAGTTGATCGACCGCTCTCCCTTCTGCAATGTTATTCGTTCGACCACACAAATCTGCTTGATCGAATTCTTCATGTGGCACAGCATTGAAGTCTTCAATTGACGCTTCATCTTCCTCCAAATCATCATCCTCCGAGTCATACATATCATAACTTTGCTCGGCAGCTACTTGAGCCAAGAGAAGCTCAAGTCTTTTGAAAGAAGCTTCTCTCTGTTCAGCCTCTTCTTGCATTTGGAGTTTAAGCATCTCCACCATAGACTTCAATTCCGCACTCTCTTCAGAAGGAAGAGGGTCTTGCTGAGGTGGTGCAAAGGAATATGAAGGCTCTTGGAAGCCTTGCTGATAGTACGGATGTGGTGGCGTATAATGATCTTGTTTATATTGCCAGTAAGCATAGACTTGGTCCATATCTGCTCGGCACATAACAAAATCATGCCCCTTAGCGCCACATCTCCCACAAATCTTCACCTGCTGCTCCCAAGAATGGAACATGAGTGAACTCTCCTGAAGTACTGCAAATAAACAACACTAAAGAAGAAGATGAGAACTGCCTCAAGGTACTCAGTCGTCCCTTGAGGCGAAAAACAGACTAAAATGAAAAACAACTAAAAATTTAAACAATTGCCTCCCCAACAACGGCGCCAAAATTTGATACCCGTCGTTGTGAGTACCAAAAATAATATTTATAATTTCCAACTACAACTATAGATAGCGGCAATCGGGTCGAACCACAGAGAGGCAGATGTAATTTCTAGTTCTCTAATTTCGGTCTTAAGGTAACAAATATGTGGGGGTTTGAATTGATTTGGTCTATAGCTAAAGGCAAAGAAATATAAATTAAACTAAAGAAACGTATTAAATCAAATATAAAGAAAGGTACTAGGATGGTCGGTTCACTATAGTTTCGGCGGCAGCAAATTAGATAGGTCTAAATCAATCACGTGAGGCGGGAAAATAAGAGGTCCTCTCGATCCACTCTCACAAGCAGCATCTTTCGATCTCGCTACAGGTCTCTAATACAACTAATACTGACTTTCGTCCTGAAAAGTGACTCAAAAGGCTAAACTAGCATATCTTTCGATCTCGCTAATCTAGTCGTCCAAATTAGGTAGGCTATCTCCCTTCCCTATCTTTTGATCTTTATTGTGTCGGTCAAATCCTAGACATTCAACTAGTCGCGTGCACTCGATTCGTCAAACATAACAATTAAAACAATTAAAACGAAATAAAACTCACGAGGTCAGTCGATCGACCGGGTATGTTGGTCGATCGACCAACACGCAATTTCAGGTCAAACAATTCTAATGCCGCCTACTTCTATAGATTCCCTACATCCTAGCACATGGGTACTTAGCTACTCATACTCGAAATAATAAAAACAATAAAATCAACGATCAAAACTAACGAATTCATGATTAAATTAACTAAACGAGCAAATAACATAAAACGATAATTGGCTTTGGGAATACTACTCTAGCAATTTCTAAGCTATGAACGGAGTAAAGCAATAAAACTGAATTATAGAACGGAGAAATACCGAATGGAAGCAGGAATAAAGATCAAAACCGGATGCGGAAAGTAAACTTTTATTGACGGGAAATAATCTAAGCTAATGTTTGAACCCTAATGAATTTTATGAAAAAAAACAGGAAAAAACTGAATGATGGCTTGATAATGCCAGGTTACGTTATATAGGAATATAACGTAACACTTATTCCTAAACCTAATATACAATGGGCTTTGGAATTCTCGTTCTATTTCTTTAATTTTGCGCATCAGCTCGTGGGGTGGTCGATCGACCACTTCGACCAGTCGATCGACCAAGAGTGCTGTACAGGAATGCATTCTGACGAATTGTGCAGCGCGCACCGATCTTAAAACAGCTGGCATTTCTTCGTTACTTGATCAAATCAGGCGTTCTATGCGGCGTTGGAAAGCTAAGAGGATAAGCTTTCACCTGCAATTGGAATCACTCGATTATCTGCTCTAGAACTCGAGATATAGCCATCTGAAGCAGCCTGCAATGTCGAGAAGCATTCTGACGGTCTTTAGACCATGTAGTTCAGTCTATAGACCACTGTAGCTGGTAATCCGCTTCTAAAACTCTCGCAATTGTATCTTTCAGGCCTTGAAATGCGCACCAAGTTCGCTTCCCAAGTCTTTACTCCATGTCAAATGCAATGCTAAGTACTTAGGGACGGATTCGGCTCGATTTCCGCTCATTTCCGCATAAATCTGCAATATTACATAAAAATACAAAAGTAGACGAAATGAGACAAATAGTAGCCTTAAACTACATAAATGAGCTCTGAAATGCGTGTAAAATGAGGTGTAAAACATCATATAAAAGACACGCATCAGGTTGTATGAAACTTCAAGGAATGTGCTCAACATGGGTTCTAATGGAAGATTACCGAGGTAGATGAAACCAAACTTGGGCAAAGATAGAGGATATGGCGGTTCATAACTCTCAATATAGTAGGCCAAGAAAAGATACTAAGGGAGGGAGACATGAAGTTGACTCCGTTACACAATTGAGTGCCGATTTGGGTGCCCAACTATACTCCCATATTGACACAATGAACTTAAAATTTGAGAAAGCCATATCTAAGATGAATGAGGATTGTCAATCAACCAAGCAACATCAACAAGTTAATGCCATCGTGTCAATATATTCTATTCCAAATGGATTATGTGAGAATTGTGGAACTTTGGGACATGATCAACAAGAGTGTAGGGGCACAAATGAGCAAGTGAATGCTTTCCAAGCATACAAGAATGACACCCCTTACTCTAACTATTACAATGAAAACACCAAATTTCACCAAAACTTCTAATATAAAAGCCAAAATGTTCAAATTCCTCAACCAACATACACCCCACCTCTAATGAGAAATCCTACTCAAAGACCCTTTTTCAACCAAAATCAAGGATTCCAAAATCAACCCCCTTACAATGAATCCAATGACCAAGCTTTTGGTGTTCAAAAAGCGGTCCTTCAAATGCAAAATAGACAACAAGACGTATTTGCTCAAATGCAAAGAGATAGCCAAGCCAAATACACTACCATAAACAATATCCTTGCTCATATCAAGATGTTGGAAACACAAATGACCCAATTGGCCTCTTCAAACTCCCAAAGGCAAAAAGGACAATTACCTCCTCAAGGTAATCCTCCTACAAGACATGAAACCATCAATGCCATTCACTTGAGGAGTGGTACATGATATGAGGGACCTAAGGATCCAATTGAAGAGGATGTTATTGAGGAAAGTGTCAAGCAAAGAGATGTGATGGAACCATTGAAGAGATATCTTAGGGTAGTGGAACCAACTACCAATGAATCATTGAAGAAGAGGAATGAAGAGAAGGCCAAAGAGGTTGAAAGAGAATCTATTGTGATTATACTTCCGTTTCCAAGTCGCCAAGCCAAGCCCGAGCTTGATGAGCAACTTGGGAAGTTCATGGAGATTGTGAAGAACCTAGAGGTTTCCATCGCATTCACGAAATTGATCAACCATGTGCCGGCCTATGAAAAATACATGAAAGACATCCTTACCAAGAAGAAGTCCATTAGGAAGTTAGAGACCATCACATTCCCAAAGATAAGTAGTGCAATACTTCTAGAGAATTCCCCACCTAAGCTCAAAGATCCAGGAAGTTTCTCCATTCCATGTACAATTGGTGACACCACAATCAACAAAGCACTATGTGATCTAGGTGCAATTATGAGTGTCATGCCATACTCGGTATGTGAAAGGCTAAGAGTGGGAGAACTCAAGTGCGCTAATATGACTCTACAAATGGCGGACCGAATAACAAAGAAACTACTTGGGGTATCGGAAGATGTGCCCGTGAGAATTGGAAAGTTCTTCATACCGGTGGACTTTGTTATTGTTGACTTGGAGGAATATTCCAATATACCGATCATTCTAGGAAGACCATTCCTACACACCGCCGGAGTGGTGATTGATGTAAAGCACGAGATGCTCATGTTAGAGTATGTGTCCTCAACAATAGTGCGATCACATGATTTAAAATGATAACTAAATCCCATTATAAGAATACGAAAGGGATGATAAAATAAATAGTCAACTGATCAACATTAATCGGTAACGATTGGCTTGCTAGAGTTTGACGTTACTGTCGTAAGGACGGTGGTGGTCAGTTGATCCCTTAAGGTCACACCTAAAGGATGATGCCCTTATCAGTAAAGTTAATTAGTTGTATATTGATATAAGTTAATTAATTCCTTAAATAAGAACAATTTATATTTATGAGAGGAAATATGTATCTTATTGTAATGTGATTTAATAAGATTCGATTTAGTGGATTAATATATTAATTCACTAAATAATGTTGAGGTTTTATAAATATTTCGAGGTAGAGGTAATTAGTTATTTACATTTACAAGAGGTTATAAATTTAACTAACTAGCTATTATGGGACCCATTATATGATGATATAATGGTAAAATATTACTCAATAAGTTAAGTGAATATATGTTTATTAATTTGTCACATAATTGTTGTATGATCAAATTAATATTTAATTATGTAAGATAATTAAACATAAGACTTATAAGCATTTGTAGGACAAATATTATAAAACAAAAATGGACCAAAATAACTCATATAAACCATCCAAATGGAAGGATGGATGAGTTTTTGGGTTTTGTCATTTTGTTGTTGGAAAGATACTCCAACATCTTATGACATGCCTACCCTACTACCTACACTTATAGATTATTGTGAAAGACATTTTGAGAAGAAAAAAAAATGCTCTAAATAGAGCATGTTGGCCGGACCTTACATGTGAGGAGAACACTTTTGTTGTTCTCAATTTTTCATGTCTATCTCTCTCAAAGATGCTCATATTTTCACACATGCAAAACCTCTCTCATTCATAGTTTTCCTTCTCAAAACTGGATAAGATTAAATCTAAATTGTTCAACAATACTACTAATATTATTAATGTAATATATGAGTATTAGTAGTCATTTTTAAGGTAGACTACTAAATAAATACCTTGTAAATGTTATTTAGTAGTAATAAGGGCTAATCTTGGGTGCAATCAAAAGGAGGACTCCTAATATAGAATCTTGGAAGATCATCCTAATACTTATCATAGGTCAAGAACAAGTGAAGGTAGGAGACCTTACTTGTGCCCAAAAATCAGAAAATAACAATGTAAGGAACATTGTTTTTCTTATTTCATCTCTTATTTAGTTATGCATGCACTAGATCTAAAGAACAAATATTAATATGTTAATTAATTCACTATTAGAAAAGTCTAACATTACAACAAATTGTCATTTGCGCCACGAATTATGCCACGGGAATTTATAATTCGTGGCTAAATTCTGCTTAGCCACGGGAAAAATTTATTCATTATTTTGGAAAAAAATTTATGCCACGGGATAACTTTTCCCGTGGCAAAAAGTCACTTGCGCCACGAAATAGGCTACACCCGTGGCAAATAATCATTTTAGCCACGAACTATGTCACACCCGTGACAAAATTTTAATTAACCACGAATTATTTCGTGGCAAAAAAAGTCTTTACCCACGAACTAATAAACTCCCGTGGCGAGTATCTTTTCCGACATAAATTAACATATTTTCATGTTAAGGCAAACTTAAAATCTAAAAAAAAATTAAACAAATATAAATAATATGAAAATGCATTTAAATATAAAATTTTGCAAACACTTTGATTAATTTTATTAATATTTTTTTATTGTTTTATTTACTTTAATATGAAATTTTAAAATTTTATAAACTTATATGCAAGCAAATAAAAATTTATCGTCTAAATTTTTTTATTCTTTTGGAAATCACAATTACGTTTTGCTGGTTTTTCAAAACATTTATAATTTAATAATTTTTTTTAATATATAATTCTGTTTACTAGAGTCGTGAATTTATTTTAATTTTTAATTAAAACATTATAATCTTGAATAACAATCTTAAATAATCGTATCACACTTAAAGACATGGCATATAAAATTAAATAAATAGGTTATTTATCATCTACATTGATAAATCAAAAATTAACATATTGTCAAATTGGTTCATTCAAAATTTGATTTACAACTTTATTTGTATGATATTTATAGAAAAATTTGAATTTCATATAAAATTTAACTTGGTGAGAAAAAAGATTTTAGGAAATTTTTTTTTAGGAGTTAAAAACAAACGACAATTAGATTACAAAATTAATTAAATAAAATAAGTGCGCTGAGAATTGAAAGAAAAAAAATGATCTTCCACAAATCAATTAAGAAAAATACATATCGGAAAAATTATCAATATAAAAAATTTAAGGGTTAATTGATAAACATTACCAATATAAGGATCCTTTTTCATAATCAATAATTAGTAATTAATACCAAAATATTAACTTTTTTTTCTACGATCGGTACTAAGTTGCCTGAAAATCTAATCTCAATCTACTTGAAAAGTTCCAAAAAGTCATCATTCAATTACAAATCTCCAGTCACCCACTTCGAAAATCCCTCTCTTAGATGAAAACACTTTTAAAGTAGGAAAAAAAATTAGACTAAGAAGGCGACTTGGTACCTATCGTAGAAAATAAGTTAATATTTTGGTAGTGATTACTAATTATTGAGTATGTTTGTACTGATTATGAAAAAGATGACTAAATTTGGTAGTTTTTATCAATTTATCCAAAATTTAATATGAAGAAATTTTTTTTCATTGACAATGAGCACATCATAGGGAAAATATAGAAATTATAATAATTTAAAGTCACATGTGCAAATAATGTAAAAGTTTAAAAAAAAAACAGATAAATCATAACAAAGAGAAATCAGTTCTAGAAAATAAACGATTCTCTTGTACGACGATGTTTTTCGTGTTTTTTGAGTAAAAAATGACTACTTTTTGGTTAATAGTAACCAATTTGGGGGGGGGGGGGCTTAAGTTATAAAAAGTGGTCATTATTTTACCAAAAAAATGGTTAACTTTTCATATCTTATGTACGACGGTCATACAATAGCATTTGCGTAAAAAAATATACGAAAAAATGAGTACAAGAGAAATGAAAATAAGAATGTCGATAAACTAAAGAAATAAAAAAAAAGTTAGGAAAACACGATTAAGTTTACTTTTTAGTGAAAATGGTTTTGCTAACTTGGGCAAAAAAAAAATGACGTCAAAATAATTAGTCCGCAGGGTGACATCGAAAATTTAATTGTTTTGGCCAAAATAATGTTTTCCGCAAAAATTGGTAAATTATGTAACATTTTTTTAATTAAATAGTACTAAAGGTAAATTTTGAAAAGAAAAAAATAAACTTAAAAGGATTCAAAGTACTAATTATATCAACAAAGTTAACTTTCGGTTTCGATAACACATCAAAAGACCTCTACAGTTAAGCGTGCTTAGGTGAGAGTAGTGTTGGGATGGGTGACCTCCTGGAAGCCTATTTGATGCGCGCAAATGCATGACCGGTGAAACCAAAGAACGTTCAAATGAATCGAGTTAACTAGCAAAACCAGTACTGCGGGGTAATATCCGTATAAGACCCACTAAATTTAGGACTATAACGTAAATTTAGCATGTGAATTATTGTCATAAAACGTAAATACAGCAATGAAACGATAAGTATAAAGAATCAACCTCGGGTCCTTTGAGGTGCGGCGTAAAGAACAGAAATCGAACGAGATTCCCTCCTAATTGTTGCACCCAAGACTTGTCCGAGATATGCCCTTGTGCTAGATGGTGTTCTCCGATTGCCTTGCAATATTGGGAGAACTTGTTGTGAGGTTTTCGAGATGTGAGATCTAGGTTTCAGAGAGAAACTGTCTCCAAAACCCTAGTTTTCTGTAAAAATGAATTGTCTAGGTCAAAAGGAGAGGGAGTCTCTCCTTTTGTTAACCTCGGCCAGCCGTGGGTTTGCATGGGGAAGTGGGCTTCCACTTCCTCTTAATTTTACCTCGTGGACCGGCTCATAAATTGCTAAATGTATATGACGCGGTTTGTTATAAATCGTCATCGGTTATCGGCTATTAAAACATCAACTAATAACACGGGTTAGTTGAAGTATTAATACATGTCCGACAAAAACGATATTGTATAATTTATTCAATATACATTAATTAAATATAAATCGCTTATATTTAATTTTACGAATTAACTGGTTAATTCGCCTTAGCCCATGATATTTAATCCGTATTAAATATAATATCTCAACATCACATTTTGACTAATTTCTAGTCAAATAACTCGACTAACTGGTTAGTCGATTTGGCATCTACATGACCGTATTTTCATACCGTCACGTCTCTCAAACGTATCCTATAGGTGTGACTTTTAGGGACCAGTTGATCACCGCCATCTGTATGACAATAACGTCAAACTTATCTAGCAAGCCAACCGTTATTGATAAACGTGGATCAACTGATAATAATACCAAAGGTATGCCCTTTGATCCTTTTAGAGGTTTATAAGTCCTTGCACTAACTGTTAAGGACACCAACCCCAACAAGCTCCCACTTGTCCGTACAAGTGCATGTGCAATGACGTTATCCGCACTAACTGGAGGACACAAGCTCCAACAAACTCCCACTTGTCCGTACAAGTGTATGTGCGATAACCGATTCTCATATTCATTTAAAATTTCTCCCACTCAATGTAAAACAATTTGCAGTTCTGGATCCACAAAGGTCGTATTTTACAATCGATCCGTATCTAGAGTGGTTTCCCCGACTAGAGAGTAACTTAACCGATAAAACGAATCCGTATCCGAGCATGGCCATGCATTTCGATTCTGACTCCTCGAGTGGCCCTGAGAAATATCGAGTAACTGATAAAGGCTGAATATTTCCTTCAACTCGACTCCTTCCGATCTAAGCAAGCATGAAATGACCCAGAAAAAAATCTACTTGGCCCCCTGTTACGGATGACCGTGAGAAAGAAACCAAAGTCACCCAAAATCGCCTTAGTCTCAAGAGACAAATATAGTCAAAAGAATCGACTCTTAGGATCACCATGGAGGTCCTATCCACGACCGGGCATCGAATGTTATAAAACATTTAGGACTCCACGTCGATGTCACAAGTGTGTCCTACGAAATATCCGTATAAATCGCCTTTGTGATTGGTCAGTCAACCGGTTGACTTATGGCTCGTTGAACCCACCATCAACCAACGTCACAAAATAATTGCCAGAGTTATCAGCTCATGTGGGCAATTAAGGACTGAAACATATAATGTTCGTTCAGTTCACTTTGTGGTGTTCAAAATTTGTCGTACAAATCCACATGAAAAACAAAATATATATATATAAAATATCAAAACGATGATGTCGTATAGAGTACAAGAGAGAATGAATCTGATCCATAAAAGAGTACTACAACTTAGGAACACGTTTAATTCCCATGGAATTAACATGCCCTTCATGCTTATCTTGTCGTAATGGTTTAGTGAGAGGATCCGCTATGTTATCATCTGTAGCAATCTTTTCTATCACTACTTCCTTTTGCTCCACGTAATCCCGGATTAGATGAGCTTTCCGTTGTACATGTCTAGACTTGTTGCTAGACTTTGGCTCCTTAGCTTGGAAGATGGCACCACTATTGTTGCAATAGATGGTGATCGGGTCATTCGAACTAGGCACTACAGAGAGCCCATGTAAGAATTGACGCATCCATATCGCTTCCTTTGTAGCTTCAGACGCGGCATAGTACTCGGACTCAGTCGTAGAATCTGCTGTAACAGTTTGTTTCGAACTCTTCCACTGATCTGCAGCGCCATTAAGAGTAAAAACGAATCCGGGCGAGATTTCGAGTCATCTCGATCCGTTTGGAAGCTAGCATCTGCGTAACAACCTTAGGTTGCGCATAGCTTTTGTTCGCCTCCATAAGTCAATGCCCAATCTTTAGTCCTCCGTAGGTACTTAAGAATGTTCTTGACAGCCAGCCAATGTGGTTCACCCGGATGCTTTGTTGGAATCGACTTGTCATACTCAATGCATATGCCACGTCCGGACGTGTGCATATCATGGCATACATGATTGATCCTATTGCCGAGGCATAAGGAATCCGTGTCATGCGCTCTTTCTCTTCCGGTCTCTGGTGCCGAGACTTGCTCAAATGCACTCCTGGAGACATAGGAAGGAACCCCTTCTTGGAGTTAGTCATGCTTTGAATCTCTCTAGGACTTTGTCTATGTAAGACTCTGATCGAGAGATAACATCCGTCGTGATCTATCTCGATAGATACGGATGCCTAGAATTCTTTGTGCCTCTCCCAGATCTTTCATCTGGAAATGGTTTTTCAACCATACTTTCACCGAAGTTAAGAGAGGTATGTCATTCCCAATCAGGAGTATGTCGTCAACATACAATATTAGGAAGACAATCTTGCTCCCACTCGACTTGATATATAAACATGGTTCCTCGACCGATCGAGTAAATCCATTTTCTTTAATCACTTGGTCGAAGCGATGATTCCAACTCCGAGATGCTTGCTTAAGTCCATAAATGGAACGCTTAAGTTTGCATACTTTCTTAGGATGTTGTGGATCGATGAAACCTTCGGGTTGCACCATGTACAACTCTTCCTCCAAAAAGCCGTTTAAGAAGGCGGTTTTCACGTCCATTTGCCAAATTTCATAGTCATGAAAAGCAGCGATCGCTAAGATAATCCGAATGGAACGCAGCATGACTACGGGTGCGAAAATTTTATCGTAGTGCAAACCTGGCACTTGGGTGAAACCTTTAGCAACTAGTCGTGCTTTATAGATATCTTGTTGACCTTCCACAGAATGCTTTATCTTGTAAAGCCATTTGCATTGAAGGGGACGAACCTTAGCAGGTAAGTCAACAAGATCCCATACGTTGTTCTCATACATAGAGTCCATCTCGGATTGCATGGCCTCAAGCCATAGCTTTGAGTTAGAACTAGTCATGGCACCTTTATAGGTTGCGGGTTCACTACTCGTTAAGAGTAGAACGTCATCTATGTCATGTTCCTCGACCATACCAATGTATCTGTCCGGAGGAATAGAGACTCTTCCCGACCTCCTAGGTTCCTCAGGAATATTCACCGCAGCCGGGATTGAAGGAACAGGTTCCTCCAATGGTTGCTCGGTGTTTGGTTCTGGAATCTCCGACAGGTCGAAGGTTCTATCACTCTTTGCATTCTCGAGAAATTCCTTCTCTAAGAATGTCGCACTAGCCGCAACAAAAACGCGTTGTTCGGTTGGCGAATAGAAGTAATGACCAAGCGTTCCTTTAGGATAACCTATAAAGTATGTCTTGACCGATCGCGGGCCGAGCTTATCCTCGTGTCTCCACTTGACATAAGCCTCGCAGCCCCAAACCCGTATAAAGGACAAGTTAGGGACCGTTCCCTTCCATAGTTCATATGGAGTCTTGTCAACAGCTTTAGACGGACTTCGGTTAAGTATTAGAGCAGCTGACAGAAGAGCATAACCCCACAATGAGTCAGGCAACACGGTGTGACTCATCATGGATCGAACCATATCAAGTAGTGTTCGATTTCTCCGTTCGGACACACCGTTCAACTGAGGTGTTCCAGGTGGAGTTAACTGTAGGGCAATCCCACAGTCCTTTAGGTGTTGATCAAACTCGTGAGAAAGATACTCGCCACCACGATCCGAACGCAGTGTTTTAATCTTTCTACCCAATAGGTTCTGTACCCTATTCTGGTATTCCTTGAATTTATCAAAGGATTCACTTTTGTGCTTCATTAAGTAGACATATCCATATCTACTTAAATCGTCCGTGAAAGTGATGAGATACCTATAGCCTTCTCGTGCGGTGATTGACATAGGTCCACACACATCCGTGTGTATGAGTCCTAATAGGTCGCAGCGCATTCCAACACCTTTGAAGGAAATCCGAGTCATCTTTCCGATGAGACATGATTCACACGTGCCAAATGATTGAAAATCAAAGGCCGAGATAGCTCCATGTTTAATGAGCTGTTTTACGCGTTTCTCATTAATGTGTCCCATACGGCAGTGCCATAGATACGTTTGATCTTTGTCACCAACCTTTACCCTTTTATTCATTACGTGTAATATTTCGGTGGTCTGATCTAAAACATAAATTCCGTTCATGGAGACTGCCTTGCCATAAATCATATCGTGTAAAGAGAAAATGCAAGTATTATTCTCTATTACAAATGAAAAACCAAGTTTGTCAAGTGCAGAAACTGAAATAATGTTTTTCGAAAGACTGGGTACATAATAGCAATCATATAATGATAACTCAAATCCGCTAGGAAGCTGGATCACATATGTTCCCCTCGAGACGGCAGCCACTCTTGCTCCATTCCCGACACGCAGGTCAACCTCACCCTTTACGAGAGGCTCGAGATTTCGGAGGCCCTGCACATGATTACACAGATGAGAACCACAACCAGTATCAAGTACCCAAGTTCCGTAACTTGCGTGGTTAATCTCAATCATATGAATAAAAGTAGAAGAAGAGGAAGACATACCAACAGGTTTAACACGACTTGCCTTTAAGTCCTCATGATAAACAGGACATGTGCGTCTCCAATGCCCAGTCTTGTGGCAATGATGGCATTCCATGTTTTCATTCTTGCTCTTTGTCGTGCCTGATGAGGTGCTCGACTCACCAGGCCCACTCTTACCTGAACCCGACTTCTTGAACTTCGCCTTACCTACTGCTAGGTTTGCCTGAGCTTTGCCCTTACCCTTTCCCTTGTTTGTCACAACGAGAACATCCTGTTTCATGCTCCCACTGAACTTCATGTCCTTCTCGGTCTGTACGAGGAGGGAGTGCAGTTCATGCGGAGTTTTCTTCAAATCATTCATATAGTAATTCGCTCTAAATTGCGAATAACCATCGTGGAGTGAGTGAAGCATGCGGTCGATAACAATGTTCTCGCTGATGTTACAGTTAAAGGTCTCCAGTTTCTCGACATTCTCAATCATGCTGAGAATGTGTGGGCTAACCGGTTGGCCCTTCTGGAGTCTCGCATCAAAGAAGCGAGTGGTATGCTCATAGGTCACGATTCTCGGTGCTTTCGAGAATTCCTTAGTGAGCGTGGTGAAAATCTTGTTTGCACCATGGGCTATGAAGCGTTTCTGCAAATTGGGTTCCATTGCAAAAATGAGTACGTTTTTAATCGCACCCGCTTCCATACAGAAATCATTAAACTTGGTGATTTCAGCAGCTCTAGCCGTGGGACCTGGGTTTGCCGGGATGGGCTCCAAGAGATATTTGAGCTTCCGTCGGCGGCGGCAGCATTCCGTAATGCCGCCTCCCGGTCCGCGAAGTTTGATCCATCATTCTTCGATCGAGTAGACGATTCATCCGATTCATGAAGATCCGAAGCCAGGACTCACGGTCCAATGTGGCACTTGGCATTGGGTTATCAGTAGAACCAGCCATTTGTTATTTGCAGTTTAAAAAAAAATTCGTGATCTACACTGAAAAAGAAAGAAAAACAAAACGAAATAAGCAACTCATCGAGGTGATTTAAGTCTATTTTAAAATTCATTTTAAACATGTAGACTCTCGCACTTGCATAATTGATCTCCCTCAAGAATGATACAAGTGATCCCAAGACTCAATTTCTGTAAATTGATAAGCCAACTGTTTAGCTAATTCTTCCGGAAGAACTCTTGGTCGATAGATTTCCGTAAATCCTATCTATAGTCCACCATAGTCACAGGATCGTATTTGACCATAGTGTTGAGATAAAATAGGTCAATCGGTTCCAACTTACCCGACGTAGAAGGGGTCATATTATGCCTACCGACGAAGAAGGGACTCATTGGAGTTTGACCTATAAAGACCGTTCTCAATTTTTTTGTTTATATGAGGAAGATCCCATCAACTTAATTATAATTCATTTTAAGTGAACGAATAACTAGCGTCTGCGTGAATGAATCAATTTGGGTGATGGCTTAAAAAACGTGTGACATGAGAATGTCAATGAAAACTAACTCGTGACCTCTATATGTGTCAGTTTTCATGCAATAATTAGGTGGTTTGGTTTTTAGGCGGAATATGATGCAATCTATCGTTACATGAAAATAAATAAATGAATGCAATACGTAAATAAAATTTCCTAGTGTGGCCTATCCTAATAAAAAGAACAAAATACAACTTTGGAATCCACCGTTGGACCCAAGAAGCTTGTCTTGTTGTTCCATCTTGATCCAGTTAGCGGGAGTGAGCATCTGGTCTCCGTCTTTGGTCTTCTCAAAAATTACAATTAAAATTACAAAATATAAACCTAATTACATTCTAATTAAAAACTGTAATTACAAGTGAAAAATCCAAAACGGAGATACGAGATCTCAAAATACCAACCAAGACCGTGTTCCATCATTACGGTAACACGTTCTACTAAGGCCACACTAAGTTACAACCGTTTGCAAAATAAATAAATACGTAATAAAAGGCATTCAAGGCATTCAACAAAACGATAAATAAATGCATCAACTAAAAACAAATTCATTCGAGACATAATTCCGTAATTATGTTAAATTTATCCAAACCACCTTTTAATGATTAAAATTCATGTGATAAAACCGCTTCTATCATTCAATTTTAGTCCATTACAATCCGTTACTTTAAATATGCTTTAAAATAACTTAATGGTACGTGTGTGAACTGTTTCACAATCATAGCGAGTGTACAATATCCGTATAATGTACATTTTGTAGCCAAAAGAAAATTTAAAGCAAAAAGAATAAATTTTCAAAGTCATCAAAACAAAATCCCTCGATCCAGGGACACAGTGCTCGATCGAGGAACAAAAGGGCTCGATCGATCGAATCGCAAGTCGATCGAGAGGTGTGCTAATCAGAAGTACTCGATCGACAAAACGGTAGTCGATCGAGGACTTATATCAAGAATCTTTTCGATCGAGTACGAGGACTTCTCGATCGAGCGTTGGGGTTTTAAAAAGCGGTCGATCGATTACAAGAAGGACTCGATCGAGTAAAAACATGTCAGAAAAACCATTCGATCGACTAAAAACATGCTCGATCGAGGGAAAAAATTTCTGGAAAACATAAAACCCTCGTGAAAACAGTTTGACAAAACAAAATCAATTGCAATTTTGATAAAAAACGCATCAAAAATAAATTAACAATTGACAAAACTTGACATGTTGCTGTAATCTCCGTATAAAACAACAATATGCAAAAAAAAACAAATCGAAAACAAGGTGATAAAACCGTGTAAAACATGTCACGGTTTCAACAAGAACAAAAACCGAATCAGCCGTGTATACATGGCACGGAATTCGAGACAAAACAATCGTTTCAAAATCGGTTTTTATGAAAAATCACAATGAAAATTTACGTGGCCTCGCTCTGATACCACTTGCGGGGTAATATCCGTATAAGACCCACTAAATTTAGGACTATAACGTAAATTTAGCATGTGAATTATTGTCATAAAACGTAAATACAGCAATGAAACGATAAGTATAAAGAATCAACCTCGGGTCCTTTGAGGTGCGGCGTAAAGAACAGAAATCGAACGAGATTCCCTCCTAATTGTTGCACCCAAGACTTGTCCGAGATATGCCCTTGTGCTAGATGGTGTTCTCCGATTGCCTTGCAATATTGGGAGAACTTGTTGTGAGGTTTTCGAGATGTGAGATCTAGGTTTCAGAGAGAAACTGTCTCCAAAACCCTAGTTTTCTGTAAAAATGAATTGTCTAGGTCAAAAGGAGAGGGAGTCTCTCCTTTTGTTAACCTCGGCCAGCCGTGGGTTTGCATGGGGAAGTGGGCTTCCACTTCCTCTTAATTTTACCTCGTGGACCGGCTCATAAATTGCTAAATGTATATGACGCGGTTTGTTATAAATCGTCATCGGTTATCGGCTATTAAAACATCAACTAATAACACGGGTTAGTTGAAGTATTAATACATGTCCGACAAAAACGATATTGTATAATTTATTCAATATACATTAATTAAATATAAATCGCTTATATTTAATTTTACGAATTAACTGGTTAATTCGCCTTAGCCCATGATATTTAATCCGTATTAAATATAATATCTCAACATCACATTTTGACTAATTTCTAGTCAAATAACTCGGACTAACTGGTTAGTCAGATTTGGCATCTACATGACTGTATTTTCATACCGTCACGTCTCTCAAACGTATCCTATAGGTGTGACTTTTAGGGACCAGTTGATCACCGCCATCTGTATGACAATAACGTCAAACTTATCTAGCAAGCCAACCGTTATTGATAAACGTGGATCAACTGATAATAATACCAAAGGTATGCCCTTTGATCCTTTTAGAGGTTTATAAGTCCTTGCACTAACTGTTAAGGACACCAACCCCAACAAGTACCGAGATTGTCATTATTCCATATAAGATAAAATATTGATCGTGAAAAAAAAATTATTTAAAAAATTATTTATTTAATCTTCATATATATTTTTTTTGCCACGGGAATAATTTTTTCGCCATGGGAGTTATTAGCCACGAGAGAATCCATGACCAAAAATTTAATAATAGCCACGTTTTTGTTTTTCCCGTGGCTATCTCTTTGCCACGGCCACTTGCGTCACGGAAGGTATTCCCGTGACCAAATGATTTAGCCACGAAAATTTAACACTTGCGCCACGAATTTAGCCGTGGCCCAAGTCTCATTTGTAGTAGTGTAATAATAGGTATTTGAACCTAACAATTGGTATCAGAGCATAGGATGTTGCATGCATAATCGATTTATAGTTTTTTCGAGTTATTACTAACTTAATTAGAACTAAAAATTTATGATTTATTAGATAAAGTCACGAAATATTGATGCATATTATATATTCTGGTCCTAAAATGTGTTTAGATCATTTTTATGATTTATGGTATTATATTGCTCATTTAATGATTTTTAGTGAAATAATTACATTTTTATGAGCAAAATGAACTTTTATTTACTAAAAATGGTCAAACTTCACTACTGGCCGTGATTTTTTTAGTATGACCTCACATGAATATTTTAGGTATTGCATGTAAAATTTCATATTAATGCGATTAATATTTCATGATTTATGATTTTTATGTGATAAAAATGGTATAAATGGAGGTTAAATGACTAAAAATGGTTAAAGTTAGTTTCTGACCTTGAAACTTTTATACGACCTCACATGCAGATTTTACTTATTGTATGTAAAATTGCGTATAAATTTGATTTATTTTGCACGATTTATGATTTTTATGAGATAAATATGAATTAAATGGAGGTAAAATGGTTAAATATTGTTAAACTTCGAAATAGGCCATGAAATTTTAATATGTTGTCACATGCATATTTTACTAACTGTGTGTAAAATTTAAGATAAACGTGATTCATTTTGCTTGATTTATGAATTTTTAGAGTAAAAATAACATAAATAGTGACTATTTTAGCATAAATAGCTAAAACGAATTGCATGGCATGAAAAAATTATTTTAGGTTGAATTTATATCCCACTGATCAGATCTAAAGTTGTAAAATTGATTAGATTAATTTTGTATACTTTAGATGTTTTATTTGATAAAACCGATAAATCGCAACTACATTTTTCTCAAAATAAATTTGAAAATTTTAACCATGATTTTTGATATTATGAGTGTCATGGATATATTCCAGAATGTTCAAAAATTTGAAATTCAAATTTTGAAATTATTGTAATTTTATTTGGATTTATATCGTAATAGTTATGATTTTAAGGTCAAAATGAGCATAAAATTACATCAAGTTGAATTATTGTGAAAAATTGAGTGATGACTAATTTTTGAGACCTAAGAGTGTTAGGATAATTAACTTGGACTAAAATTAGATTTTAGTATTATTTAACAATTTTAATAAGTTGAAATCGTGCATTTCCATAAAACCATATTATATAATCGATATAAGTTAAATAAGGCAATTTGACACATAATTTGGCATGATAGACACATATTATAATGCTGCATATTTCAATTGTTGAATGTCATTTTATATAATTTTGAATTATGTAATTTTATCTTAGTATGGCCTTAGTTTTAATCGATATTACCCGTAATGAAAGGGAATATTGATTTTGTTGTAATTTAATGTGATCTCCTATCACTTTTATTTTTACTAGTTTTTCATATTACAATTGTATAATAGGAATAGCTTTGTATTTTTATTATTATTTGTAATCATGGAGTTTCTTCAAGACGATGCCATTCGGTTTGGCGTTCCGACAAAGACGGTGTTCTTGGGAGGCGTGCCACTTGAAGATTCAAGGGACCAAAGGAGTTGGTTTCCGAATATGTAATAGATTATTTGATTTTCTATTTTAGGAAGGCCATACTAGGAATTTCTTATTTGCTTTGCATTTCTTTTAATATGTTGCATGCATTGCCAAATCGCCATAACAACACATGCATATCATATCGAGTCTTCGACCGTGTCAATTATAATTATCGATAATTCATTTTTAGTTCACTTCAAATTGATAGATAATAAATTGACAAGACCTTTACTTTTAAAAGATTGAGACTTAGCCTTACCAAATAGTAGGAGCGCATGAGTCTAAATTTCATGTGGAGTACAATACAATTTTTCGGGGTGCTTCTATTGACGTTGGGTAAGTGGGGTAATAAGTAGTTATTACACTTCAAAAATTTGGTTGATCTCAATGAAGGTATTTTGTGACCGTAGCCGCAAAAGGTTCGGGCTAAAGATGAACTTAACGGAAATTCATCGACCGAGAGTTCTAATTGTAGAATCGGTTAAGAAGGTTAACCCACCAAGTTGTATTAAGAAAAGTTGTAGAGGGACCGTTGTCCCACAATTGAGCTAGTATGGATTTGGATCTCGGAATCATTTATTATAGTTGGGTAAAGGTCACTATATGAATGCAATACTTGTATTAATATGTACAAGTATTATAACGATAAATGTTAATTGTTTTTCCTTCATCTCCATTTTTGTAGTTATTTATCAGCAATGGATTCATCAAATACTATTACACCGATCACCGTTAATTCATGACTCCAATCATTCAATGAAAAATGCTCCTTGTATGACAATGACCCGATTAGAGAAATACACCTTGGCATTGGTGAGGATGAAAATCTTTGTTATTTTACCACTTCTACACCTCCCACTCCCATACTCATGCCCACCTCCTTCGTAAGAGAATCATATGAGGAGAATCTCACAAATTCCAATGTATCCTTGTTTGATGAAGCAAGGAGAAATATCAAATTGAGTGGGAGTTCTAGTAAGAGTGTCCTTGCAACTGAAAGGAGTAATATTATTTATAAAGGAAAGGCAAAGAAGGGTAAGAAACCCAAACCCGATAATGAATTGGAAGTAGATAGTGAGACAACCACAACCAAAACCAAGAAGGGTGCCCAATCCTACGAAGAATGTCATTATTGTAATGTCATGGGCCATTTGAAGCGTAATTGCCCTAAGTATTTGGAAGATATCAATGTTGGACTTATCACTCCACTTGGTAATATTTCTTCCGAAATCTTTGTTATTGATATTAGTTATACCTCCACCTCAACATGGGTATTGGATACCGATTGTGATTTTCACCTTTGTAATCAATAACAGGGGCTTGGAAATGTGGAAAGGCTAAACAAGAGTGATGTAGATCTCCGACTAGGAAATGGAGCTAGGGTAGCCACCACTTCGAGAGGGACTTATGTACTTGTTTTAACTAATAGCTTTGAGTTGTAATCTACATAATTGTTTATTATGTACCCACTTTGTCTAAAAACATTATTACCATATCTATGTTAGACATAGAAGGATTTTTCTTTTGTCATAAAAAACAAGTGTTGTATTTTGTTTAATATGACTTGGCCGTGAGCCAAGCCACTTCAATTAATGATCTTTACGTTTTAGACAACTCCAATTCAACTAAAGATATCTATAACATACAATCCAAAAGACTCATAACAAGTGATTCAAATGATTTGTACATTTGGCCTTTTCGATTAGGTCACATAAATGAGAAATGCATTAAAAGGCTAATGTCGGCTGGATTTATTGGACCATTTGATTTTCAATCATATGGAATATGCGAATCTTGTCTCCTTCGCAAAATGATTCATACTCCCTTTAGTGGTAAAGGGACACATCAAGTGATTTGTTAGGACTAATACATGCCGATGTATGTGGTCAAATGAGCATCACCGCAAGGGGAAATTATGACTAATTCGTCACTTTTATCGATGATTTAAGTAGATATGGGTATGTTTACTTAATCAAATATAAAAGTGAAGCATTTGAGAAATTTAAAGAACTTCTTAATGAAGTAGATAACCAATTGAACAAAAAGAATTAAAGCATTACGATCCGATCGTGGTGGCAAAGATCTGAGTAATGAATTTGATTTATTATATATGGATTATGACCTCGTGTCACTACCCATAAGATCAAACTAATATGAGTCGGGCTGAGTTGTTGAACTCACTTTTGGGGATTTTTATTTTAATCTGGAGGGTCAACCTGGAGATACCTAAAATAGAGAGTCTATTTAACAAATGACATGGATCAGATTCGCATATTACATGAATCAAACTACCATAAAATAGCTGGTCTTTTTATGAGCTAACATGTCAATCTTGACAAACTATTATTACTTCACCATATATGTTTGTAACTCACAGCGCTACCTCTTTAGAAGATCGATGTATTTCTAAGATATAGAATGGGAGTAGATCGTCACAAACATGACTTATAGTTAATCTGTTACTTTTTGAAAGTAGTGGAACTATAATCTATTGAAATAGAGTGGGAGTAAAGTACACATGTTTTATTGTTAATATGTTACTTTTTGAAAGTAACGGAATTATGACCTATTGAATGATCAAGTACGAGTAGTCCCAAATCGAATTTGTTGTATAATAGCCATAGCATTACAATCTCAAGAGTAGATTTACTTTAAAGAGACCAACATGAAGATGTTAATCAAGATAAATTATGTTAGGAATTGCCACATTTCATTTTGATGAAGAATGGCAAATGATATTAAAAATTCGCTTTTCTAAAATGGGAATTTAGAGAAGGAAGTGCATGGAACACAAAACCTTAGATAAAGATCTAAGAATCCTAACATATTATGCAAAACTTACTAAAGCGGAGAGAGAGATTGCGATTTAGGGTTCTTCTGAATATGTTACTGCAATGGCTCGACAAAAACGGAACAATCCCAAATCTAATAGAACAATTAGAGTAATATCACATAATAATTCAATAAAAACACAAAAATTTAGTAATACGCCAAATAATAAAGCTAGTGGATCGAGATTTCAATCTTTGGATCATGATGACGATTTCTTCCGGCTGATATTCAGTGTGAGGAACACGATCATGTTTCTGAGGATGTTATCCGTCCATTTTCCCTCAGTAATAGGATGAGTTCGATTGTGGAGGAGGAATGTGATGATGGTAGTGACTGGATGGAGGTATCGCATCATTCCCGTGGGTCTGAATCGTCTAGGGTAAGTCCTCTTCAGTTAACTTGTGAAGATGTTGAGAATGAACTTACATATTGGTCAACTGCGGTGTATTGTTATGTGTTGGGTTCTAACCCGCCGTTCAAAGTGGTGGAGGGTTTTGTCAAATGGGTCTGGGGATATACTGAGTATGAGAAAATTTCTTTTCACTTAATGGTATTTTTCTTGTGTGTTTCAAAACTGAAGCATTGAAGGTGCGTGTGTTGCAATCGGGGTCTGTGTTTTTTTTATAACAAACCTGTGGTTGTTAAAGAATGGACCCTTTCCTCGAAATTGGCCAGGGAAGCCGTGGATATAGTGCCCATATGGATCAGATTCTATGGTTAACTCTGAAATTTTGGGGGAATGCGTTAATGAAAATTGCTAGCCTGGTAGGAAAGCAGTGAGAACAGACGGTAATACCCACCTAAAAACATTTATTGGCCATGCTAGAGTGATGGTTGAGGTTAAAATGGCCATGCTAAAAACATTTATTGGCCATGCTAGAGTGATGGTTGAGGTTAAAATGGGGGTGAAATTACCTGATGTCATAGAATTTGTTGATGAAATGGATGTAGTGCACAGGCCGATAGTGCATTATGAGTGGAAACCTGTTCTTTGTGCTAGATGCAAAGGGCTTGGTCATATACAGAGGGACTGTAGGAAGAAACAGGAGCCTAGGCAACAGAAGGTGAGAAAAGTGTGGGTTCCTAAGAGGAGGAGTCAACAACCTCTTGCTGAGCCAGAGCCTCATGTGGTTTCTGAACCAAACTGGTCTTTGGTCCAATCACAGCCTGTTGGAGGTGGATATGCTAGGGGGATGGTCACTCCTGTACCTTGTTCGTTTACTCCATTATCTCCTGCTAGAATTCTTACAAGATTGACTAGGTAGGGGACTCAGATTGGTGCTGGTAGGAGGACATTTATGGAGGTCCTTGAGCATTCTGTCCACTATAGGAGGGTGCTTGAGGAGGACATGACTGGGGAACAAACTATGTTGAAAAATGGGTAGCATTGATTTCTGAAATGTTCGTGGTATGAATAGTGAGAATAAGCAAAAAGACATTAGGTGGTTTTTGCATAATAATAGTGTAGGCATCTTTGGTTTGTTAGAAACTAGAGTTAGACTTAGTTCTATTAATAAAGTTCACCAGGGTATTGGGAGTGATTGGACTATGGTTAATAATATTGGGAGTCATGATGGTGGCCGAGTTTGGATTATTTGGGATGCTACTAACTACAAAGTGGAGGTACTTAGTTCTGAGGCTCAAGTGATAAACACTAGAGTCACTTTTTTACCTACTGGAGATGTATGGTGGATGTCTGTAGTCTATGGGTCTCTGAAAGATTATCTCTATGGCAATCTCTTCAACTGATGCATCAGGTTGTTAATGGTCCATGGGTAGTTATGGGGGATTTTAATAGTGTGCTTGCTATGGATGAGAGGATAGGTTCTGAAATATCTGCTGCTGAGATGAGGGATTTCCAGGAGTGTGTGGATGCATGTGGTATTGGGGATATTCCAGAACATGGATCTTTTTTAACTTGGAATAATAAGCATGAGGTTGGTGATATGGTGTTTAGTAGGATAGATAGAGCTATGGTCAATGATGAATGGCTTCTTAAATTCTCTGATACTATTACTATGTTCCATCCTGAAGACATCTTTGATCATTGCCCTTGCACTATGACTATGAACCCTGATAGGGTAAGGAAAAGAGGGAGCTTCAAATATTTTAATATGTGAGGTAAGGACTCTGAGTTTCTCCCAATTGTGAAGGAAGTATGGGATTCTCAGATTCATGGTAATAAAATTTTTCAGTTTGTCAAGAAGCTTAAGCTGCTGAAAAAACCTTTGAAAGCTTTGAATGGGTCTGCTTATGCTCAGATTGACACTACTGCAAAGCTAGCTCAAGTGATGCTCCATGATGCTTAGGTAAAATTGCACTTGGATCCTACGAATTTAATCCTCCAGAAGGAAGCCAAAGATGCTGCTCTAATGTATAAAGAAAGAGAAGAGGCTAAGAGGAGCTTTCTAGCTCAAAAAGCTAAAGTCCAATGGGTTTCTGATGAAGATGGAAAAACAAAATTTTTTACAGTGCTATTAAGGCTAGGAGAATGCAGAATAGAATTTTGTCTATCAAAGATCTTGATGGGAGGCAATACACTAATGCTATAGAGATTGAGGAGACTTTTATTCACTATTATCAGCAGTTGTTGGGGACATGTAAACCAGTGGCAAGGGTACATGTTCCAACTGTTAGGAAAGGCAATGTGGTTAATGATGATCAGAGACAATTCCTTACTACTAGGGTAACTGAACTTGAGATTAAGGAAGCATTGGCAGCCATTCCACCTAACAAGGCGCCTGGCCTTGATGGGTTCACCTCTCAGTTCTTTAAAGATGCATATGAAGTGGTAGGAGCTGATCACATTGGTGCAGTTCATGAATTCTTTAATTCTGGCAGGATGCTCAAACAGGTGAATGAAACTACACTTACCTTGATCCCCAAGAAGTCTAGGCCTGAGAGTGTAGCTGATTTCAGACCCATTGCGTGCTGCAATGTGGTCTATAAGGTCATCTCTAAGGTCATTTGCAACAGACTTGCTAGAGTCTTGCCTAGTATTGTAAGTGAGAACCAAAGTGCTTTCATAAATGGAAGAGACATTGTGGATAACATCCTCATCTGCCAAGACTTGGTGAGATTGTATATGAGGAAGACTTGTTCACCAAGATGTATCATGAAAATAGACTTGAAAAAAGCATATGATTCCATTGAGTGAGAGTATATCAAGCAAATGCTAAAGGCATTGGGGTTCCCTAGAAGGTTCAATCTCTGGATTATGGAATGCATTACTACACCCTGGTTTACTTTATCACTCAATGGGAATAACTTCGGGTATTTTTAGGGCAAAACAGGTATTAGACAGGGGGATCCCATGTCCCCTCTGTTATTCACTCTTTGTATGGAGTATCTCAGTAGGATACTTGCTGAGGTTACTGCTAATATGGAGTTCACTTTTCATCCTCTTTGTAGATCGCTTTGGTTGATCCATCAGTGCTTTGCATATGATCTCCTAATGTTCTGTAGAGGGGATAGAAGATCAATCATAGTTATTCTGAGAGCCTTTGCTCCTTTTTCTATGGCTTCTAGATTGGTAATGAATTGTGAGAAATCTGATATCTACTTCAATGGGATGAGAGAACAGGAGGTCCATTATATTCTCAACATTTTTGGGTTTAAGAGGGTCAGTTCCCTTTTAGATACTTAGGGATACCAATCTCTCAAAAAAGAATGGCCATAGGTGATTGTTCTAGGTTGGTGGAGAAAGTGGTGATGAGAATTAGAGGGTGGGGGGGCCAGGAAGCTTAGCTATGCTGGGAGATTAGTCCTCGTCCAAGATGTTTTGACTCAGTTGCATAACTTCTGGGCATGCATCTTTCTTATCCCTGTGACTGTTTTGGACAGAATTGAGAGGATCTGCAGGAATTACTTGTGGGGTTGCTCTGAGCAGTTCCATAAACTGCGTAATGTTGCTTGGGAAAAGGTTTGCAGTGATAAGAAATATGGGGGTCTTGGAATTGTGCATTGCAGGAATTGGAATTTGGCTATGTTGGGTAAATTTGTTTGGTGGATGGTGTCCAAGGCTGACCATATGTGGATCAAATGGGTCAACCATATCTACATTAAGGGCCAGGACTGGCTCTCTTATAACCCTCCTATGCATACAAGCTGGTCTTGGCGTATGATTTGCAAAACCAAGGAAAAATTGAAAGAAGGCTTCTGTACAGGGATCTGGAATGAGCAGCATGGTTACTCTATTGCAAGTGGGTACCACTGGTTGCAAGGAAGTCAGGTTAAGGTGTCTTGGTTCCCTCTGATTTGGAACAAAGTTAATATGCCTAAACATGCCTTTCTTGGTTAGATTGCTATTCAACAGAAACTTATGACCAAGGATAGACTTCATAAGTATGAGATTATCACTGATGGACGATGTGAGTTATGCCTGACTCACATTGAGATGCATCAGCATATTCTATATGATTGTGTGTTCAGTGCAATGTGTTGGAGCCAACTGAAGAACTGGCTGGGGATCAATATGCCTGATACTGGTATTCTGGAATGGAGCATACATTAGAGATGCAGATCACTGATGAAGAAACAGATTGTATTTGCCGCTATCCTTACTTTGGTTTATCATATTTAAGCGATCCTAGAATGGTCTTAAGCAAGCATCAAAGGATTGTAATTATCATAGTTTTCGTTCATGTGATAATTGAGAATGGTTTCATTCACATGATTGAAGAATCATGTTTATACATGAGGTTAAGTGGGAGCCAGAATTATTTTTCCATGTCTTATATGTTGATGGCATATTACTCATTGAGAATAATGTGCCAATACACTCTTTTGTGAAAGAGTGATTGGGAGACTAGGAAAAGGTGTAATGTATTCTAGATTTCCGAATCTATGTGTTAAATTTGAGAGAATATTGGCATAGAGTCGAGATCCTTATGATGATAAGTTCTTTCATATCTGTTTAACATCAACAAGGTTGAGTAGGTTGTTCACAGTGATGAAAGTGGAATTACTATGATAGAGTCATAGTCATTCACTGAACCTAAATAAGTTGTTGGTCACATGAAATCGATTGCTAATGTTTCCGCCATTAGAACGATTATGTATGCCATTAAATGCACATGCTGTGAATGTTTTTGAAAGCCATGAAGAACATCCTTTAAAATTCTTGAGAAGAATTGAGGATTCGTTCTTATGTTTGGATAATATACTAAGTTGTGTGTTGAAAGGTTACACAAACTTTAGGTTCCAAACCTATAAGGATTTATCGAAATCCTAGGATGATTTTATTGACTTAAGAGTAAGAGACTAGAGAAATGTTTTAGTTTCTACCATTGCAAGTTCTACAAACGGAATCTAAGTACATTGTGATAAGATGGTCAACATAGGGAATGAGAATAGATCCCTCTACCACATGGTCAACATAGGGAATGAGAATAGATCCCTCTACCACAGACTTTATCACAAGTTATATGATAACAGTGGGAGCATCTTCCAAGTATAAGAGCCTAAGTCTAGTAAAAGACTGGACATATACTTAGATAAATTCATGTCATTAGAAATTACATTGAATAGAAGGAAATTGCAATTCATAAAGTTGGAATAAATGGATACATGGTATATCCACTTACCAAGCTTTTATTGCATTTTTAACTAGTGTAATAGGTACACTATAAATTATAAGATATGAAGTAGTAATAGTGTATTGACTATTCATATATGATAATCGCATTTATCGTTTGAGTTTCTTTAAACTCACTCATTACTTTGTTATATCCAAATGGGTTGTCGAGACAATATGGAACCCCATTGAAGTGAACTGGATTAACACAGTATTCGCACCTAGTTACTTAAAGGAGGTGACGTCTCGAAGTAACTAGAGTGTGTTGCGATTGATGGCAAGTTCAAGTGCTATAGAGTCATAAGAGATGACTAGTCAATCACATAGACAGACTGTATCAGACACTATGTCGGGCAGTGACCACTTATAGAGTTCTGGAAATTAATAAAGCCTGGTCGTGGCGAGAGCTACTATAGTATTCCTATGAGCCGATTCTTTTAACTAGACACTATTCGCCCAAGTTGGCACAAGTTTCTGATTGGCTTTGATTTATACTCTACGACTCTCGTAACTGAAGTCAAATGAGTATATTTTGGGTCATGATGAACTGTGGCTACACGAAGGGAGTAGTGCGATAGGAATTGTCCACCCCCTTGTCAGGGTTGTTTGAAATCTCAAGGCCACTCAAGGAGTAGTGAACTGAAAATGCGTGGCCACGCTCGGAAGGTATCTACAGTAGATAATTCCGGTCAGATAGTTACTCTCCAGATCGAGAAAACCACTCAAGATATGATCAAATGCAAGTACGACCTGCAAGACACCTTGCATTGAGTGGGAGATTGTAATAGGATAAGAGAATTGGTGACGCACACTTGTCTCAAACAAGTGGGAGATTGTTGGAGTATGTGTCCTCAATAATAGTGTGATCACATGATTTAAAATCATAATTAAATGTCATTTTAAGAATACGAAAGGGATGATAAATTAAATAGTCAACTGATCAACATTAATCGGTAACGATTGGCTTGCTAGAGTTTGACGTTACTGTCGTAAGGACGGTGGTGGTCAGTTGATCCCTTAAGGTCACACCTATAGGATGATGCCCTTATCAGTAAAGTTAATTAGTTGTATATTGATACAAGTTAATTAATTCCTTAAATAATAAAAATTTATATTTATGAGGAAATATGTATCTTATTGTAATGTGATTAAATAAGATTCGATTTAGTGGATTAATATATTAATTCACTAAATAATGTTGAGGTTTTATAAATATTTCGAGGTAGAGGTAATTAGTTATTTACATTTACAAGAAGTTGTAAATTTAACTAAGTAGCTATTATGGGACCCATTATATGATGATATAATGGTAAAATATTACTCAATAAGTTGAGTGAATATATGTTTATTAATTTGTCACATAATTGTTGTATGATCAAATTAATATTTAATTATGTAAGATAACTAAACATAAGACTTATAAGCATTTGTAGGACAAATATTATAAGACAAAAATAGACCAAAATAACTCATTTGAACCGTCCAAATGGAAGGATGGTTGAGTTTTTGGGTTTTGTCGTTTTGTTGTTGGAAAGATGCTCCAACATCTTATGACTTGCCTACCCTACTACCTACATTTATAGATTATTGTGAAAGGCATTTTGAGAAGAAAAAAAAATGCTCTAAATAGAGCATGTTGGCCGGACCTTACATGTGAGGAGAACACTTTTGTTGTTCTCAACTTTTCATGTCTATCTCTCTCAAAGATGCTCATATTTTCACACATGCAAAACCTCTCACATTCATAGTTTTCCTTCTCAAAACTTGAGAAGATTCAATCTAAATTGTTCAACTACACTACTAATATTATTAATATAATATATGAGTATTAGTAGTCATTTTTAAGGTAGACTACTAAATAAATATCTAGCAAATGTTATTTAATAGTAATAAGGGCTAATCTTGGGTGCAATAAAAAGGAGGACTCCTAATATAGAGTCTTGGAAGATCATCCTAATACTTATCATAGCTCAAGAACAAGTGAAGGTAGGAGACCTTACTTGTGCCCAAAAATCCGAAAATAACAATGTAAGGAACATTGTTTTTTCTTATTTCATCTCTTATTTAGTTATGCATGCATGTGGACAGCGGGCCGCCCACGGGGGCGCTTGGTGAAGGGCTCGAAAACAAGCGTTTGCATTTTGTATGGAGTCGCCACCAATTTTTATGGGAAATTGGAACCGTTCGAATACCTCGTGTCATGTCAAGACACAAAGTAGTGACATGAACACTAAGCAATCGTTACCCTTAGCATTCTATGTCTAGAATGACTCTCGTGGATGCCAATGAACACGGGTGCTCACGGAGATCTGGAGTAAGGGGTGAGGGTACGTATTAGGAAGCTCTTTTGATCGAACACCTAATCCCGCCCGCCTCGATAGCGTCCTCTACTAATGATTAGGGAAGTTATTCGTACTTGATATATCGTCGGCTATATGCATGCAATGCAACATCCATAGATTAATCCTAGCATGTGAAGATTAGACTAAGTCGGTTGACACGTAATTTAGCATACAATTGGGTCGAAGTTGAGATTTAATGCTCATTTACATGTGAAGCATACAAGTGATACGAAATAATAATAATATGAACTACAATAATGAAAATTACATTAATTACATTGGAACAGGCGATTTATGTCGAAAATACCGCTAAAACGGATAATTTGATAAAAAAGAATAAAAGAATAAAACAAAGAAATACGAACAAGTCAGAAGGTGATAATACGATTATTAGTTGATTAATACGCTTACTAATTAAACTACGTCAAGGCAGAAAAGGAGTTCAGAGGCAGAACTCATCACTGAACAGCAGCAGCAAATCGCGCCCTTTGGAAGAGGCGGCAGATTCTTGCGTGCGTCTGTTCCAAGGGTGAACTCGGTGTGAAGCGGAACTGCAAACCGTTAATGTTAATTGGTAAATTAATGGATTGATTACGATTTTAGACTCGGATGAAAGTTATTAGCAGATTATTTACATATGATTGAGGTCATAAAACAGTAAAACATGGTTAAGACGGAAATAAGACGGATTAATTATGTGAAGGGTCGATGTTAATGAATGATTTATTAAACTAAACTGAACGAATTATTAACTAAACATGATGAATTGACGATGAATTAATGACTAAACAGATGAAAATATATCAATAATGAATCCCAGAAACTCAATATGAACGAATTGAATTTCTAAAACCCGAATTGAATTTAATGACGAAAAACCCGCAAATATTGATTATTAGGGATTTAAGCCGGTTTTATGATGAATTAAAACATGTTAATGATGATGGATAATATGTGCATGTGAATTATCAAACTATCATGATGAATAATTAACAGACGAACAAACAAAGGAAATAAATTTGATACGAATTGCGAGGGACGGAGGAAGAAGAAAAGAAGCGAATGCGGCGGCCTCACGAAGAGGCGCAGCGGGCGCTGCGCTCCTTTCAAGAGGCGCAGCGATTGCTGCGTCTTTTCTCGACGTCCTCTCACTGAATTTCGCAAAACAGTTTTAAAGACGGTTTTAGAAATCGATTTTAATGGTGTTTCCGACATAAACCTTACAATTGTTATACAATAATAAAATACAAGAAATAAAAGGAATTATACACCCTCAGACTTACATGTTGACGGAACGAGAAGAACTAAGAAGATCGATTAGTGAATGCTCGACGCGAATGCAAGGAAAGAGTGCCCTCGTGAGAGGAAAACGATTAAAACAGATTAATTAATTAGATTGATTGAGTGTAGTGGTCAAATTGGTCGGTCATGCAACGGAGAGGCTGGTACCCGGAAAGAGCCGAGCTTACGTGGTCGGAAGTCCAAGCACGTAGGCGCCAATTAGTAAGAACGAAGTCTAGAATGCAAAGGGAGAAGAGAAGGGCGGACACTCGCGTGAGAAATATGAGGAACGAAAGCTCCTATTTATACTAATCACGTGAAGGAATAGGGTTTCGGAGACTCTTTGGAAGTGAATCTCGGAAAGATATAAAAAAGATACGTAAATCATGCAAAGAAGGGCCTGGAAGAGGCGCAGCAGCCCATGCGTCTCTTGGAAGAGGCGCAAAGACTGGGCTTTGCGTCTATTCCCGTGGAGGTTTCCTCCTGCTTAAGAAAGATTTCCGTGTTTGAGTTATGGTAGGACGGAAATAATTCGATTTATCTTTAAATATTACGGGATATTATTTGCCAAAAGATAAAATTTGAGAAATATGGAATAGAAATATCCGGAACATTCCAGAACATTCTGACTCGGGATTTAACAGCTATCAGAAAGTGGAGACGGTTTTTGACCCGGACTCCGAATGTACTCTAATTACTGCCAAAACGACCGTATCGGCACGTAGATGACAACTAAGAGGTTGACATTAATATTTGAGCAATCACTTGACGATAATCTTACGAAATGTCACTAATCGTTCCGCGAATCAAACATGCGGCCCAATCATCACCGGGTGGTTTGCGAGAGGTGCAGAAACGAGGTGTCTACAGAGCCCCCACTTTGACTGAGGCTTGGACAAGGCGAAAGTCAAAGTATAGCCATCAGGTCAATCGAAGATTACAACCTGACGACTATGGCGACGCGAGGTGGCTCAAGGGGTCTGAGCCAAGGACCTGTCGTCGGGAACATTTTAGAGTCTGTCGACTATCGGGGAGGGTCGTTTAAAGTCCATTAGACTACGTAAGGAAGCTCGCCAGCCATAAGAAGAGATCATACCTGAGATTTAATCGAACTTCGCGGGGAACAAGAGATATTGAAAAAAAAAGCGGGGCGTCGGTAGAAATCTGCTGGGATCCGCTGCGTCGGTCTCAAGCGAACTCTGGCGAAATTTGGAGGTTGAATCTGCTTGCGTTGGTCTCAAGCGAACTCTGGTTGGGGAACATACCGACGACTAGGAACATCTTGATCGTCGTAGGGGAAACCTTGAGTGAGCAGTACTGCAAAATACTACTGCGCTGGGGATAGACGACCAGGAACATCTTGATCGTCGTAGAAAGAAAGTCTTGAGTGAGCAATCTGCAAAATACTACTGCTGCTGGATAAAAATTCGAACAATATCACGAAATCTTTGCTGCGCGGGATAAAATGAATTTGGACGATACTGCAAAATATTGTCGCGCTGGATAAAACGTGGGCCGGAACGAAAGAAAATCGTCGAAACGGACCAAAATGATAAAACGTCATCGAGGAAGAGGCGCACCAAAGATGGGCCCACGAATAACGAACTCATAACGGATTTTTGAAAATCCGCAAGGAGGGAACAAAAGGAAGAAGCGCAGCAAGGGCTGCGTCTCTTGGAAGAGGCGCAGCACCTGCTGCGTCTGTTCCCCAATTTGGCAATTCTGCGTAAAAACGCGAAAGTCAGAAGGTTTATGTTCATTTTATTCGAAACATAAATCACTCCATTCTCTCTCAAATCTTCACCATTTTCGTCGAGGTTGGATTCAAAAGCTTGCTTAAAATATGACTAATCGAGGTATGTGCTTTAATCTTGCATTAATCTTTCACATTTGTTGAATTTTGAGCCGCGAACATTAGGGTTTTCGACCCTTTTGATCGAAAATTTGGGGCTTTTCCCCCAAATGGATTTGTCGTGCCAAATTGATACTAGATATGGATAATAGGTGATGCTAGGAACATAACCATGTATTTACTTCGAATTTTCATCAAGTTTTGAGCCCTTGAGCAGAATTTTGAGACGGTTTCACAGCTAGATCGTAAATTGCTTCGAAAATGGCCTTAGGATTGCCCATTTGTGATGAAATTTGATATTTGGGACCCTTGGATGATGGGTAAACTTTCTACCATCTTGGAAGTTTAGTTTGTGACAACTTTTTCAGGACACTCTTCTAGGGCATAACCGCCATTATAGCGAAATGCTGCCGAATTTTCGACTCGAACCCGGAACTAGGCTTTGACTCGGACTTGACTTGACCCAATTTGTCACATGAGTGATCGGGTTGGTGAGAACATGGCCAAGGATGGCCAGAAATGGGGAATTCCCGGGCCTTGAAGGCTCGAAAATTTCTTAACAAAGGCTTGTCGTCATATGATGCGGCCTGGATTTGCTTTAACGTTGCAGGTGACGATGCTTCTACTTCTGGGAGGGATACCATGGATGTAGACGCTGCTGTTGTTGAGGAGGCTTTGGAGCAGGCCTTCACCGCTGCGGTGATGGCTGCTGCAGACGAGGTTCCCGAGGAGGAGGCCGCTGATGAGGAGGAGATTCCGAGACGGGCCCACCTCGGACGAGGGGGTCGTTAGCTGAGAGGAGCTCCCGCGTGGGCTGAGACCTGGGAGAGTAGGCACCTTGTGTGGGCTGCAGAGGGTCACTTGTCCTACAGGACGGTGAAGAGCTTGGTAAATAGGAATTCCCTAACTCATTACCTACCCTTTTCTATCTTTGTTCAAATTTCTTTCAAATTTACTCAAAACTAAAGATAGCTTTATTTCGAATCATAATAGGAGGTGGGAACATCCGGTCGTTCTCGGGGTATACGACAATGATGGAGCATTACGAGCGGTTGTCGGCGGAGGAGAGGGCCATGATCGAGCGTGGAGCGTTTGGTCCTCTGGTTCGGTCCGGAGGGATATCGTGAAGAGGAAGTTGCGGGCCAACCTTAGCCTGGTCCGCGCTTTCTTGGATCGATTTTGGGATACGACTTCCACGTTTCACCCGCCTTTTGGTGAGGTGGGAGTCACCTTCGAGGACTACGGCATGATTTCTCGGTCCGCCGTGCGGGACGAGGAGATGGTGTGGCCGAGACGGCATGAGGGCGGATTCGGCCGAGGCGAGGAGGTTGATCGGCCGGAACCCGTCGCCGAAGGTCTGTTGCGTGCCGGTTTGGTGCCCGTTCCTACGTTCGAGACTACTTTGCGGGAAGACCCCTGAGTCGTGACGATCGATGGGAGGGAGACGGCTCCTCCTCCTGTCATGTGACCGAGCGGAGGGCTCGTCTGTGGCTTTGGTGGTTCTTGTCTTCGATCTACCTCGGAGACAAGGGTGAGAGGTCGTCGACGAAGCTTCTTCCCTTTCTTTCGACCCGAGTTCCCTAAGGCGTTGGGGCCGGGTCATCACTGGTTTTTGCGGTCCTCATCCGCTTTATGAGGGCCATGGTTCGTCCGGAGTTGATGGAGAAGGGGACTTCTCCTGGTGCCGTCGGACCAGGCTCTGTTGGAGGTATGAACCTTCCTTTAGGCCAAAGTCAATTTCTTTCTTTATCGACGACCGACAGACCGTCATTGATTATTATGCTTTGCAGGCGTGGGTGTACTCTTACTTTCCGGGCCTCGCGCCCAAGAGGACGGAGCCGTTGGAGAGGGCCTACCCCGTGGTGAGGGATTGGGTCATGTGCCGGACGAAGAGCAAGCGTTCTTCTCACAATGTCTACCGGCGGGATGTGAACGCTCTTCAGCTGAGCAGCGTGAGTGTCCTATTTGTATGCACTTATTCTTCTCATACTTTGTTTTTAATTGATCATAGGAATGACCTTTACCTTCATATTGTCGTAGTGGGTGCCCGGACCTTGGGCGGAGTATCTTTGGAGCGCCTCCCTTCGTCGTTGAGGTCCTTCGACCTAGGAGCTCGAGTCGGCTCGTTGTTGTGGACGTCGATGGGTCCCGTGTGTGTATCCGGGCGAGCGGTTAGCTCGTCGGTGCTTTCGGGCGCGTTGACGGTTCCCATCGATCCTCCTAGGACGATGTTTAGGGAGCCTTCGAGGCCGAGAGGGAGGCGGACTTGGGCTGGTGCTAGTGGCGACGACCTTCTTCTCCCTGACGAGGATTACTCGGCGTTCCTTTACGGGAGGTTGGCGTATTGGCCGGTAGTGGTGAGTATCTTTTGTTTCTTGTTGGATCTTGATTTTCGAGAATCGCGACGAAAGATCATCGATTAACGAGAGCCATTTTGCGGGGAGGTTGAGGCGGCGGGCATCGAGCCCCGAGTACCCCGAGACCCTCGAGTACACCGACGCTTTTGGGAGGACGACGATCTCCGAGTTACGTGACTTTGACGTAGCTGTGACGGATGCTGGCCTAGATGACTGGCAGCATCTGATTCGGAGGGTGAGTTCTTATTTTGCATAGTTTTCGTGTAAGCACACATTTGATTGAACTTGTTAAGTTTACTGAGAATTCTTTTGAAATGGAGGTCGCGCCATCTCGGTTTGTGGCACTATGGAGGGTGGCCAACCGGCTACGAGCTACGGCCATCGAGGCACTCGTCGGCGGTCGAGGTCGTCAGGTATGAACCTCATTTGTTTTTCCTTGATCTTTGGTTTTTCAGTTTTGTTTGAATTGATTGACATGAGCCAATTTCTTGTTGTCCACAGGCCGATCGTGAGCTGGAGCGAGAGTTGACCCAGTCTCGGGAGGAGACGGCTCGTTTGTCGAGGGAGCTCGAGTTTCGGGACGCCGAGATTGCCGCGCTTATGGCGAGGGTTGCCGAGCTGGAGGGTGCCCAGCAGTAGTCTGCGTGGTTTTGTAGACTTGATTTTGAACATTTTTGGACTTGTTTGGGGCGAAGCCCCCAGTTTACTCGGACTTTTGGAATTGTTTGGGGCGAAGTCCCCAGTTTACTTGCACATTTGGACCTGTTTGGGGCGAAGCCCCCAGTTTGCTTGTACATTTGCTTTTCTGTTGTATATACGACGGCCTGAGTGCCTTTTGCTGCTGGGTTGTGTTGTTTGTACCGCAGTTAGCTTTTGAACAGTTTGGTAGACAACGGTTTACGCCGTCATCTGAAATTTTACATGGAAAATCACGCAACACATACATTTTATATTCACATAAGGCCTTAATTAGCGCAAAACGAGTGACTCAAAAGAACGCAAAAAAAAATGCAAAAATTTTGCCGGAAATGACCGGACGGTAGGGAGGGTTACCCCCTAAAAAAAAAGAAAAAAGAGAAATCTATAAGTTAGAAAATGGAGAAATATAAATATTGAATTTTATTAAAATGAAAACAAAAGAAAATTAAAAAAGAAACGATTTAAAGTGTGCTGAAATGGCGGAGGTGTCGATGTCGCCTCGAAATGCGTGCCCGCGAATTTAGGGAACCTGAAATATGGTAAATTTCTCGGATTTACCAAAATAAAATCCCGCAAGAATAGGAAACTGCGCGTTTATAGAATTAGGAAATATCCCAACGCGGAAATCACAGAAGTGAGGCTGGGGAAGAGGCGCAGCATGAGCTGCGTCCCTTTGAAGAGGCGCAGCTGGTGCTGCGCCTGTTCCGAGGCTTGTCCGTTCTGACGGATTTTGGAAACAGTAATTTAGTATAAATAGGAGCGTCGACGAAGCTTTAAATCATATAATTCTTCCTTTTCTTCTTCGTCGCCTCACATAAAATTCTCAAAATATATTGTCAAGAGAAAATTATCATCATGAATACTTTGGAGATCCGCTTGAAGGAATGGACCAATGAATTCTCGAACATCGAGAAGCACGATATGGGTGCTTATAACCTTGGGTCTTTGTTGAGTTTGAAACTCATTAAGGTTGTAAAACCGTTCTTGGATGCTTGCCTTGATTATTGGGACCCAAATTATCATGTTTTTGCGTTCCCAGGAGGTGATATTTGTCCTTTTCCGGAGGAAATTGCTGCTATTGGCGGGTGGGACCCTGAACATCTACCTGCCATCCCTTCTACTGCTCAAGGGTATAAGAGCAAGTTTAGAGATTTGCTTGGACTTACTAGACTTGAGGTGGATCGCTTAGTTACCCCGAAAGGCGTGAGAATGTTGGACTTTGTAGACCGATTCATCAACAGGGCCGACCCTACTGTCTCTTATGTTGCTAGGAGGAGAGCATTTGGCTTCTGTTTGCTTCATGTATATGTCTTCCAGGGACATGTTGATGAAGAATTGCGAGGTGATCCCCGTCTATTGGGTCTTATTGAGCAAATGGAGTCGCGGAGCCCAGCTTGTCTATGCTTAGGGGAGATTATCTTGGGCTTGGATAATAGGAAATCCAACCGCGATCTTCCATTTTTGGGGAGTCCCGTTATCCTACAGGTAAAAGACACCTTTCTTTTTTTTTTTTTTTTTTTTTTTTTTTTTTTTTTTTTTTTTTTTTTTTTTGTTTGCGGGTGTCTAATACCTGTTTTTTGGTAGGTTTGGCTTATGGAACGGCTCCGATTGCTCGAGCCCCCAGTATATGCACTTTCCTATCATGCCCGTATGATTTCGATGAGGACACGGCTGTACATGGTGGACTTCACCCGGGTCTACGATTATTGGAAGAACAAGCTGAGGAATGATGATGGCCCGTTGATCAGGTGGGTCGTTCCGTGGTGGCACCTCAAGTCTGTCACTGGAGTGTCTTCTTTGGATCCTACTAGGTCCGTGCGCATTCCTGGATTGGAGTTTATGGTATGCATCTTTCCTGAGAGGTTGATGAGGCAAGTCGGGTTGAAGCAGATGATCCCTAGGCTTCACACCGTTCCGCAGACTGCTATGGCGCTTACTACAGAGAGCCGAAGAGAGTGGGCTATGAAATGGGCCCAAAGAAACATGTGGTTCTTGAGCTTCTCCGCCAATGCCTTGTGGGTGTCGGACTCTTATCTGAGGTGGAGAAAGGCTGCAACTTCGGAAGAGCGCGAAAAACTGAGGAAGCGCGAGCCCGTTGATTACAAGGTGCGCGAGGGAGATAAAGAGAAGGAGAAGCATCTGACAGAAGGAGAAGAAGAAGCCGGGTTTCAAGTCATTCATCCTTCCAAGAAATCGAAGACTACTCCTGTCGCAGAGATGGTGGTTGGCAAGAATGGAAGAGTCAGGCCTCGAGAAAGACCGTTGGTGATTAGGTCTGAAGTGGTGCAAGAGCGCCCGGCTCGAGGTCGTGACAAGAAATATGACAAGAACGACAAGGGCAAGGGAAAGATGGAGGAATAGCCCAAGTCTTATTATTACTATTAGATTATTATTACTATTGTTGTAACAAGGGGAGGGATTTTTAGAATCCTAGCCTATCTATTTTCATTATTTGTCGTACTATTATTATTAGAAATTGAATGAAATAAAAAGGTTAAATGGTTATGAAACCGTTGGTATTTTCTGCTTATTACTCTTGTCGAATTTCAAATGCGATGCAAATGTCCTTCTATTTACATTTTAAATATAATGGTGGGTTGAATCCCGTGAAGGATTGCCTACATATTCACTTAGAGAAAGCGAAATCAAACCCTTGCGCGTAGTTCGAGTAAATGTAAAAGAATAATTGTTCGAAGCAAGAGCTTGTAATGAACATAGAAAATAAGCATGAGCTTTTGCTTACTCTGGAGGTGCGAATTTAGTTTGTTTGACGATATGAGGATGACAAGTTTGCCAAGATGCAAGAGCATAGTGACATTCAAATGGGCCAGGGGCCGCTTATTTAGTGCCACAAGAGCGACACTTAGGTTTACGCGAGGCGCGTTTTTATTCTATTCTAGGCATAGTATCGTTTCAGTTGGTCGAGATTTGTGGGGTTTGAAAACTCATTCCCATCTAGGTCTGTGATTCTAACCGCGCCTCCTGGGAGTATGGATTTGACTAGATATGGTCCGGCCCAATTAGGTTTGAATTTTCCCCTCGGGTCGACAGGTAAAAGGGCTCTAACCGATTTGAGTACTAAGTCTCCTTCTTTGATGTTTCTTAGCCTAACCCTTTTGTTGAAAGCTCGTTTGATACGTGCTTGATATGTTTGGACATTATGTAAGGCACGTAGCCTACGTTCATCCAGGAGGATGAGTTCTTCGTATCTATCTTTCTTCCAATCGGCCTCCGGGATTTGACTCTCTAGTAGGATGCGCAGGGATGGTATTTCTAGCTCAACTGGTTGTACGGCTTCCATACCGTAGGTCAAATAGAAAGGAGTAGCCCCAGTGGGCGTCCTAACTGATGTACGATACCCCCACAAAGCGAAGGGTATTTTGCTTGGCCAATCTCTGTAATTGTCAGTCATTTTCATGAGGATTGTAACGACATTCTTGTTAGCCGCCTCTACCGCGCCGTTAGTCTGTGGTCGATAGGGCGAGGAGTGATGATGCTTGATCTTGTACTTGGCTAGCAATTGTTCGGTTTCGGCTTGGAAGTGGGACCCATTATCGCTAATGATCTCATGTGGGCAACCATATCGACGATGATGATTTATTTTGTATGAATTTGGCTACATTTTTGGCCGTAAGAGCGGTGTAGGAAGCCGCTTCTACCCACTTGGTGAAGTAGTCAATTGCTACTAGGATGAAACAGTGACCTCCTGTTCCGGCTGGGGTTATTTTCCCAATTATGTCAATTCCCCATGCGGAGAATGGCCAAGGAGATGTCATCGTATAGAGCAACGAAGGAGGGACATGTTGTACGTTCCCGAAGATTTGACAGTTGTGGCAATGTCTCACATATTTGATGCAATCAGATTCCATTTTGGTCCAATAGTACCCTAGACGTGTGATTTTCTTTGCCATCATAGGTCCACTCATGTGAGGACCGCATTCTCCGTCGTGGACTTCTTCCATCACTTTTCGTGCCTGTGAATGATCAAGGCAACGTAGGACTACACCAAGAGGTGTTCTTTTGTACAATTCTCCCTGTATTAGGATGTATTGGGAAGCTAGTAGGCGTATAGCGCGTTGTCCCCTTTTGTCCATATCTGGTGGATAGGTACCATTAAGCTTGAAGTTCAGGATTGCTTGGAACCAGGGTTCCCGTGCGATTTCTTCTTCATCGGTAATTTGATGGACATAAGCCGCTCCGACCGTCGTTCGATACACAAAGGCATTTCCATCATGTAATCTGGCATGTTTATCAAAGATGCAAGTTTCGCAAGAGCGTCTGCAAATTGATTTTCTTCTCGAGGTAGGTGTAAGTAGGTTACGTGATCAAAGAATTGAGCGACTTGGTCTATCCTAGCCTGATAGGGTGCTAGGCTTTCACTTCGGATTTTCCAGGATCCCGTAACTTGGTTGATGATCGCGATGACGAGTCCCCGTGCACTCGGAGGTTTTTGATGCCTAAGCTTACTGCCGCTTGTAGTCCAATTAGACAAGCCTCATACTCTGCGGCGTTGTTCGTCACCTCGAAGTCGAGTTTGACAAAGAATCGGTGTATGCTCACCTTCGGGAGAAATGAGCAACACTCCTATCCCAAATCCTCTTAGGTTTGATGCTCCATCAAAGTATAGGTCCCAAGAGTCTACATCTGTTTGAAGTATATCCTCGTCGGGAAATGACCAAGTATCTATGGTTTGTGCGTCGTTGATGGGATTTTCTGCGAAGAATTCGGCGACGGCGCGACCCTTTATTACTTTCAGTGGCACATATTTGAGGTCAAATTCCGAGAGCATCATGGTCCATCTTGCCAGGCGTCCGTTGAGGACGGGTTTCTCGAAGAGGTATTTGACTGGATCCATTTTGGAGAATATCTTGACGGAGTAGCTAAGCATGTAGTGACGTAGCTTCTTTGTTGCCCACACAAGAGCGAGGCATGTCTTTTCGAGTTGTGAGTATTTGCACTCGTATTCCAAGAACTTCTTACTTAGGTAGTAAATAGCTCTTTCTTCACTTCCTACGGTTTGAGCTAACATGGCACCCATGGCGGTTTCGGTTACCGTGAGATATAAACCAAGAGGTTGGTCTTGTTGTGGTGGCATGAGCACTGGTGGTTTAGCCAATATCTCCTTGATTCTGTCGAACGCCTTTTGACAATCATCGTCCCACATGGTGTGGTCTGTTTTCTTGAGTTTCTTGAAGATAGGCTCGCAAATCATCGTAAGTTTCGATATGAATCGACTTATGTATTGCACTTTTCCCAGGAATCCCCTGACTTCCTTTTCTGTTTGAGGTTGTGGCATTTCGAACAGAGCTTTGATTTTGGAAGGATCTATTTCTATGCCTCGTTGGCTAACGACGTATCCTAGGAGTTTGCCAGACGTTACCTCAAATGTGCACTTTTGAGGGTTGAGTCTCATGTTGTACTTCCGTAGCCTTGCGAAGAACTTGCGAAGGTTCGCAATATGTCCCTCTCTTTCCTTGGATTTGACAATCATGTCATCTACATATACCTCGACTTCTTTATGCATCATGTCATGTAGGAGTGTAGTCGCGGTGCGTTGGTATGTAGCTCCGGCGTTGATCAATCCGAACGGCATTACTGTATAGCAATAGGTTCCCCATTGGGTGACGAAAGCGGTCTTATACATGTCTTCCATGGCCATTTTGATTTGGTTATAACCCGCATATCCATCCATGAAGGATAGTAATGCGTGGTCTGCAGTATTGTCCACTAATATGTCGATGTGAGGTAGAGGGAAGTCATCTTTTGGGCTTGCTTTGTTCAAGTCCCTAAAGTCAACACAAACTCGGATTCTCCCATCCTTTTTGGGTACGGGCACTATGTTAGCTACCCAGTCAGAATACTCGGAAACTTTGATGAACCTGGCTTTGAATTGTTTGTCAACTTCTTCCTTAATCTTTAGAGCCCACTCTGTTCTCATTCGTCGAAGCTTCTGTTTCACAGGTTTGAAACCTGGCTTAATCGGAATCCTATGTTCGGCGATATCCCTGTCGATCCCTGGCATGTCTTTGTAGGACCAAGCGAAGACGTCTTTGAATTCATTTAGGAGGTCTATGAGGTCGGCCCGTTCGGTAGAGCTCAAGGTAGTCCCTATCCTAAGTTCTTTGGGTTCTAGTTCAGTTCCTACATTGATGGGTTCGGTGTCCTCAATTACAGGTCCCCTTTCCCCTTCCTGTAGTATTTCTTTGGCTACGTAGGGAGGTATTTCGGTCAAGTCTGGGTCTTGGTCATCCTCAGTATCATCATAAACAGAATTGCACTCAAGATAACGCAAAGAGTAAGCAGAACCTGATTTATTCATATTAAGCTTCGAATAAAGTTGAAACAAAGAAGCCAACTGATCCATGGTCAGAGGCGGTAAAGGGACAGGAATTGGGGCATTTCCCGAACTACTGTGGCTACTTGAAAATAAGCTAGGAGAAACGAAGGGAGTGGGGATGACGACAGGAGTAGACTCTCTAATGACTTCTCTAGACTCTGACTCTGACTCCGACTCCGACTCTGATTCTGATTCGAACTCGTCGTCTTCTGGTTCTTCTTTGAACATCTCTCCTTCTCCAGTGGTGAGCTTGAAGAGTCTTCCTTGATTGTTGGTCCATTTGATTGATTTTCTCCATCCTTTCTGCTGCTTTGTGTCGATTTCTGTGATCAATGCGGTGGGGTTGAAGCAATCGTCTTGAAGTATCGTAGTAATGATCTCATCCTGCGCGGCCTTAACAAATCGGTCCTCTCCAAACAGGAGGCTAACAGCTTGCTCGTCTAAGCAAGGTGCTTGACGGGTTTTGACGGTAGGAACCGTTTCTGGAGGAATGAAGTAGCAATCGTGAAAGATCTCGATTCCGGCTAACTTCCTCTCGAGGTAATGCCAAGGTTCGGGAAATCCGTGAAAGAGTTCCAAACTTCCTTCTTGAACGAAGTATCCATTTAAGGTGGGGAGATATGGTCTCATTTGGACTCCTACATACTTGCGATTTTGGACTTGGGCAAGCATTTCGAGAACTTCTTCTGTTGTGGGTTTGTACCCTAGTCCAAGTGGTATTCTCGATGAGTTGCCTTTCTTGTATGGCGCGAAGGTGTTCTTCCGAGTCGGGTTCAAAGGCATTCCAGGGAAGTATCCCTGATTTTTGAGTATGTGGTTGACCACCAAGTTAGAGTAGGGATTATAGTATAAGGGTGCCAACTCACTTTCTATGACATTTACACTTTGGAAGCCCCCAAGTTCGTATATGGGATCCGCAAGGACTTGATTGTTTGATTGCTTCTCAATTATTGCTTTGATAGGCGACGAAGTGATCGTCACAACTTTGCCATTGAGTGGGATCTTGATCTTTTGGTGAAGGGTTGATGTTACCGCTTTGGAAGCGTGAATCCAAGGCCTTCCCAGAAGTATGTTGAATGAAGCTTCGATGTCCACTATTTGGAAGTTAACCTTTCGTTCGATTGGTCCCGTGGCTATGGTTAGGTTAGCAAGTCCTACCACTTTTCGTCGTGTACCGTCATATGCACGTACACCTTGATTGGTGGGAGTCCAGTCCGACTCTTTCATGCCTAGTTTGTATGCCGTTTTGAGGGGTATGACGTTGACCGCGGAGCCATCATCTACCAAGGTCATTGGCACATTCTTCTTTAGACAAATGACGGTGATGTATAGAGCAAGGTTGTGACTAGCGCCAAAAGGTGGCAGGTCTTCATCTGAGAAAGTAATAGGATTACTTAGCTTCGGTGATTCTTGGAAGACCAAGTTGACTACATCTTCGGGAGTAGAGTTATGCGCTACATTCAATTTGGCCAAAGCTTGAAGTAAAGCTTGGCGATGCGGAAATGAGCTTGCCACTAGTTGCCAGACTGAAAGATCAGCCTTGGTTTTCTGTAATTGCTTGAGCAAATGATCAGTGGGGTCGTCTTCGTTGTCATTTGGTGTGATGACATTGGTTGGACCGTTTTGAGTGGTGCTTTGATATGGGCGACCCGAACGAGTTAGGTGATCCACATCTTGGTCTTCACCATTTTGGACTATTTCCTTTACCAAAGAGTTTTCAATGAGATTGCAGCTAGTTCGTCTTCATCGTCATCGGCCCAAACTCCATTGATTGCAGCTAGTTCCTTCATCCTCATGATGTCACTTTCTAGTTGTATGATTTGATCGACTAGCTTGTCGACCACGGTGACTACTTCTTGCATAGTGGCATTTTGAGAGAAGGTCAATGGTACGCGTTCTTTAGGCATTGCCTTGGGATCGCGTAAGGTCATTACCATGTTTTCTAGTTCCCACACTTGTCTATCTACACTCCTTGCCCATGCGATGAAGTCGGAAATGGTAGGGGAGATGGTAGAGTAGAGTCTTTCTTTCTCAATTGCATGAATTTCATTTTCGGTGGGAGAAATGAGATGTGAGCAATCTAAGGTAGATTCGTCACTTGTAATCACTAGAACTCCAAGAGGATTCTGAGTGTTGTTGGGCTTACCTCCTGGTGGAATTGGAAGTCGACCATCTTCAATCATATCCTGAAGCACGTGTTTCAACTCGTAGCATTTTTCTGTGTCATGCCCCTTGCCCCTATGGTATTCACAGTAGGAATTTTCATCCCAAAATTTGGACTTCCTTTCGGGTTCGGGAGTAGGTCCAATGGGTTGGAGTTTGCCTTGCTTCATTAGTCTTTTTAGAGCGTTGGAGTACGTATCTCCAAGGTTTGTGAACTTCCTGGGTGGGCTAGTTTTCTTGGATGGCTCGAGAAGGTTAACTTCGTCGGCCTTGCTAGTAGAGCCGTATGAACGACTCGTGGACCCTTGGTATCCTCGACCTACCGTTTTGGACAAGAGTCCTTTACGGATGTCGTCTTCAATTCGTGTCCCTAGTACAGTTAAGTCCCTGAAGGTCTTGATATTTTGATATCTCAAATGGTTGGCATATATGGGCTTGAGATTGTCCACAAACTTTTCTACAAGAGTAGCCTCATCCGGGCGTTCAACTAGTTGGGTACTAGTCTTCCTCCACCTACTTAGAAAGTCGGTGAATCCTTCCTTGTCATTTTGGGTAAGAACCTCTAGAGTGCGCATGTTGACTTGGATCTCGGCATTATCCGCGTATTGTTTCGAGAACTCGATGGCGGCGTCCTCCCAAGTAGCGACCTTTTTGTGATCTAAAGTGTAGAACCATTGCTTTGGGATGGTGTCAAGAGATGAAGGAAAGATCCTTAAGAACATCTCGGGTTTGATGCCTTTGATAGACATGTAGTCCTTGAAAGCTCGGATGTGGTTTAAAGGGTTCTCGTGCCCCTTGAACTTAGGGATATCCGTCATGCTAAAGTTAGTTGGCAATTTGGAATTGACGGCTTCATACTTACGATTGTTCTCCCTGTAAATGTCATCCCCCTTAAGGTACATCAATTGCTCCTCTAGGTATTGGAGTCTTTTCTCAGCTGCGGTTGTTCCTAGGACAGGATTCTCATCTTTAGATTCGTCATCGGAAAATTGTAGCACTCCACCTTTAGGGGGAGGTAGCTTTCCCTCTACATCAAAGATACGGCCTTCGATAAGCTCAAGGCGGTCATAGGTTTGTTCTTGGGTAATTTGCATTTGGGCTATCGCGGCTAGGATTCGATCATTACTCTCTTGAATTTACTGGAGGTTCGTATCATCACTTGATCCGGGCATCTTGGAAACTGGACAAGAGATCGGCGACGAATCAAAACACGACCGACCATTCTATCACACTTGCTAAAAGAGGAAAAGTTTTGACTCGTGAAGTGGGTGTGTGCCACTTGTGTTGAGTGAGTTTTGAAGAAAGACAAGGTCTTTGAAAATGTGTGTCCTAGTCAACTGTAGTGTAGTTGTAGGAGTGGACTCGAAGTGAGGTTTGAAATGGGCTTGTGGCCCGAATTTTGACACGACAAACGGACAGAGTTTTGACCGGATTTTGTACTAATTAAAGGCCCTATTTCGAAATTCTTGTTTTGAAATTGGGTTTTGATTTTTTGAAAATTCGTCAAGATTTGTTTTGAAATGGTGATCATGTAAGGTTTGCACATTTATACAAGCATTATAACGGGATGCTGAGTGCTTTTAGAAGGGTTTTGGTTTAAAGGGTGGGTTGCCATACCGAACCATCAAACCCGAAGTCTGTGGAGAGGCTCGTGCCAAACAAGAGTAAGGCCGATTCCTAGTCCATTTCCTCAAGTAGTGAAGGCCCTTGATACAAACAAGAGTAAGCATCATGGTATGGATGACGTCAATCGCTATCCATCCTTAGGCCCAAATAAGAATTAGGACCGTTTAGACGGGACGATTGGTCGAATGGGTTGGGTTGGGTCTAGGAAGGCCGATTTAAACGGTCTAGGAAGACCGAGTTATGAAAACCGACAATTGTCTTGTACAAACTTATTCCCTAACCTTGTTCAAGTTTCACCCTTAGCTACACGTAAGTGTATATCCCCAATGAGTCGCCAAACCGTGGACAGCGGGCCGCCACGGGGCGCTTGGTGAAGGGCTCGAAAACAAGCGTTTGCATTTTGTATGGAGTCGCCACCAATTTTTATGGGAAATTGGAACCGTTCGAATACCTCGTGTCATGTCAAGACACAAAGCAGTGACATGAACACTAAGCAATCGTTACCCTTAGCATTCTATGTCTAGAATGACTCTCGTGGATGCCAATGAACACGGGTGCTCACGGAGATCTGGAGTAAGGGTGAGGGTACGTATTAGGAAGTTCTTTTGATCGAACACCTAATCCCGCCCGCCTCGATAGCGGCCTCTACTAATGATTAGGGAAGTTATTCGTACTTGATATATCGTCGGCTATATGCATGCAATGCAACATCCATAGATTAATCCTAGCATGTGAAGATTAGACTAAGTCGGTTGACACGTAATTTAGCATACAATTGGGTCGAAGTTGAGATTTAATGCTCATTTACATGTGAAGCATACAAGTGATACGAAATAATAATAATATGAACTACAATAATGAAAATTACATTAATTACATTGGAACAGGCGATTTATGTCGAAAATACCGCTAAAACGGATAATTTGATACAAAAGAATAAAAGAATAAAACAAAGAAATACGAACAAGTCAGAAGGTGATAATACGATTATTAGTTGATTAATACGCTTACTAATTAAACTACGTCAAAGCGAAAAAAGGAGTTCGAGGCGAACTCATCCTGAACAAAGCAGCAGCAGAATCGCCCTTTGGAAGAGGCGCAGCGATTCTTGCCGCGTCTGCTCCAAGGGTGAACTCGGTCGTGAAGCCGGAATCGCAAAACCGTTAATGTTAATTGGTAAATTAATGGATTGATTACGATTTTAGACTCGGATGAAAGTTATTAGCATTATTTACATATGATTGAGGTCATAAAACAAGAAAAACATGGTTAAGACGGAAATAAGACGGATTAATTATGTGAAGGGTCGATGTTAATGAATGATTTATTAAACTAAACTGAACGAATTATTAACTAAACATGATGAATTGACGATGAATTAATGACTAAACAGATGAAAATATATCAACAATGAATCCCAGAAACTCAATATGAACGAATTGAATTTCTAAAACCCGAATTGAATTTAATGACGAAAAACCCGCAAATATTGATTATTAGGGATTTAAGCCGGTTTTATGATGAATTAAAACATGTTAATGATGATGGATAATATGTGCATGTGAATTATCAAACTATCATGATGAATAATTAACAGACGAACAAACAAAGGAAATAAATTTGATACGAATTGCAGAGGACGGAGGAAGAAGAAAAGAAGCGAGAATCTGCGCAGGCCTCACGAAGAGGCGCGCAGCGCCGCGCTCCTTTGAAGAGGCGCGATTCTTGCGTCTTTTCTCGACGTCTGTCTACTGGAATTTCGCAAAACAGGTTTTAAAGACGGTTTTAGAAATCGATTTTAATGGTGTTTCCGACATAAACCTTACAATTGTTATACAATAATAAAATACAAGAAATAAAAGGAATTATACACCCTCAGACTTACATGTTGACGGAACGAGAAGAACTAAGAAGATCGATTAGTGAATGCTCGACGCGAATGCAAGGAAAGAGTGCCCTCGTGAGAGGAAAACGATTAAAACAGATTAATTAATTAGATTGATTGAGTGTAGTGGTCAAATTGGTCGGTCATGCAACGGAGATGCTGGTACCCGGAAAGATCCGAGCTTACGTGGTCGGAAGTCCAAGCACGTAGGCGCCAATTAGTAAGAACGAAGTCTAGAATGCAAAGGGAGAAGAGAAGGGCGGACACTCGCGTGAGAAATATGAGGAACGAAAGCTCCTATTTATACTAATCACGTGAAGGAATAGGGTTTCGGAGACTCTTTGGAAGTGAATCTCGGAAAGATATAAAAAAGATACGTAAATCATGCAAAGAAGGGCCTGGGAAGAGGCGCAGCAGCCACTGCGTCTCTTGGAAGAGGCGCAGCACCTGCTGCGTCTATTCCCAGGAGGTTTCCTCCTGCTTAAGAAAGATTTCCGTGTTTGAGTTATGGTAGGACGGAAATAATTCGATTTATCTTTAAATATTACGGGATATTATTTGCCAAAAGATAAAATTTGAGAAATATGGAATAGAAATATCCGGAACATTCCAGAACATTCTGACTCGGGATTTAACAGCTATCAGAAAGTGGAGACGGTTTTTGACCCGGACTCCGAATGTACTCTAATTACTGCCAAAACGACCGTATCGGCACGTAGATGACAACTAAGAGGTTGAAATTAATATTTGAGCAATCACTTGACGATAATCTTACGAAATGTCACTAATCGTTCCGCGAATCAAACATGCGGCCCAATCATCACCGGGTGGTTTGTGAGAGGTGCAGAAACGAGGTGTCTACAATGCACTAGATCTAAAGAACACAAATTAATATGTTAATTAATTCACTATTAGAAAAGTCTAATAATAGGTATTTGAACTTAACAGCTCACACTTGAAGTTGGTGATGAAACAATCACCTTTAAGCTTGATAAGACTATGGGAGCTCCCAACTTACTTTAACCATGCTTTATGGTTGATCACTATAGCCGGGAAGGTGACAAGAAGAAAGTGGAATCCCCATTTAAAGGTCAAGTCAAATATGGAAATCCTAGCAAGGAGGGCAAGGAAACATCGCCCAATTGGAAGAAGGAAGTGGATGATATTGAAGTGGCTCTATTCGGAGAGCATGGAATTTTTCATAACAAGAATGAGAGCTTGAAAAGCTCACCCATCATTACAAGTATCAATGAAGGCCTCATTGTTCATGACAACAAGAAAGAGGAGTTGCTCTTGCCAACTCATAATCCTCTCAACATGGGGAAGAAGTAACGAAAGTATATGGTCTATGGGATGACGAATTTGACGGATTAGTTAATTCTTACATTGGAAATGCTACGACCCTAGACCAAGGCTTTTTAGATCCTTGTCATCACAACATTGACTAGGATTCCTGCATTAATGAAGACAACTATGTGCCGAGGTCTATGCAAGACTTCTACCATAAAAATGAACAAGCCTTTGATTACTTCTACAAGGCGTTGAGCAACATGAACAACGCCCTTGCTTTACCCCCTTGACATCTCTCAAATGAAGGAGAGTTTGGTTGAGTCCTCCCTAAACCACCATTTGTAAATATTCTAACCTCTTAACTTGCATTTCATCTAATTTGTGCATTACTCTATTTTTGCATTGCATCTTATATGCTTTGTAGTAGGAATTTTTGTGACATGAGAGCAAGTGAGGGAGGGTTTTTAATGTGTTTGAAATGTGCAATTTATGATTATCAAGTGTGGAAAATTAATTGCCTAAGCTAAGCAAGCCTTTGTAGTGCAACCCGGGAAAGGATCCCCACGAGCAAACCTGAGCCCGTGGGGATTGGAGCAAAGCAAAGAAAAAAAAAAGAGAGCTGTTGGAGTGTAAACCCCGGGGGTCCTTACGAATTGCAATGGAGCCACCATAGGGTATGCACGAATTTGGCATACTTAAAAAAAACAGTTTCTCCCCTTTCCAAATCCTTTAAAAACAACAAGATAAAGAGGCAAAACAAGGCTCAAAATACAGCACGAAAGCAACGAAACAAAGGACCGTTGCAAGCTTGATAAATAAGGACAACTCAAGTCGAGAAAACAACCTCAATTCACGCCCAAACCAGGCTGCTTTGTGGCTGTTTTACACGGTCCTTGGCTGCCCATTCTTGGACTCTTATTTCCTTGTTTTGTTGGACATAAAAAATGAAAGATATGGATGTGAAATTACTTCCCAAAGCAAGCACATGGTGAAGAAATTTCACAAACTACCCGGTTAAAGAGTTAAACTACAGCCTAGCACAAGTATTAACTCTCTAATTCGAGCTAGAGGATATGATTAAGGCCTAATCTACAGCCTAGCACAAGATTAGTCCTTAACCTACACGATTAGGAGAGCTTAACCACAGCCTAGCACAGGTTAACCTCCCTTAATCGCACAACCAAGAAAGGCTAAGCCACTATTGGTTGGACAAGAGAGCCCTTAAGCATCCCTTAAGTTTGTGTTTGACACAACAAGTTTTTATCATTCATAAAATCTGATTATTACATGGGGTGTGAGCTCCTTATATAGAGACTCACAATGCATCTAGGCCATTCATCTAACATCCAATCCTAAGGCCCTAATTAAAAGAGAAACAAGACAAAATACAAAGTTAAAATAATGCAAAAAGGAGGACAAAATGGCAGCTCTTGTGGCAAAGATTAAGCACGCCCGGCAGCAGATTTGGAGGGTCTTGGCAGCTTGCAAAAGCTGTCCAATGGTCCTTTAATTGCTTGGCATTTTGCTTGTATGAAAGGGGGACCATTTGGAATCATTTTCTCTTGTTAATTTGCAATACAAGGGACTTTGGGCAGCTTGTTATTTGGAATTCCAGCAGCTCAAAAAATGACATTTAGCAAGCAACATTAGGACAATATTTCAGCAGCAATTTGGGACGTCCTTTGCACAAAAACGCGCCCTTGTTTCGCCAAAAAGATAGGACTGAAAACCGCGAAGTAACAGTTGGACGGGCTGTTATTTCGAGCTTAACAAAAAAATGATAGACCCCCCCTATTTTGCTACAACCTCTCCTTGTTAAAGAAAATTTGTCCTCAAATTTTGTTGCGTAAAAAAGAAAGGAAAAAAGGAACAAAACAATTTTAGAAAAATAGGAGTATGGGTGATGAAGAAGACAACAACAAGAGGACTCTAAACCACAGCCTAGCACAGGTTTAGGATCCTTTTGCTAACTAACCTAATCCAAGACACTACAGCCTAGCACAAGTGTCCTTAACAGGTATTAGGCCGTTCCTTCAAACCACAGTCTAAGCACAGGAATGAAGGGTGGCTCCTTTGCACATCCATGACTACCTTCTTTTCCCAAGACCGTCTTGATTTAAGAAAATGCAAGAGCCGAAGCTCTGATACCAATTTGGAGTGTAAACCCCGGGGGTCCTTACGAATTGCAATGGAGCCACCATAGGGTATGCACGAATTTGGCATACTTAAAAAAACAGTTTCTCCCCTTTCCAAATCCTTTAAAAACAACAAGATAAAGAGGCAAAACAAGGCTCAAAATACAGCACGAAAGCAACGAAACAAAGGACCGTTGCAAGCTTGATAAAAATGGACAACTCAAGTCGAGAAAACAACCTCAATTCACGCCCAAAACAGTCCGCTTTGGGGCGTTTTTTTACACGGTCCTTGGCTGTCCGTTCTTGGGACTCTTATTTCCTTGTTTTGTTGGACATAAAAATGAAAGATATGGATGTGAAATTACCTCCCAAAGCAAGCACATGGTGAAGAAATTTCACAAACTACCCGGTTAAAAGAGTTAAACTACAGCCTAGCACAAGTATTAACTCTCTAATCCGAGCTAGAGGATATGATTAAGGCCTAATCTACAGCCTAGCACAAGATTAGCCCTTAACCTACACGATTAGGAGAGCTTAACCACAGCCAGCACAAAAGTTAACCTCCCTTAATCGCACAACCAAGAAAGGCTAAGCCACTATTGGTTGGACAAGAGAGCCCTTAAGCATCCCTTAAGTTTGTGTTTGACACAACAACTTTTTATCATTCATAAAAATCTGATTATTACATGGGGTGTGAGCTCCTTATATAGAGACTCACAATGCATCTAGGCCATTCATCTAACATCCAATCCTAAGGCCCTAATTAAAAGAGAAACAAGACAAAATACAAAGTTAAAATAATGCAAAAAGGAGGACAAAATGGCAGCTCTTGTGGCAAAGATTAAGCACGCCCGGCAAAGAGATTTGGAGGGTCTTGGCAGCTTGCAAAAGCTGTCCAATGGTCCTTTAATTGCTTGGCATTTTGCTTGTATGAAAGGGGGACCATTTGGAATCATTTTCTCTTGTTAATTTGCAATACAAGGGACTTTGGGCAGCTTGTTATTTGGAATTCCAGCAGCTCAAAAAATGACATTTAGCAAGCAACATTAGGACAATATTTCAGCAGCAATTTGGGACGTCCTTTGCACAAAAACGCGCCCTTGTTTCGCCAAAAAGATAGGACTGAAAACCGCGAAGTAACAGTTGGACGGGCTGTTATTTCGAGCTTAACAAAAAAATGATAGACCCCCCCTATTTTGCTACAACATTTGGAGTGTAATGTCCAAGGGTTTAGACAAAAACAACAATCAAACCAGCAGAAATAAAACAAGTTCTCAGGAATGCAATAAACTTGTGCTAATTAATAAAATTATGAATTGACCTTCTAAAATCATGAAACTTGGCAGTAAATTACTTTGATATAAGAACTACTTCTGAGCAAAAGACCAGGATTTTTAGAGGACTCAAGGTATTTTTAAGACTCAAATGAACCGATCGACGAGACACCAGGATCGTAATTGAGACAGTTACGAGACAAAGCTTGAAAGGAGGGAACTTGGATATAATTATCAACTGGAAAACCCACAGAATACTCACAGGGAATTAAGCTAATAATTTGGGGTGTTAGAGTTAAGAAATTCCACAGATTAACACAGAAAATCTCAATCAAACAAACAAAGAAAGCCAAACTATCCACAAGTCTCAAAGACAGAAAGTTTATGCTCTACTAACAGGTACTTAATCAATAACCACAGTCTAAGCACAGGTTATTATCAAGCCTGACTCTAATCTACAAACTAAGCACAAGATTAAGAGGTTTAAATTTGAGAGAAATCTCAGGTTTCATTCATCAATCAGCTGTGTTACAACAGTCTGAGCTAAGGTCCTTATATAGGCCTTTTTAGGTTACAATCTTGAAAGAAAAACTACATCCAAGGGTCAGGATCTCTCCTCACATGCTGGTAAGAGTCCAAGTACAATATTACAACGGTTTAAAAGTTCTTAATTGTGAACTGGAATGAAAACAAAAGAGAAATGCAGGTGACAGTGACATGTTGTGGTCCTTTGCTGCATTGCTGGCTTTTCTGTTGAATGTAGGCACTTGAGGACGAAATGATTGAGTCCTTGGCATTAAAATTGGCTCTAGGTTGTATCTGGTTTATGGGAAGACAAGCCAAAGGTTCCTTGCATGCTTTTTCCTCATGGTTTAGCCGAAAATGGAAAGATTGCTTTTTGTTGTTTGTCAAATGTCAGCCTGATTCTTTCAGTTTAGTTTTCTATGACTCGCATTGTGATTCTTCCTTGGACCCCTAGGACTTTTCTGAGCTTAGTTTAATGGCCAACCAGCTGGCCATGGTGGCAGCTGGTGGTTGGGCTTGTACTCGTACCTATTAGCCACTAAACCTAGCCCACTCTGGTTGCTTCCCAAGTGGTTGTGGTGCTTTTTTTTTGCTTGCATTTGTGGAGTGTCCTGGTCGGTAGCTCTGCCGCAACCTCCCTGGTTGAAGAGGGCTTGTCCTCAAGCCTGGTGACTCCTCCCCTCAAAGATCCTCATAATATGGACTTAGGTCACCTACATTGAAAGTGCCATGCACCTCATACTCTCCCCGGTAGATCCACCTTGTAGGCATTTGGACCAATCCTCTCAATAATTTCAAAGGGGCCATCAGCTCTTGGCATTAACTTGTTCTTTCTTCTTGATGGAAACCTCTCTTTTCTTAAGTGAACCCAGACTAAATCCCCTGGAACAAATTCTTTCTTTTTCTGAGGTACCTTGGACTGTTTCCTGTACTTCTCATTGGTCTTCTCAATCTCTCTTTTCACGGTTTCATGGAGTTTCAACAAATGCTTCTGCCCTGGCCTTAGCATCATGATTCATCTCATTTCTTGGTACAGATGATAAGTCTATAGGCATTAGGGGGTTAATTCCATAGACAACCTCAAAAGGACTATGACCATGTAGCATTGATGGTGATCTGTTGAAGGCAAATTCTCTTTTTGCTAACTTGATGTCCCAATCTTTTAGACTCTTGCTTACAATACATCTCGAGAATCCTACCCAAGGTTTTGTTGGTGACCTCGTTTGGCCATCTGTTTGGGGGTGGTGAGATGTACTTGAACAACAGCTTTGGTCTTGAGTAGCTTCCATAGAGTTTTCCAAAAGTAACTCATGAACTTTGTATCCCTATCTGATACAATTGTCTTTGGAATCCCATGAAGCCTTACAATTTCCTTCAAGTATAGCTCAAAGAACACTAGCAACATCCTCTGTCTTCTTGCAAGCTATGAAATGGGCCATTTTATCGAACCTATCAACAACAACCATGACTGAATCCTTTCCTCTCTGTGTCCTTGGCAATGCAACAATAAAGTCCATGCTCACATCCTCCCATGGCTTACTTGGTACTGGTAATGGGATATATGGACCAGTTTGGAAGGAACTCTTAGCCATTTGACATACTGAACATCTCCTGAGAACATTTTGGACATCCCCCATCATTTTTGGCCAATAGAATTGTTCTTGTAGTATGTCCAATGTCTTTTGAACACCAAAATGTCCTCCTAAGCCTCCCGAATGGACTTCCCGATTAGGAGGTCCCCTGTAGGAACCCCTTGGAACACAGAGCTTGTTCCCTTGGAATAGAAACCCATCTTGCAGCAAGTATTTGTTCCCTGGAACCCTATGCCCTTCAAACTGTGTGATCCACTCCTCAGAGAAGTCAGGGTCTTCCTTGTACATCTCTTTCATGAACTCAAAACCAAGGACCCTGGTTCCCATAGTTGACAGTAAGGAGTGCCTCCTTGATAGTGCATCTGCCAATCCGTCCGAGATGGAAGTGAGACGAGCATCCCAGAGCTCAGCTCGCTCGTCCCCAATTCAGGACGGGCGTCCCCAAAGAACAAACAAAAGTCCTAAACCAGAATCCGTCCGTCCCCAGAACAGCTCGAGCGTCCCTACCAGCTTATAGACTTAAAACACGGGATTTACTTCTTCAATCCTCATTTCTATTTTCTTCATTCATAAACACAAACACATTTCCCTCACTACAACACTCAACCAATTCATCAAAAACCCACAATACTCAACAAAATTCATCAAAATCGTTGCAAACTTGCTCAAATTCAATTCAAATCACTCCTTTGTCAACCTTTAGACCTCCAAACATCAAAATCTTCCCAAAATTGATCAAAAATTTCTAGGGTTAGGACAAATTCGAAAACCCTCAAATTGATTGAGAAATTGATTGAAGTTGGAAGAAAGGAAGAAAATTCAAGCATATCAAAGATTTTTTGACATTAATTATAAGGAGGAATCATCATGGCAAGAACAAAAGGTAAACTCAAGTATCAAAATCCCAAAATCTATCAAAAAGGCAAAAAGTTCTAGCATCAAAGGCTTTGTTGGTAGTGGAACAAGCTAGCAAGTAAGGGAGGTCGAACAATACCGGATGTCGAACAACTCAAGGACTTTCTTATCTAATGAGCATAGAATTGCATTTGAATCTCTTGCCAAAAAGAAAGTCATCGCTACAAAGTTTGTTTGCCAAGATACTTTGGAAAAATTGGGAGTGCTTGACCAAACCAAAGCATTCTTCGAGTCTTTGGAGTTATCTACCCTATTTGAGATGAATGAATTGACTTACCCCTCCCTCACCTTGGAATTCATTAGCTCTTTGAAGGAGTATAAGATTGAGAATCGAAGATATGTTGAATTTCGGCTTGAGAACCAAAGTAGGAAAATGATTAAGGATCATTTCGGGAAGGTATTTGGACTTTGTGACCATTGAGACTTCTTTAAGAAACCCCTAAATTTTGATTCCAAACCCCTTTGGAAGGCAATTGCCGGAAGAGAATTGACCACATTTAGATAATGAAATGCCTTGTATATCCACCATCCGGGTATTCGGTATTGGCACAGGTCCATATCCAACACCTTTATAGCGAGAAAGGAAGTAACCCACATGACCGAACTTGACCTTACCTACTTAGATTCTAGAATGAATGTCCATGGAAAGACAAAGAATGATTACAATATTCTCTAATTGTTGATGGAGAGGTGGATGGATATCAAAGAGGGAAAAGAAAAACCAGTTTTTATTGTTAATGGAGGCTTGATAACGAGGATGGCCAAAAACTTTAACCCGAAATTCAATGAAAACAAAGCTTACAAGCCTGTTAAAGGTGGTAATCTCTTTGATATGAGCACATTGATTCACAAATTCCAGTGGGTGAAGTATGATAACTTCGCCCCGGGATATAAATGGATAATCAAGGGAGCCGACTCTATTGTCTTGCCAAGGAAAATATGCCGCATTTCCACGCACTCGCCGAAACAACTATCTTATCCACGTCTCCAAGCTTGCCAAGACCATCATCAACCAACAACAAAATCCGATTGAAGAGCCCTCCTCCATTGTTACACCACCTTATCTCTTTTCCTTTGAAGAATTCACAACAAATGACCCAAATGTTGTAGAAGGCAATGATTATTTGACCAAGTTAATGAAGCATATCCATAGAGAATCTTACAAGGATCGGGTGAATGCCTACAATGCCCAATATTCACTACTCTACCATCTTGCTTGAAGAGATTCATCAAACTCAAAGGTTTACATATTGAATATGTGATAAATTAATTTAGTCATAAAATTAATTCTAGATCTTATGCATGCAAAACTTTCGAAATTAGTAAGAAGATATCGTCTCCTTACCATGTGATATTTCGGTTTCAAGGGCACAAGATAGGACTCCTTCCTAGTCTTGTTCTTGAGCTACCCATAATAGGATGATCTTCCAAGAGTGCTCCAAATCTTCAAGCTCCATAGTAGGAACTTCTTCTTAAGGATTGTACCAAGGAAATCCTTCGTAATACAAATATTAATTTAGTTACTAGAAATTAATATTTGTTCCCTTAAAATACTAATATTAAGATATTGCTACTTCTAGTAATGTATATGTAATATTAGAGATTTTATGTGAGTTTTTAATTTTTGTTCAACAACAAAACTAGAGAGATAATAATTTTCTCAAGTTCAAAACTAATTAGAATGAATTGATGGTTAGGAGTGGAAAATACACTACTTGAGTGTATAGGGAGAGGCCATCGGTTTTTCATGGCATGGGTAGAGTGCCCAATGCTTTCCTTATTGCTCTTCACAAGAGTGTAGGTTAGCATGCCTATTATTTGTAGGTAATAATTATGCTTCCCACTAATTATAATAATAAAGCACAACACCTCCTTTCCTTCCATTTACACGGCCCAAATGTGTAATATGGATCCATTTTAACTTTGTCAATTTGTCAATTTGTATTGTGTGACATATTGGACATGTTACTAGACATGTCATTTAAATAATGCATTTTTAACAAATTAAAAACCATTATATAAACAAAATAAATCACATAGAAAAATTAACTAGTAATTCACAATTAACATTACTTAAAATGGGTCATATAATTATAAATTACAACTACTTGTATTTATAATAAACAATTCATTCTTATTCCAATTGTTTCATAAACAATTAATAAACCTCAAGTAATAAAACAATTTAATTACTTAGAACGAATCTTATTTAATCAAATTACAATAAGATACGTATAATCACTCACAAAAATCATTTGTTCAATTTTAAGGAATTAATTAACTTGTATCGTCATACAATTAATTAATTAATCAATTAAGAATGTTTCCCTAGAGGTATGACCTTAAGGGATCAACTGATCACCACCGTCACACGACAGTAATGTCAAACTCTAGTCAACTAATCATTACCGATTAATGTGGATCAGTTGACAATAAAATGTTACATTCCCTTATGTATTCTTAATATGAGATTTAAACATGTGATCGCATTATTGTCGAGGACACATACTCCAACATTGCTAGGCAAGGACTTCTTAACCCAAAGAGTCCTTTGCCGGATTGGGTGGATAAGAAGGTGTTCTTTCCTCAAGCTTCTCAAGATGAAGAAAGGGATATCCGGATAACTAGGAGTGAGGAGGATGTTGATGACGAGGATGGGGAAAGTAGTGAATCAAGCCATGATAACAATGAGCAAAGTTCAAGTTAAGATTATGATTATGATGATCCCTCCGGTTCCTTTGATGATGATGATGATGATGATGATGATGATGTCATAATGAGTGATATTTGATTGTTAACAAAGCATGAAGGAGGACGACGCAACTATGGGGTTGATGCCTTACATTAACATCTCAATCAACCATTGTGAGTCTCACACCCCTCCTTTTGCTCTGTTTTTATCTCATGATTACATAACTTGCATAACTTCTATAACATGTAGTATGGTGCATTTAGAGACTCATTTCGGACTCTTTGATGGCTAAGAATTTTTGTGTCCTAGCAACATCAAAGGATTCACACCTCGACAACATTGAGGTGACTATCTTTTTTGCTCCCACCATAAAGAATCCAAAATGACAAGTCACTTTTCATGCATTCATTGCATGCCTTCTCAATAAACTTCCCAATTTTTGCACTAGAAATAGTGTTTTGTTTGGTTTGGGAAAGTTCATTCATAGGCAACCCGAGTTAATTTAAATTAGCTTTCCAACCTAATCGAAAGAATGCATCATATAGTATAGTCTAGTTTGCATCATATGTAAATATTTATCATGTAGTATGCATTTAGTATAGAATTCATGCATTTCATATAGCTTCATACATTTGCATTTGCATAATTTCCTATCGTTTTGTACATTGAACGCAATGTCCATACTAGTGTGAGGATGGGAAATTCTAACATCTAACATCTAACCTATTTCAAAAATTGAAAAAATTTAAAAAATTTCAAAAACATGTTCTTTCTTTGTAGCATAGAATTGTATATATTTGTTTGTTTGTCACTCTTATCACACGGGGGACGACTACGCCACATTTGAGGTATGAGGGATAAAGAAAACTGCATGGTATAATCTTTCCAAATCTCTTTCTCCCTTTCTTATATGTTAATGACAATGTGGCTATGTTTTTTTTGATGCGGTATGAACCTATGTGTTGCTAAGAGTTTGCATTTAGTTTATATGGCATATTAGTTGATAGAAGCATATGCATTGAGTTGTATATATGTTATTTGCATCATGGCATGTAATTGCATGGTAGAAAATTTTGTGAAAATGCCTATTTGGGAAGCTTGACAAGTGTATATAAGGCCCTTGTAGATAATTTTTCTCCTTGAGACTTTGTTTGCTAGAATACTCTTGTAGATACCTCATTTTTGCACCTCCCGCAAGCCACCCGATGATGATTGGGCCGCATGTTTGGTACACAAAACGATTTATGACAGTTTGTAAGTTTATCGTCAAGTGATAGCTCAAATACTTGTGTCTACTCCTTGGTCGTCATCTACGTGCCGTTACGGTCGTTTTGACAGTAATTAGAGTTCATTTGGAGTTCGTGTCAAAAACCGTCTTCATTTTCTAATAAATCATTTAAAATGCCGAGTCGGAATGTTCTGGAATATTCCGGATATTTCTATTCCATATTTTAATCTTTTTATATTTTTGCAGAATATATCCCGAAATTATATTTTAAACAATAAGGAAGTCGAGATCTACCGCAATTCCATAACAGAAACGCGGAAAATCTTTCTTCCTCAGGAGGAAACTCCTGGGGAAAGGACGCAGCACCTGCTGCGCCTCTTCCAAGAGCCGCAGTGGCTGATGAGCCTCTTCCCAGCCCTTTTCTGCGTATTTTAAGATCTTTTCGAGATTTATTTCCAAAGTTTTACCGAAACCCTAATTCCTCCGCATGATTAGTATAAATAGGGACCTTCGTTCCTCATATTTCTCACGCGAGTGTCCGCCCTTCTCTTCTCCCTTTGCATTCTAAGACCGTGCTCTTTGCTTATTGGCGTCTACGTGCTTGAACATTCGACCGCGTAAGCTCGGATCCTTCTGAGTACCAGCCTCGTTTTGCATGACCGACCAATTTGACCAACTCCACCCAATCAATTTAATTTAATTCCTCTTACGAGGGCACTTTCATCAAACATTCGAGTCGAGCAGTCACTAATCGTTAACTTAGTCAATCTCGTTTCGTCAAACATGTAAGTCTGAGGGCGTAAATCCCATGTTTTATTATTGTAATTTATTATTTTATAAATTATTGTAATGTTTACGTCGAAAGCATGTTTAAAACCGATTTGCAAAACCCTTTTACCAAACCTATTTTTACGGGTTAATAGAAGACAGATGTCGAGAAGAAACGCAGCAACTGCTGCGCCTCTTTGAAGAGTCGCAGCATCTGCTGCGCCTCTTCCTGAGGCTGCCGCAGTTCCTGTTTTTCTTCTTCTTCCTCGTCTTTCTTTTAATTTGTCTTCTTTCGTTTTTCTTTCTTATTTTCTTCCTTTTCATTCGTATATAATAATTATAATCATAATATGTATAATCATCGCCTTTAAATCCCGACTTAAATCCCAAGTAATAAATATTTGCGGGTTTTCGTCATTAAAATCAAACCCGGGTTTTGCAGATTCGATTCATTCATATCAAATCTCTGGGATTCGACTTTTGTATATTTTCATCAGTTTAGCGCGTCTTACATTCGTTTTCATCTTAGTAATTTGACCTAAATTAGTTGTAATTAATCTCTTATTAACCTTTTACTCACTCCAAATTGGTCTATAATTCGTTCTAATTCATTTAAGTTTGTTCTTTGTTGATTTTATGACCAATTTACATGTAAATAACCTGTTAAATCACTTCTACTTGAGTCGAATGCCAATAATCGATCATTAAATTCACCAATGAACATTAACGATATGCACTTCCGGCTTCACATCCAGAACTCACCTCATGAACAGACGTAGTGACCACTGCGCCTCTTCCAAGGGACGCAGCTCTGCTGCGCCTGTTCCGGGGTGATTTCTGTCCCTGAACTCCCGTTTCTGCTTTGACCTAGTTTATTAGTCTTACGTATTAATTAACTATTAATTGTAATATCACTAATATGTTCGTTTTATAACCTTATTTGTTTTCTTTTTATTTTCTCAAACTATCCGTTTTAGACGTATTTTCGACGTAAATCATCAAATCATTGTAATTATTATAATTTTAATTATTGTATTTAATTTATTATACTCTTTATTATCGTATTGATTGCTTGTTCTTCACATGTAATCAACCCTAAATCCCTATTTCGAAATTAATGAGTGCTAATTACGTGTTCACTGGCATAGTTTAAATCTCAAATGCTAGGTTTAATTTATTGTTTGTTGCATTGCATGCATATAATCGACAACATATCAAGTATAGATGATTTTCCCTAATCATTAGTAGAGGCCGCTATCGAGGCGGGCGAGATTAGGTGTTCGAGCAAAAGAGCTTCCTAATACGTAACCTCACCCCTTACTCCAGATCTCTGTGAACATCCGTGTTCATTGACATCCACGAGAGTCATTTTAGACATAGAATGCTAAGGGTAACGAGTTCTTAGTGTCTATGTCATTAATTTGTGTCTTGACATGACACGAAGTACTCGAACGGTTTCGAATTTTCCTCAATAAATTGGTGGCGACTCCACAAATGCGAACGCTTGTTTTTCCAAGCGACCCCGTCGGCCCCCCGCGTCCACAGTTTGGCGACTCCGCTGAGGAGAAATACACTTACGTGTTGCCAAGGGTGAAACTTGAACAAGGTTAAGGAATAGTTTATATGAAACAGTTGTCGGTTTTCATTACTCGATCTTCTTAGATCGTTTTATTCGGCCTTCCTAGGCCCAACCCAACCCATTTGACCAATCGTCCCGTCTGGACGGTCCAAATTCTTATCTGGGCCTAAGGATGGATAGCGATTGACGTCAACCATACCACGATGCTTACTCCTATTTGTATCAAGAGCCTTTACTACTCGAGGGAATGGATTAGGAACCAGCCTTACTCTTGTTTGGCGCGGACCTCTCCACAGACCCGGGTTTGATTGCTCGGTATAACAACCCACCCTTTAAACCAAAAACCCTTTAAATGCACTCAGCATGCCATTATAATGCCTGTTTGAATGCTTGTATCATATGTTATCACCATTTTCTAAACGAAACCATGACGAATTTTGTAAAATCAAAAACCTCTTTCAAAATGTAAATATTTTCGAGAAATGGCCTAAATTAGCGCAAAACGAGCCGAAACTCTGTCCAAATATCGAGTCGAAAGTCGGGCCTCAAAAGCCCATTTCAAAACCTCACTTCGAGTCAACACTCCTATAACTACACTACAGTTGATTAGGACAAACATTTCAAAACTTTGTCATTTTCAAACCTCACTTATACAAGTGGCACACTCCCACTTCACAGTTCGAGTCTTTTCTTTGAGTAAGTGTGCTAGAATGGTCGATCGTGTTTTGATTCGTCATCGATCTCTTATCCAATTTCCAAGATGTCTGGAACTAGTCACGCAAGTGTCAATGGACAACCCCAAAATGGTAATGATCAAATCCTAGCTGCGCTCGCTCGTCTCCAAACAAGTCAAGAACAAGCTTATAAACGCCTTAATGCTATTGAAAACCGGATTGTTGCGGTAGAAACTAGGCTACCTCCTGCAGAAGATGAAATTCCTAATGAAGTTGTGAATGACAACCTTCCACCCTATGTTGGACAAGCAGAAGTCAATCCTCCAGTAGGTCTTACTGAAACTGAAAAGCGACTCCAATATTTGGAGGAGCAACTAATGTACCTCAAAGGAGACGACATCTATAGGGAAAACAATCGCAAGTATGAGGCCGTGAGCGCCAAATTTCCAACCAACTTCAACATGACTGACATCCCAAAGTTCAAGGTACATGAAAACCCTTTGAACCACATTCATGCTTTCAAAGACTATATGCCTATCAAAGGCATCAAACCCGAGATGTTCTTAAGGATCTTTCCTTCATCTCTTGACCCCATTCCTAAGCAATGGTTCTTTTCTCTAGAGCACAAGAAGATTGCCACCTGGGATGATGCCGCAATCGAGTTCGCTAAACAATATGCGGATAATGCTGAAATCCAAGTTAATATGCATACTCTAGAGGTTCTTACCCAAAATGAGAAAGAAGGCTGCGCCTACTTCCTAAGTAGGTGGAGGAAGACTAGTACACAACTCGTCGAGCGTCCGGATGAAGCTACTCCTGTGGAAAAATTCGTGTATAACTTAAGGCCCATTTATGCAGATCACTTGAGGTACCAAAACATTAAGACCTTCAAGGATTTAACTGTTCTAGGGACAAGAATTGAAGATGACATCAGTAAGGGACTCTTGTCCAAAACGGTGGGTCGTGGATATCAAGGCTCAACGAGTCGTTCTTATGGCTCTACTAGCAAGACTAATGAAGTTAACCTTCTTGAATCATCAAAGAAGAATAACCCCCAAAGGAAATTCACGAACATTGGTGACACGTACTCCAATGCTTTGAAGTGGTTGATGAAACAGGGTAAGCTCCAACCCATATGGTCTACACCTGATCCAGAAAAGAAATCAAAATTCTGGGACGAAAATTCATATTGTGAATATCATAGAGGTAAGGGACACGATACAGAAGGTTATAAAAGGGCGCGCCATATGGTCTCAACGGACGCTAGGCAAGATGGACCTTAATGCTCTCATAGTTCGACCTCAAATACGTACCTCTGAAGGTTATAAAAGGGCGCGCCGTCGCCGAGTTCTTCGCAGATAATCCCATCAACGACACCCAAGCAGTAGACACATGGTCATTTCCAGAGGAGGATATACTCCAAACCAATGTAGACTCTTGAGACCTTTATTTTGATGAAGTATCGAATCTAAGGGGATTTGGAATATGAGTATTGCTCATTTCTCCAGAAGGTGAGCATACACCACTATCTGTCAAACTCGACTTCGAGGTGACAAATAACGCAGCAGAATACGAAGCTTGCCTCATTGGGCTACAAGCGGCAGTAGGTTTAGGCATCAAGAATCTTCGAGTTCACGGAGATTCATCCGTGATCATAAACCAAATTACGGGATCTTGGAAAATTCGAAGTTAAAGTCTAGCACCCTATCAGGCCAGGATAGACCAAGTTGCCCAATTCTTCGATCAAGTGACTTACCTACATCTACCACGAGAAGAAAATCAGTTTGCAGACGCTCTTGCAAAACTTGCATCTCTGATTGACATGCCAGACAATATGGTAGAAATGCCTTTATGTGTGATTTATCTGTATGCATCACTTTCATTTTAAGGACTATAACGAATTATAACATGATGAAACTAGTCATAAAATAAATTGCATAAACAAAATTGTAAAGGATTAAGAAATAACCTTCGGTCCTAGCAAAAACGGCCTAAGAACAATATCAAAGTTGATATTCGCCTATCAGTTGCACCCAAGACGATATGAAAAATGCCCTTTGATTATGCTAGAATCGATCCAAAAATTAACTAATTAATTTTTAGGTTTTTGTGTTTTTTTGATGAGATGGAGGCAAGAATGGGAAAAGAATTAGGTTAAGGAAAAAAACTTTACTCTCCTCTTATTGTCACCGAAATTAGGGTGAAAGAGGGAGATCATTTTTTTCTTCTATTCGGCCCATCTGACCGAAATTAATAAGGAGTTTTAATTCTTTATTTTCGGTTTCCAAAAATGTAAAATGTGTTAAATATAAATTGTCATCTAGTGAGGATCGAACCCATGACCTCTTGGTTTGAGTATCCTCACTATTACCACTATAACACATTCATCTTGTTGATATTAAATATAACCGATTACATTTAATTACGAATTAACATATTAATTCGTCCAATCTAACATTACATACATTTAATTAAATATAACTTATTATATTCAATTTACTAATTGACAGTTAATTCGTATCAACTAATATTATTTAATCTTCATTAAATAATTTTCTCATCAACACATTGACTAACTGTTTAGTCATATAATGTAATTCAGTTCACTTTGTGGCGTTCAATGTTGTCAGTACAATCCACATGAAAAACAGAATATTATATATTATATAAAACGATGAAGTTATAAATAGTATATGAAAAAGATAATGTATCAAATCCATAATCAAGTACTACAACTCAGGAACACGTTTAATTCCCATGGAAATAACGTGCCCTACATGCTTATCATAATTCAACGGTTTAGTGAGAGGATCCGCGATGTTATCATCCGTCGCAATCTTGTCTATTACTATCTCCTCTTGCTCCACGTAATCACGGATCAGGTGAGCTTTTCCGATGTACATGTCTAGATTTGTTGCTAGACTTTGGCTCCTTAGCCTGGAAGATGGCACCTCTATTTTCACAATAGATGGTGATCGGGTCATTCGAACTAGGAACTACCGTAAGTCCTTGTAAGAATTGACGCATCCATATCGCTACCTTTGCTGCCTCCGAAGCGGCATAGTACTCGGATTCAGTAGTAGAATCTGCTACAACACTCTGTTTGGAACTCTTCCAGCTGACCGCAGCACCATTAAGAGTGAAGACGAACCCGGACTGAGATTTTTAGTCATCTCGATCCGTTTGGAAGCTAGCATCAGCGTAACCGATTGCGCATAGCTTAGTATCGCCTCCATAAGTCAATACCCAATCCTTAGTCCTTCGTAGGTACTTGAGGATGTTTTTAACAGCTATCCAATGTGTTTCACCTGGAGTCTTTTGGTGCCGACTCGTCATACTCAATGCATATGCCACGTCTGGACGTGTGCATATCATGGCATACATGATCGATCCTATTGCAGATGCATAAGGAACACGACTCATGCGATCAATCCCTTCAGGCATCGTGGGTGACTGAGACTTGCTCAACTGCATCCCAGTCGTCATTGGAAGGTTCCCCTTCTTGGAGTTGGTCATGCTGAACTTCTCAAGAATCTTATCCAAATAAGACTCCTGACTAAGTGATAACATCCGTCGTGATCTATCTCGGTAGATACGGATTCCCAAAATGCGCTGTGCCTCACCCAGATCTTTCATCTGGAAATGGTTCTTCAACCATCCTTTAACCGAAGATAGGAGAGGAATCTCGTTCCCAATCAAGAGTATGTCATCGACATACAATATCAAGAATACAATCTTGCTCCCACTCGACTTGATATATAAGCATGGTTCCTCGACCGATTGAGTGAAACCATACTCTTTTATCACCTGGTCGAAATGATGATTCCAACTCCGAGAAGCTTGCTTAAGTCCATAAATGGAACGCTTAAGCTTGTATATTTTCTTAGGATGTTCAGGATCTATGAAACCTTCGGGTTGCACCATGTACAACTCTTCCTCCAAATAACCGTTTAAGAAGGCGGTTTTCACATCCATTTGCCAAATTTCATAATCATGAAAAGCGGCAATCGCTAAGATTATCCGAATGGAACGTAGCATGACTACAGGTGCAAAAATCTCATCATAATGCAATCCGTGCACTTGAGTGAAACCTTTTGCCACTAGTCGTGCCTTATAGGTATCTGGTTGCGCGTCTACAGAACACTTTATTTTGTAAAGCCATTTGCACTGTGGAGGTTTTACCTTATTAGGTAAATCAACTAGATCCCATACGTCATTCTCATACATGGAGTCCATCTCGGATTGCATAGCTTCGACCCATAGCTTTGAGTCGGAACAGGCCATAGCACCTTTATAGGTAGCGGGTTCATTACTCTCTAGGAGTAAAACGTCATTCTCCTCGACCATACCAATGTATCTGTCCGGAGGATGAGAGACTCTACCCGACCTCCTAGGTTCCTTAGGAATATTAACCGTATCATCAGTTGGAGGAACAACTTCCTCCATCTGTTCCTCGGTTGTTGGTTCTGGAATCTTCGACAGCTCGAAGGTTCTATTACTCGTCTTGTTCTCGAGAAATTCTTTCTCTAAGAACGTCGCACTAGCCGCAACAAAAACTCGATGTTCTGTAGGCGAATAGAAGTAATGACCAAATGTTCCTTTTGGATAACCTATAAAGTATGTCTTAACCGATCGCGGGCCGCGCTTATCCTCGTGTCTCCACTTGACATAAGTCTCGCAGCCCCAAACCCGAATAAAGGACAAGTTGGGGACCTTGCCCTTCCACATTTCATATGGAGTCTTGTCGACAGCTTTAGTCGGACTTCGGTTAAGTATAAGAGCAGCTGACAAAAGAGCAAAACCCCATAATGAATCAGGCACTACCGTGTGACTCATCATGGATCGAACCATATCAAGTAAGGTTCGATTTCTCCGTTCGGACACACCATTTAATTGAGGTGTTCCAGGTGGAGTTAACTGTAGTACGATTCCATAGTCTTTAAGGTGTTGATCAAACTCATTTGAAAGATATTCGCCACCCCGATCTGAACGGAGTGCTTTAACCTTTATACCCAGTTGGTTCTCAACCCTGTTCTGGTATTCCTTGAATTTCTCAAAGGACTCACTTTTATGCTTCATTGAGTAGACATATCCGTATCTACTCAAATCGTCCGTGAAAGTGATAAAATATCTATAGCCATCTCTAGCGGTAATTGACATAGGTCCACAAACATCAGTATGTATGAGTCCTAATAGGTCACTAGCGCGCATTCCAACACATTTGAAGGAAATTCGAGTCATTTTGCCAATGAGACATGATTCACACGTGCCATATGTAGAAAAATCGAATGCGGGAATAGTCCCATTATCGACGAGTTTCTTTACGCGTTTCTCATTTATGTGTCCCATTCGACAATGCCATAGATAGGTTTGATCTTTGTCACCAACCTTTAATTTCTTATTATTCAAGTGTAATACTTCCGTGGTTTGATCTAAGATATAAATTCCATTCATGGAAACCGCTTTGCCATAAATCATTTCATTGAAAGAGAAAATACAGCTATTATCCTTTATTGAAAATGCAAAACCGTCTTTAGCAAGTACGAAAACAGAAATAATGTTCTTAGATAAACTGGGTACATAGTAACAGTTATTTAAAAATAACTCAAAACCACTAGGGAGTTGGATTACATATGTTCCCTTCGAGACAGCAGCAACTCGTGCTCCATTCCCGACTCGCAGGTCCACATCACCTTTTCGAGAGGTATGATGTTCTTTAGGCCCTGCAAATGATTACACAAATGAGAACCACAACCAGTATCAAGTAACCAAGTTCCGAAACTTGCATGGTTAATCTCAATCATATGAATATAAGATGACATACCAACAGAAACGACGCGGCCTGCTTTGATGTCCTCACGGTAGATGGGACAGTTCCTCCTCCAATGTCTAGTCTTGTGACAATGGTGGCACTCTATGTCACCGCCCTTGCTCTTTGCCTTGCCCTGTGAGCCACTAGTCTCACCGGGCCCACTTTTACCATTTCCTGGCTTTTTAAACTTTGGCTTACCTACAGCTAGGTCGCTATGAGCCTTGCCCTTACCTTTGCCCTTGTTGGAAATCGTGAAAACATCCTGCTTCATGCTCCCACTCAATTTCATATCCTTCTCGGTCTGTACGAGAAGGGAGTGTAGCTCATGAGGACTCTTTTTCAAGTCATTCATGTAGTAGTTCGCCCTGAAAAGGGCAAAACCATCATGAAGAGAATGAAGCATTCGGTCAATGACAATGCTCTCACTGATTTTACAACTCAGTGCCTCCAGCTTCTCGACATTCTCAATCATGTGAAGAATGTGTGGGCTAACCGGTTGGCCCTTCTGGAGTTTCGCATCAAAGAAGCGACTGGTATGCTCATAAGTAACGATTCTCGGTGCTTTTGAGAACTCGTTAGTGAGCGCGGTGAAAATCTTGTTTGCACCTTGGGCAATGAAGCGTCTCTCCAAATTGGTTTCCATTGCAAAGATGAGTACGTTCTTTATCGCACCCGCTTCCATAACGAAGTCACTATAAGCAACTGTATCGTCGACTCTTGCATTTGGGCCTGGGTTTGACGGTATTGGCTCAATTAAGTACTTGAGCTTACCGTCAGCAATGACAGCATTCCGTAGTGCTGCCTCCCAGTCCGCAAAGTTGGACCCATCATTTTTCAGACGTGTGAACTGATTCATTTGGTCCATAAAAACATTAAGCCAGGACGCGTGATCAAGTGTGGCACTAGGCATTGGGATTTCGTTATTTCCAGCCATTTTGTTGTAACAGTATTATCAAAATAAACGTGTTCTACACTGCGAGAAGAAGAATAAAAATAATAAGCATGTGTATCGTTTATAATTTTAAGTCTAATGAACTAATGTCATAACGCGAAGACTCAAAACATTTATACAATTGACCTCCCTCAAGAATTATATAAATGATCCCAAGACTCAATTATCGGCAAATTGATAAGCTAACCTTTTAGCTAATTTTACAGTTAGAATTCTTGGTCGATAAATTTCTGTAAATTCTATCTTTAGTCCATTATAATCACGAGAAACTCTTCGGACTATAATGTTGAGATAAACTAAGTCAACACAAACTACTTACCCAACGTAGAAGGGGTCATATTATGCCTACCATCGAAGAAGGGATTCATAGTTGTTTGCCCTTATATAGACTAATCTCAATTTCCGTTTTAGATGAAGATCCCATCAACTTCGTTTTAATTCATTTTAAGTGAACTAATATCTAGCATGCGTGAATGAATAAACTAAGGTGATGACTTAAAACCATGTGACATCTGTATGTCTATGAAAACTAACATACAACCTATATGTGTCAATTTTCATGCATTTTAGTAGGTGGTTTGGTTTTAGGCGGAAAATGATGCATAAACTATCATGTGAATGAAAAGCAATAGGAATGAAAAACGTAAAAACAATAAAAAGTCCTAGTGTGGCCTATCCTATCAAAATGAACATTAAATACAAGTTTGGAATCCATCCTTGGACCCGAGAAGCTTGTCTCGATGTTCCATCTTGATCCATGTAGCGGGAGTGAGCTCCAATATCCATCTTTAGTCTTCTTCGAAAATTACAATAAATAAATTTACATAATAAACCTATTTATTACATTCTAATTTCAAAACCCAAAACTAAAGAAAAAGGAGATTCGAGATCTCATAATTACATAAAAATTATGTTTCCTTCATTACGAAAACATAATTTGACTAAGGTCACACTAAGTATTACAAATTACAACCGATTGCAAAAATACGTAAATAAATTCATTCAACGATTCATTCAACAAAAATAAAAAGCATCAACTAAAAATAAATTAAACATACATGACACAATTCCTTAATTATGTTGATTAATTTATCCAAACCACCTATATAAATTAAATTAAGTGACAATGTAACACTACGGATTTTTATAAGCTAAGTACTCGACCGAGTAGAGCCTACTCGGCCGAGTAGTGCCAAGAGTGTAGTTTGTTTGGGTTCTGCCGAGGAATACTCGGCCGAGTATGGTGAATACTCGACCGAGTAGAGGATACTCGGCCGAATATACATTTTACTCGACCGAGTATCCGGTGTGACGAGTATTAATTCAGCGGTTTGATGCGGGAGTGTTTAGGGTTATTTTATATTCAAAGGCAGTTTCTAAAACGTCATTTCAACCCTAATCATTTTACGATCTCTCTAATCACTCCCTAATCATTCTCTAATCTCTTTGTGTGTGCAATTGTTGTAATCCTTGCGTGTAATCTCTCATCCTACTGTTGGTAAGTTTCATTCCCCATGTCATTTATGTTCTTTTAGGGTTACTTTATATATGGAATTGGGGGAAAAAGGGGATTGTGCAATGTGTAATTGTATTATGTGATTATTGTTGTATGTGACGATGTGGTAATTGCTATGCATATTGTATGATTGATTAGAGCATATCGGATTCCGAAAAGGTAGGGTTCTCCTACTCAGTACTGTTAATTGATTGAGATTGCATATGTCTTATAATTGTTGTTATCTGCTGATCATCTAAAGTTGGGTGTTGTGGTGACGGTGTTTGTGTGGTTGTGTTGTGACGGTTGTGGTGTTGTGACAGCTGTGATGTTGTGTGTGTGATTGTGGTGGAGTCACTTGCGGGAGTGGCTTCACACCCTAGTTCGCCCTCCGTGGAACCCGTCACGGGAGGGGATGTGCACATTAAGGGACAGGGATTGTTAGTCGCTCGTTGATGAGCTGGACTAAGTGGGGATGGGCTGCGGTCACCCACTGGCGGCGAGGATTACCTGTTGCGATGGGTAATCTGGCAGGGCTACACACTTCGGTGTGTAGTCGGTTACTGTGTGAGATCGCGAGACCGGGGATGGAGGATGATCAGCTAGTTGTATTGTTTGTTGTCTTATATTGATTGAGTAGTACTGACCCCGTGTTGTTGTTTTGTAAAACCTGCGGTGATCCATTCGGGGATGGTGAGCAGATTGTGACAGGTAATGCAGATGTTTAGCAATGGGACAGTCATGGGGAGTCATCACGTCAAGTCTAGCTTCCGTTGTTATGAGTTTAGATGTCTTGGATTTTATTTGTATTGACACCTTGTACGTTTATTTTCAGTTGGTCTGAGATAATGTAATCACTAACTTTTATACTTTAGATTATGTGTTTGAGTTGTTGCTTTTTATATATACTAACCTCGGGCAACCGAGATGGTAACAGCCTTTCATGCTAGGGTAGTCCTTGGTAAGGTACCTTGGTATGAGGGGGTGTTACAGACAATTCCTCAATTAATCACATTAATTTCAATCTTAATTTATATTAAACTTGTAATATGAATTCATCCATCAATATTTTAAACTGCTTTAAAATAATTAGGTATCTATTAATTATGAACCGCTTCACAATAATTAATTATTATTGGCCAAAAAAAACAGAAAAAAAACTTTTTCTTCACTAATGCCCTCGGTATTACAGAAAAAAACAAAAACAAGCTTTTTTTTTCGGCAAAACAGCCCGCTATATTTTTCTTCTTTAAACACGATTTTTCTGTAAAAACCAATTTTTTTTTTTTTTTTTTTTTTTTTTGTAAAACCTGCCCAGCGTGAACAGTAACAGAGACAAATTTTTTTTTTTTATACTTCTTGGCTGGATGAACCGAAACAACAATAAAAAAAACAGAAAACCTAATTTTTGTTTATGTCTCGGCTGGAAAAAAAACAGCAGCCCCAACATTTTTTTCAATTTGGCAAAACCGATTTCCATTTACATCTCGATTTAACAAATCGAAACATCTACAAATTATCATATTATTAACTTTAACCGATTAAAACAACAATATGAAAATCAAATGGAAATAAAACAACAACAAAAACCGCAACAACATAGCTGCATAAAAAAAAGTTCTCGGCACAAAAAAATTTCAACCGTGTAAATTTTTTTCGAAACCCTAATCATGTTTACAAACAATTTTATGAAAATCATCAAAATTAAAATTCGTGGCCTTGGCTCTGATACCACTTGTGGGATTTATCTGTATGCATCCCTTTAATTTTAAGGACTATAACGAATTATAACATGATGAAACTAGTCATAAAATAAATTGCATAAACAAAATTGTAAAGGATTAAGAAATAACCTTCGGTCCTAGCAAAAACGGCCTAAGAACAATATCAAAGTTGATATTCGCCTATCAGTTGCACCCAAGACGATATGAGAAATGCCCTTTGATTATGCTAGAATCGATCCAAAAATTAACTAATTAATTTTTAGGTTTTTGTGTTTTTTTTTATGAGATGGAGGCAAGAATGGGAAAAGAATTAGGTTAAGGAAAAAAACTTTACTCTCCTCTTATTGTCACCGACATTAGGGTGAAAGAGGGAGATCATTTTTTTCTTCTATTCGGCCCATCTGACCGAAATTAATAAGGAGTTTTAATTCCTTATTTTCGGTTTCCAAAAATGTAAAATGTGTTAAATATAAATTGTCATCTAGTGAGGATCGAACCCATGACCTCTTGGTTTGAGTATTCTCACTATTACCACTATGACACATTCATCTTGTTGATATCAAATATAACCGATTACATTTAATTACGAATTAACATATTAATTCGTCCAAGCTAACATTACATACATTTAATTAAATATAACTTATTATATTCAATTTACGAATTGACAGTTAATTCGTCTCAACTAATATTATTTAATCTTCATTAAATAAGTTTCTCATCAACACATTGACTAACTTTTTAGTCATATAAGGCATCAATGTGATTATATTTCTATAACCACATCTCTCAAACACATCCTATAGGTGTGACCTTTGGGGACCAGTTGATCACCGCCATCTGTATGATAATAACGTCAAACATTCTAGCAAGCCAACCGTTATTAGGTAATCGTTAATCAACTGATTAAAATACGAAGTATACCCTTGTGAACCTGTAAGAGATTTACAAATGTTATTACACTAATTTGTGGAGGACACAAGCTCCAACACTTTATGCATCGAACGACGGTTAGAACCAGCCTATGTGCACCAAATCACAGATGAAGAAGAAAACCCAGGGGAACCTTGGTTTCAAGCCATTCGAAACTTCAAGCTCAATGACACCTATCTGCCGAATATGGATAAGAGAGGACAACGTGCTATACGCCTACTTGCCTCTCAATACGTACTTATGCATGGAGAATTGTATAAAAGAACACCTCTCGGTGTAGTCTTGCGTTGCCTTGATCATTCACAGGCACAGAAAGTGATGGAAGAAGTCCATGATGGAGAATATGGCCCTCACATGAGTGGACCAATGATGGCAAAGAAAATCACGCACCTGGGATATTAATGAACCACAATGGAATCCGATTGCATCAAATATGTCAGACATTGTCACAACTGCCAAATCTTCGGGAATGTGCAACTAGTCCCTCCTTCACTACTATACACCATGACATCTCCTTGGCCATTTTCTGCTTGGGAAATCGACATCATCGGGAAGATCACCCCAGCCGGAATAGGAGGTCACTGTTTCATTTTGGTGGCTATTGACTATTTCACCAAATGGGTAGAAGCAACATCCTACACTAGTCTCACAGCCAAGAACGTGGCAAAGTTCATACAAACCAATATCATCTGTCGATATGGTTGCCCACATGAGATCATCAGTGACAATGGGTCATATTTCCAGGCTGAGACTGAACAATTGCTAGCCAAGTACAAAATCAAACACCACCATTCCTCGCCATACAGACCACAAACTAATGGCGCAGTGGAGGCAGCCAACAAGAATGTTGTCACAATCCTCAAGAAAATGATCGATAATTATCGAGATTCGCCAAGTAAGATACCATTCGCCTTATGGGGATATCGCACATCCGTTAGGACGCCCACTGGGGCTACTCCTTTCTATTTGACTTACGGCATGGAAGCTGTACAACCAGTTGAACTAGAAATCCCATCCTTACGCATTCTACTCGAAAGTCAAATTCCAGAAGCCGATTGGAAAAGAGATAGATATGAATAACTCATCCTCTTGGATGAACGAAGATTGCGCGTATTACATAATGTGCAAACATATCAACCACGTATCAAACGAGCCTTTAACAAAAGGGTTAAGCCTAGAAACATCAAAGAAGGAGATTTAGTCCTCAAATCAGTTAGTGCTCTTCTACCTATCGATCCACGAGGAAAGTTCAAACCCAACTAGGCCGGACCGTTCTTGGTCAAGTCCATACTCTCGGGGGGTGCGGTTAGAATCACAGACCTAGATGGGAAGGAATTTGCTAACCCAACCAACCTCGACCAACTAAAACGATATTATGCCTAGAATAGGATAAAAACGCGCCACGTGTAACACCCACGTGTCGCTCATGCGACACGAAATAAAAACGGGCCCTGGCCCGCTGAAATAAAGCTCATTTCACCTTGCTCTTGCATTTTGACAATTCGCCATCCTCATATCATCAAATTAATCGAATTGTGTTTTAAGAGTAAGTAAGCTCATGCTCAATTTCTAGTTCACTACAAGCTCTTGCTTAGAACAATTATTCTTTTACATTTACTCGAACTACGCGGAAGGGTTTGATTTCATTTTTAAAATGAATACTTAGGCAATCCTTCACAGGATATAACCCATTCTTTTTTTTTAAATGTAAATAGAAGGACATTTGTATTTGCATTTGAAATTCGACAAGAATAATAAAAAGGAAATCACAATAGTTTCATAACTAATTAATCTTTTATTCATTTTTCCTCCACAAATAATAATAGTACGCCACATAAATAAAAATGCTAACAATAAATAGGCTAGCATTCTAAAAACCCCACCACTTATTACAAATAATAATAATAATAATAATAAATAATACTACGACTTAGGCTACTCTTCCATCTTTCCCTTGCCTTTGTCATTTTTATCATATTTTTTATCTCGACCACGGGTCGGGCGCTCCTGTGCTATCTCAGATATAATCACCAAAGGTCTCTCTCGCGGTCTAGCCTTACCATTTCGATCAATCACGATCTCTACGGCAGGAGAAGTCTTCGGTTTCTTCGACGGATGAACAAATCGGAATTAGACTTCTTCCTCCCCCTCAGTGAAATGCTTCTGGTTCTCCTTTGCTGCCTCACGGATCTTGTAGTCAACAGGCTCACGCTTCCTCAATTTCTTGCGCTCCTCGGGAGAGGCGGACTTCCTCCACTGCAAATAGGAATCTGATACCCACAATGAACTAACATAAGAATGTAGGAACCACATGTTCCTCTGAGCCCATTTGAGGGCCCACTCTCTACGACTCTCGGCAGTATGTGCCACTGCAGTCTGAGGAACAATATCAAGCTTAGGAATTCTGTATTTAAGGCCCACCTGCCTCATCAGCCTCTCCGGGAAGATGCATACCATGAATTCCAAGCCAGGAATGCGTACCGATCGAGTAGGATCTAAATATGAAACTCCACTAACTGACTTGAGATGCCACCATGGCACAACCCATCTGATCAAGGGACCACCTTCATTCTTCAGCTTGTTCTCCCAATAGTTGCAAACCCGAGTGTAGTCAACCATATATAGCCTGGTCCTCATCGCAATCGACCGAGCATGGTATCCGGGTAAATTAGCTGGGGGCTCGATCAACTGCAGACGCTCCATGAGCCAAACCTACCAAAGACAAGAATTAGTATCCAACCAAAAAAAAAAGAAAAAAAAAAGAAACCGAAAAAAAAAGAAGAAAAAAAAAATGAAAAAAAAAACGGTTGGTGTTGTACATGAAGGTTCTTACCTGCAAAATGATGAGACTTCCCAAATAAGGAAGCTCGCGGTTGGCTTTCCGGTTATCCAGCCCCAAAATGATCTCTCCTAGGCACAGACAAGCTGGGCTCATGCGTAGCTCCATTTGCTCAATCAAGCTCAAGTAACGAGGAGCCCCTCTCATTTCCTTATCAACATGCCCTTGGAGGACATAACCATGCAGTAGGCAAAACCCGAATGCCCTACGCCTCGCCACATAAGAGATAGAAGGGTCTTCCCTGTTTATAAATCGATCAATAAAATCGAGCATATGGACTCTTTTTGAGGTTACAAGACGGTCAACCTTAGCTTTAGTCAGTCCAAGCAAATCTCTAAACTTGTTTTTGTACCCTTCGGAGCTAGAGGGTATAGCAGGCATATTTTCTGGGTCCCATCCTCCAATTGCAGCAATTTCCTTAGGAAATGGGCAGATATCGCCTCCAGGGAAGGCAAACACGTGGAAATTAGGGTTCCAATATTCGAGACAAGCATCCAAGAATGGTTTTACAACCTTCACCAGTTTCAAACTCAAGATTGACCCAAAATTGAAGGCACCCATATCATGTTTCTCGACATTTGTATATTTATTTGTCCAATCTTTGAGACGGTTTTCTAAGGCATCCATGATTTGTAATTTTTTTCTATGTAATAGGAGAGTTTTATATAATATACGTAACAATGACGGAAGAATTATGTGAATAAAAGATCCCTTGACGTCTATATTTATATTAAAAGCTGTTTCCTAAAATCCGTCAGAACTGGCAAACTGGGTAAATGGCGCAGCACCTTCTTCGCCTCTTCTAAGGGTCGCAGCTCATGCTGCGCCTCTTCCTCAAAGGGTTTCTGTGATTTTTCCGCGTTGGATCTTTCCTAATTCCTCTTGATATAATTTCCTATTTCTAATAGGCTATTATTTTTTGGTAATTCCGTCAAATTACCGTATTTTATGTTTTCTATTTTTCCGGACACGCCTTTCGAGACAATATCGACATTTTCGTCAAATAAGCACACTTACCCATTTCATTTTATTTTCTTTTTTGGTGGAATCATTTCACTCCCATTTCACATTTCATTTCAAATTTCACATTTCAAACTTGTACATTTCTTTTTTTCGTTTTTTAGGGGGTAGCCCTCCCTACTGTCCGGTCATTTATGGCAAATTTTTGGGCAAATTTTTTCGCTCATTTCTGGGAAAGTTTTTGCATTTTTTAGGTCTTTTCTTTGTTTTGCGCTAGTTTAAGCCATATGTACTATATGTGTTCTACGTCCAGTTTCTATGTAAACTTCGGTAGCATGACGGTGTAAACCGTCATCTACCAAACCTGTTCAAAGCTAACCTGCAGTAACGAACATACAACCCGGCAGCAAAGGCACTCAGGCCATCATATATACAACCAAAATGTTATATGTACATCAAACTGGGGGCTCCTGCCCAAAACAAGTCCAAAATGAAGTCCTAAATGTACAAAATGTGTACAGTAAAGCCGACGACAACAACAGAAGCAACAAAAAACAAAGACAACTACTCCTGGTCGCCACCTCGCTCGGTGACCCTGGCCTCAAGAGCGGCAATCTCGGCGTCTCGAACCTCCAACTCCCTCAGCAGGCGAGCCGTCTCCTCCTGGGACTGCGCTAGCTCACCCTCCAAGTCGCGCTCCCTCTGCAAATGACAAAGAAATGCATCATTTCAATCATTTCAAATACAAGAAAACTACAAAATTCAAAATGAAGTAAATGGAAGGTTCATACCTGTCTCCCTCGACCACCAGCAAGTGCCTCAATGGCACTAGCCCGTAGCTGGTTGGCCACCCTCCACAATGCCACGTGCCGAGACGGCGCCACCTGCATTTCAATAAACAAAGGTTTTCAATAAAATGGACAAATATATTCTTATACAACAACAAAAGATAACTGAATCGGGAACTTACCCTCCTAACCAAGTGCCGCCACTCCTCTATGCCAGCATCTATCACCGCCTCGCCGAAGTCGCGGAGCTCGGAGATCATCGTCATCCCCACTGCGTCAGTGTACTCGAGGGTCTCGGGTTACGCTGGGGGCTCGACGCCCGCTTCCTCAACCTCCTGAAAATTCAAATGAAGTCTTTATTTGATGATCATTCATCATTTTATCACGTCAACTCAGATAGGGAAAATGAAGCACTTACCACGACCGGCCAGTACGCCAGCCTCCAGCGAATAAACGTAGAGTACTCCTCACCAGGAAGAAGAAGAGCGTCGCCACCGACGTCTGCCAGGTCAGCCTCCCACTCAGCGTCAGAAGGCTCCCTAAACATCGTCCGAGAAGGACCGATGAGAACCGTGAAAGCATCACGAGAGCACTGACGAGTCAAGCGCTCGCCCAGATACCACACTGGACCCATCAACGTCCTCAACAGCAACGGACTCGAGCTCCTAGGTCGAAGGACCTCAGCTACGAAAGGAGGGGCGTCTAGGTAGTCCACCCAAGGCCTGGGCACCCACTAAGACAAGCAAACAAGAGGTCGTTCTTACAATCGCTTCTAAAGTAGTAATGAATAAATAAATGAAGGAAATGTGATTAAAAAGTACTTACATCACTCAGCTTCAGGGCATTCACGCCCCGTCGACAGACATCGTAAGAAGAGCGCTGGCTCTTCCTACGACACATCACCCAATCACTCACAACGAGATAAGCTCTCGGCCCAGGCTCCGTTATCTTGGGCGCGAAGCCCGGAAAGTAGGAGTACACCCACACCTGCAAAACAAGATAATCAATGACGATCTTTTACGATTCGATAAGAGGAAGAAATGATCTTTTATAATACGAAATTAAGGTTCATACGTCCAACAACAGCCCAGGACCGACAGTAGCAGGAGAAGTCCCCTTCTCCTACAGCTCAGGACGAACCATGGCCCTCATGTAACGGGTAAGGACAGCAAAGCCAGGAGTGACCCACTCCCAACGACCTAGGTCACTCAGGTTAGAAAGGAAGGGAAGAAGCTTCGTCGACAGTCTCTCCCCCTTGTCTCCGGGTAGAGTGAAGACAAGAACCACAAGAGCCATAGGTGAGCCCTCTGCTCCGCAGTACAAGGAGGAGGAGCCACCTCTCTCCCATCCATCGTCACCACCGTCGGGGTCTTACCCGCAAAGTAATCCCTGACGTAGGAGCTTGGCACTAACCCGGGAACTGTAGCAGCACTCGCCACTAGGTTCCAGCCGATCAGCCTCCTGGCCACGACCGAGTCCACCCTCATGGCCGTCAACGGCCACACCATAGCCTCCACTCCACACGGCAGACCAGAAATCATGTCGTAGTCCTTCAACGTGACCCCGACCTCGCCAAAAGGCATGTGAAAGGTCGAGGTCGTGTCCTAGTACCGATCAAGGAAGGCTCGAATCAAGCAAAGGTTAGCGCGAAGCTTTCTTCCCTTGATCTCCCTCCACGCTCCAACCAAAGCTCCGAAAGCTCCAAGCTCGATGATGGTCGGCTCCTCCTCCGACAGTCTCCCGTAAGCCTCCATCATCGTCGTGTAACCAGAAAAGGACCTCATGTTCCCAGCCTCCTATATCGATTCAACGCAAAGCTATCTTTAGCTAGAAGTGAAAGAGAATTGAAACAACAAATAAATGAGTAAATAAAGATGGTCAGAGAATGACGAGTTTGAGATTTACCAAACTCTTCACCGTCCTATATAACAGGTGACTCTCCGCTGCCCAAATGAGATGTCGGCCATCCCATTTCTCAGCCCACTGGGGTGCCCTCGCTAGCTCGTGACCGCCTCGTCCGACGTTGGCCCGCCTCGGGGCCTCCTCCTTAGCAGCCTCCTCCTCAGCAGCCTCTTCCTCGGCAGCCTGCTCAACAAACGCCTCCTCTAACACCTTCTCAAAATTAAGAGAAGGATCGAAGTCAGTATCCACGTCCATGGGAGCCCTCCCCAACGTAGAAGCCACATTACTTGCAAAATTAGAATAAATTAGGCGGCGTCAAGTGACGGCGAGCCTCAATCAAGGTATTTTCAAGCCTTTCAAGCTCCAAAAATAGATCTTTTCTCGCCATCTTTGGCCATTTTTTTCGAAATTCGACCGCTCATGTGGTAAAAAGGGTCTAGTCAAGTCTAAATTCGAGCCTAGTCATGGGTTTGAGTCGAAATTTCGGCAGCATTTCGTTATAACGACGATTATACCTTAGAGAAGTGTCCTGAAAAAGCTGTCACAAATCGAAAATCCGAGATGGTAGGAAGTTTACTCAACACACAAGGATTCCAAATACCAAATTTCAACACAAATGGGCATTCCTAAGGCCATTTTCGAAGCAATTTACGAAACAGCTGAGAAACCGTCTCAACTCTACTCAAATGCTCAATACTCAATGAAAATTCGAAAAGAACACATGGTTATGTTCCTTACATTACCAATTATCCATTTATAATATCAATTTCACAAGGGAAATTCGTTTGGGGGAAAAGCCCCAAATTTTCGAGTTAATTGGGTTGAAAACCCTAATTTTCCCGACTCAAATTAAGCAAAATACGGATGTTTAAGCAAGAATAAGACACATACCTCGATTAGTCATGATAAATGCAAGATTTTGATCAATTTTTGGCGCAATGTCGACGGAATTTGAGAGAGTTTTAAAGGATTTTGTGTTTTTTTATTATGAATAAACACGGGTTCTGTCGAGTTTTTACTGAGACAAGGACGAACCCAGGAAAGGACGCAGCAGGTGCTGCGCCTCTTCCAAGAGTTGCACCTCTTACTGCGCCTCTTCCTCAGCTTCCCTCCAATTCTATTTTCAAAAATTCGTTACAAGTTCTTTATTCGTGGGCCCATCTTTGGTGCGCCTCTTCTCCAACATCATATATCGTATATTTGGTCCGTTTGATATTTATTCTTCATCCGGACCCGTATTTTTGAGCAGACTGTTTATTGTCGCAGTAATTTATCAAGACTTCGCTTGCAACAACGAGCAGGTTTTCTCCAACGGTGTTTTCGACATGCCTCAAATTATTTTCCCAGCGAGAGTTCAAGACATCCGATTGTACCTCTTAAGATATGGAGTTCGCTTGAGACCGACGCGAGCAGATTCCCCTAGCATTTTCTACCGACATCCTACTGCCTTCAATGATATGTTACGTTTTATTCCCTCCAGATGTTCTCACACCAACTACCCATGTTCCTACACTTAGCCTTCACCGATAGGATTGCACTCCTTCGAAGTCGCCTTAGTTACCCTTAGGTCGCCTTCTTGCCGATGTTTTCCTTTAGGGTCCCACTCCCCTAGCATAACCTTTACATGTCCTTTTGGTCATAGCCTTAGCTCTTACGCTTACCCATAGCTCCTACTCCTCCGGAAGCATCTCGAGAAAGAAGTCTCAGGTATGGTTTCTTCTTATGGCTGGCGAGCTTCCTTACGTAATCTAATGGACTTTAAACGACCCTCCTGTGGGTTAATATCCGTATACTACCCTTAAATTGCAGGACTATAACGTAAATTTAAACATGCGAATATCGTCATAAAACATAAAAACAATAGAAACGATAAGGAACAAGAAATAACCTCGGGTCCTTTAAATTGCGGCGTAAAGAACAAATCAAAGCGATTTCCTCCTAATCGTTACACCCAAGACTTTGTCCGAGATATGCCCTTGTGCTAGAACAGTGTTCTCCGATTGCCTTGCAATATAGGGAGAACTGATGTGAGTTTTGTCGAGATGAGAGATCTCGGTTTTTCGTAGAGAGAATACTCTTCAAAACCCTAATTTTTTAGCAGAATGAATTAGGTTCGACAAGAGGAGAGAACTCCCCTTTTTGTCTATGTGATTCTCGGCCAAACCGAGTGAGAGGAGCCCGTATGGGCTTTTCATTTTCTCTTCACTTAAACTCGCGGTCCGGTCCATCACTCGCTAAGTGTATATGACGTGGTCTCGATTATAAATCTGTTATCGGTTATCGGAAATTAAGGCATCGCTAATAATACGGGTTAGTCAATTATTAATACGTGTCCGACAAAACAAGATTGTATAATTATTTTAATATACATTTAATTAAATATAAATCACGTATATTTAATTTTACGAATTAACCGGTTAATTCGCCTTAGCCCATGATATTTAATCCGTATTAAATATAATATCTCAACATCACATGTTTGACTAATTACTAGTCAAATAACTCGGACTAACCGGTTAGTCAATTTTGGCATCTACATGAAAGTATTTTCATACCGTCACATCTCTCGAACGTATCCTATAGGTGTGACTTTTAGGGACCAGTTGATCACCGCCATCTGTATGACAATAACGTCAAACTTATCTAGCAAGCCAACCGTTATTGATAAACGTGGATCAACTGATAATAATACCAAAGTATGCCCTTTGATCCTTTTAGAGGTTTATAAGTCCTTGCACTAATTGTTAAGGACACCAACCCCAACAAGCTCCCACTTGTCCGTACAAGTGTATGTGCAATGACGTTATCCGCACTAACTGGAGGACACAAGCTCCAACAAACTCCCACTTGTCCGAACAAGTGTATGTGCGATAACCGATTCTCATATTCATTTAAAATTTCTCCCACTCAATGTAAAACAATTTGCAGATCTGGATCCACAAAGGTCGTATTTTACAATCGATCTGTATCTAGAGTGGTTTCCCCGACTAGAGAGTAACTTAACTGATAAAACGAATCCGTATCCGAGCATGGCCATGCATTTCGATTCTGACTCCTCGAGTGGCCCCGAGAAATATCGAGTACCTGATAAAGGCTGAATATTTCCTTCAACTCGACTCCTTCCGATCTAAGCACAAAGATGAAATGACCCTGAAAAAATCTACTTGGCCCCCTGTTACGGATGACCGTGAGAAAGAAACCAAAGTCACCCAAAATCTGCCGTAGTCTCAAGAGACAGTCGATAGTCAAAGAATCGACTCTTAGGATCACTATGGAGGTCCTATCCACGACCGGGCAGCGAATGTTATAAAACATTTAGGACTCCACGTCGATGTCACAATGGTGTCCTACGAAATATCCGTATAAATCGCCTCTGTGATTGGTCAGTCAACCGGTTGACTTATGGCTCGTTGAACCCACCATCAACCAACGTCACAAAATAATTGCCAGAGTTATCAGCTCATGTGGGCAATTAAGGACTGAAAAGATATAATGTTTGTTCAGTTCACTTTGTGGTGTTCAAAATTTGTCGTACAAATCCACATGAAAAACAAAATATATGTATAAATATCAAAACGATGATGTCGTATAGAGTACAAAAGAGGATGAATCTAATCCATAAAAGAGTACTACAACTTGGGAACACGTTTGATTCCCATGGAATTAACGTGCCCTTCATGCTTATCTTGTCGTAATGCTTTAGTGAGAGGATCTGCTATGTTATCATCAGTAGCAATCTTTTCTATCACTACTTCCTTTTGCTCCACGTAATCCCGGATTAGATGAGCTTTCCGTTGTACATGTCTAGATTTGTTACTAGACTTTGGCTCCTTAGCTTGGAAGATGGCACCACTATTGTCGCAATAGATGGTGATCGGGTCATTCGAACTAGGCACTACAGATAGTCCATGTAAGAATTGACGCATCCATATCGCTTCCTTTGTTGCTTCAGACGCGGCATAGTACTCGGACTCAGTCGTAGAATCTGCTGTAACAGTTTGTTTCGAACTCTTCCAACTGACTGCAGCGCCATTAAGAGTAAAAACGAATCCAGACTGAGATTTCGAGTCATCTCGATCCGTTGGAAGCTAGCATCTCACAGAATCGGTTGCGCATAGCGTTTGAGAGCCTCCATAAGTCAATGCCCAATCTTTAGTCCTCCGTAGGTACTTAAGAATGTTCTTGACAGCCAACCAATGTGGTTCACCTGGTTGCTGTTGGAATCGACTTGTCATACTCAATGCATATGCCACGTCCGGACGTGTGCATATCATGGCATACATGATTGATCCTATTGCCGAAGCATAAGGAATCCGTGTCATGCGCTCTTTCTCTTCCGGTGTCTCTGGTGCCTGAGACTTGCTCAAATGCACCCCTGGAGCCATAGGAAGGAACCCCTTCTTGGAGTTAGTCATGCTGAATCTCTCTAGGACTTTGTCTATGTAAGACTCCTGACTGAGAGATAACATCCGTCGTGATCTATCTCGATAGATACGGATGCCTAGAATTCTTTGTGCCTCTCCCAGATCTTTCATCTGGAAATGGTTTTTCAACCATACTTTCACCGAAGTTAAGAGAGGTATGTCATTCCCAATCAGGAGTATGTCGTCAACATACAATATTAGGAAGACAATCTTGCTCCCACTCGACTTGATATATAGACATGGTTCCTCGACAGATCGAGTAAATCCATTTTCTTTTATCACTTGGTCGAAGCGATGATTCCAACTCCTTGATGCTTGCTTAAGTCCATAAATGGAACGCTTAAGCTTGCATACTTTCTTAGGATGTTCAGGATCGATGAAACCTTCGGGTTGTACCATGTACAACTCTTCCTCCAAAAAGCCGTTTAAGAATGCGGTTTTCACGTCCATTTGCCAAATTTCACAGTCATGAAAAGCGGCAATCGCTAAGATAATCCGAATGGAACGCAAAGATAACTACGGGTGCAAAAATCTCATCGTAGTGCAAACCTGGCACTTGGGTGAAACCTTTAGCAACTAGTCGTGCTTTGTAGATATCTTGCTGACCTTCCACAGAATGCTTTATCTTGTAAAGCCATTTGCATTGAAGGGGACGAACCTTAGCAGGTAAGTCAACAAGATCCCACACGTTGTTCTCATACATGGAGTCCATCTCGGATTGCATGGCCTCAAGCCATAGCTTTGAGTCAGAACTTGTCATGGCACCTTTATAGGTTGTGGGTTCACTACTCGTTAAGAGTAGAATGTCATCTATGTCATGTTCCTCGACCATACCGATGTATCTGTCCGGAGGAATAGAGACTCTTCCCGACCTCCTAGGTTCCTCAGGAATGTTAACCGCAGCCGGGATTGAAGGAACAGGTTCCTCCAATAGTTGCTCGGTATTTGGTTCTGGAATCTCCGACAGGTCGAAGGTTCTATCACTCTTTGCATTCTCGAGAAATTCCTTCTCTAAGAATGTCGCACTAGCCGCAACAAAAACACGTTGTTCGGTTGGCGAATAGAAGTAATGACCAAGCGTTCCTTTAGGATAACCTATAAAGTATGTCTTGACCGATCGCGGGCCGAGCTTATCCTCGTGTCTCCACTTGACATAAGCCTCGCAGCCCCAAACCCGTATAAAGGACAAGTTGGGGACCGTTCCCTTCCATAGTTCATATGGAGTCTTGTCAACAGCTTTAGACGGACTTCGGTTAAGTATTAGAGCGGCTGATAAAAGAGCATAACCCCATAACGAATCAGGTAAAACCGTGTGACTCATCATGGATCGAACCATATCAAGTAGTGTTCGATTTCTCCGTTCGGACACACCATTCAACTGAGGTGTTCCAGGTGGAGTTAACTGTAAGGCAATCCCACAGTCTTTGAGGTGTTGATCAAACTCGTGAGAAAGATACTCGCCACCACGATCTGAACGTAGTGTTTTAATCTTTCTACCTAATAGGTTCTGTACCCTATTTTGGTATTCTTTGAATTTCTAAAAGGATTCACTTTTGTGCTTCATTAAGTAGACATAGCCATATCTACTCAAATCGTCCGTGAAAGTGATGAAATACCTATAGCCTTCTCGTGCGGTGATTGACATAGGACCACATACATCCGTGTGTATGAGCCCTAATAGGTCAGCAGCGCGCATTCCAACACCTTTGAAGGAAATCCGAGTCATCTTACCGATGAGACATGATTCACACGTGCCAAATGATTGAAAATCAAAGGCCGAGATAGCTCCATGTTTGATGAGCTGTTTTACGCGTTTCTCATTAATGTGTCCCATACGGCAGTGCCATAGATACGTTTGATCTTTGTCACCAACCTTTAACCTTTTATTCATTACGTGTAATATTTCATTGGTCTGATCTAAAACATAAATTCCGTTCATGGAAACTGCCTTGCCGTAAATCATATCGTGTAATGAGAAAATGCAAGCATTGTTTTCTATTATAAATGAAAAACCAAGTTTATCAAGCGCAGAAACTGAAATAATGTTTTTGGAAAGACTGGGTACATAATAGCAGTCATATAATGACAACTCAAATACGCTTGGAAGCTGGATCACATATGTCCCCTTGGAGATGGCAGCTACTCTTGCTCCATTCCCAACACGCAGGTCCACCTCACCCTTTACGAGGGGTTCGATGTTTCGGAGCCCCTGCACATGATTACACAGATGAGAACCACAACCCGTATCAAGTACCCAAGTTCCGTAACTTGCGTGGTTAATCTCAATCATATGAATAAAAGTAGAAGAGAGAGAAGACATACCAACAGGTTTAACACGACCTGCCTTTAAGTCCTCATGATAAACAGGACATGTGCGTCTCCAATGCCCAGTCTTGTGGCAATGGTGGCATTCCATGTTTTCACTCTTGCTCTTTGTCATGCCGATGAGTTACTCGACTCACCAGGCCCACTCTTACCCGAACCCGACTTCTTGAACTTCGCCTTACCTCATCGTTAGGTTTGCCGGAGCTTTGCCCTTACCTTTCCCTTTGTTTGACACAACGAGGACATCCTGTTTCGAGCTCCCACTGAACTTCATGTCCTTCTCGGTCTGTACGAGGAGGGAGTGCAGTTCATGGGGAGTTTTCTTCAAATCATTCATATAGTAATTCGCTCTAAATTGCGAAAAACCATCGTGGAGTGAGTGAAGCATGCGGTCGATAACAATGTTCTCGCTGATGTTACAGTTAAAGGTCTCCAGTTTCTCGACATTCTCAATCATGCTGAGAATGTGTGGGCTAACCGGTTGGCCCTTCTGGAGTCTCGCATCAAAGAAGCGAGTGGTATGCTCATAGGTCACGATTCTCGGTGCTTTCGAGAATTCCTTAGTGAGCGTGGTGAAAATCTTGTTTGCACCTTGGGCTATGAAGCGTTTCTGCAAATTGGGTTCCATTGCAAAAATAAGTACGTTTTTTACCGCACCCGCTTCTAAAGCGAAATCGTTATACTTGTTGATTTCGTTAATTCCAGCCGTGGGGCCTGGGTTTAACGGCATGGGCTCAAGCGATATCCGAGCTTTCCGTCGCCGGCGGCAGATTCCGTAATCTTTGCCTCCCGATCCAGCGAAGTTGGATCCATCATTCTTCGATCGAGTAGACCGATTCATCCGACTCATGAAGATCCTAAGCCAGGACTCACGGTCCAATGTGGCACTTGGCATTGGGTTATCACTTGAACCAGCCATTTGTTGTTTAGCAGTTTAAAATCGTGATCTACACTGAAAAAGAAAGAAAAACAAAACGAAATAAGCAACTCATCGAGGTGATTTAAGTCTATTTTAAAATTCATTTTAAACATGTAGACTCTCGCACTTGCATAATTGATCTCCCTCAAGAATGATACAAGTGATCCCAAGACTCAATTTCTGTAAATTGATAAGCCAACTGTTTAGCTAATTCTTCCGGAAGAACTCTTGGTCGATAGATTTCCGTAAATCCTATCTATAGTCCACCATAGTCACAGGATCGTACGAGTGACCACAGTGTTGAGATAAAATAGGTCAATCGGTTCCAACTTACCCGACGTAGAAGGGGTCATAGTATGCCTACCGACGAAGAAGGGACTCATTGGAGTTTGACCTATAAAGACTGTTCTCAATTTTAGTTTATACGAGGAAGATCCCATCAACAAAATTATAATTCATTTTAAGTGAACGAATAACTAGCGTCTGTCGTGAATGAATTTATTTGGATGATGGCTTAAAACGTGTGACATGAGAATGTCAATGAAAACTAACTCGTGACCTCTATATGTGTCAGTTTTCATGCAATAAATTAGGTGGTTTGGGTTTTTAGGCGGAATATGATGCATATTATCGTAGCAAAAAATAAATATAAGAAAGAATGCAATACGTAAATAAAAATTTCCTAGTGTGGCCTATCCTAGTATAAGAACATAATACAACTTTGGAATCCACCGTTGGACCCGAAAAGCTTGTCTTGATGTTCCATCTTGATCCAAGTAGCGGGAGTGAGCATCCGGTCTCCATCTTTGGTCTTCTCAAAAATTACAATTTAAAATTACAAAATATAAACCTATTTACATTCTAATTAAAACTGTAATTACAAGTGAAAAATCCAAAACGGAGATGCAAGATCTCAAAATACAACCAAGACCGTGTTCCATCATTACGGTAACACGTTCTACTAAGGCCACACTAAGTTACAATTGATTGTAAAAATTAAATACGTAATTAAAATGGCATTCACGGCATTCAACAAAACGATAAATAAAAAAGCATCAACTAAAAACAAATTCATTCGTGACATAATTCCGTAATTATGTTAAATTTATCCAAACCACCTTTTAATGATTAAAATTCGTGTGATAAAACCGCTTCTATCATTTAATTTTAATCTATTATAATCCGTTACTTTAAATATAATTTAAAATAACTTAATGGTACGTGTGTGAACCGTTTCACAATCATAGCGAGTGTACTATATCCGGATAAAGTACATATTGAAGCCAAAAGAAAATTTAAATCAAAAGAAACAAATTTTCAAAGTCATTAAAGATTTAAATCCCTCGATCCAGGGACATGAGTGCTCGATCGAGGGACAGAGGGCTCGATCGATCAATCTGCAAGTCGATCGAGAGGTATGCTAATCAGGAGGTGCTCGATCGACTAAACTGGTGGTCGATCGAGTACCTATATCAGCAAAACTACTCGATCGAGTACGAGGACAACTCGATCGAGCAGCAGGGTTTAGAAGGGGGTCGATCGAGTACAACAGGGACTCGATCGAGAAAAAGGTTTTTGACACGGGGTCGATCGAGTACAATAGGGACTCGATCGAGCAAAAAACAAGCAGAAAAAACACTCGATCGATGGAAATATTGTTCGATCGAGTACAAAAATTTCTGAAAAATTCCAAACCCTCGTGAAACAAGTTTTATGATACAAAACCAAAACAATTTTGATCAAAAACGCATAAAATCAATTTTAACAATTGACAAAAACATGACATATTGTTATAATTTCTGTATAAAACAACAATATGCAAAAACAAGATGATGAAATTACCGTGTAATACATGACACGGTTTAAAAAAAATTTCTGCCGTGTATACTAGGCACGGTTTTCGAAAGCGTAAAATCATCGTTTCAAAAAACGTTTTATGAAAAACACATGAAAAATTCACGTGGCCTCGCTCTGATACCACTTGTGGGTTAATATCCGTATACTACCCTTAAATTGCAGGACTATAACGTAAATTTAAACATGCGAATATCGTCATAAAACATAAAAACAATAGAAACGATAAGGAACAAGAAATGACCTCGGGTCCTTTAAATTGCGGCGTAAAGAACAGAAATCAAAGAAGATTTCCTCCTAATCGTTACACCCAAGACTTTGTCCGAGATATGCCCTTGTGCTAGAACAGTGTTCTCCGATTGCCTTGCAATATAGGGAGAACTGATGTGAGTTTTGTCGAGATGAGAGATCTCAGGTTTTTCAGAGGAGAATACTCTTCAAAACCCTAATTTTTTAGCAGAATGAATTAGGTTCGACAAGAGGAGAGAACTCCCCTTTTTGTCTATGTGATTCTCGGCCAAACCGAGTGAGAGGAGCCCGTATGGGCTTTTCATTTTCTCTTCACTTAAACTCGCGGTCCGGTCCATCACTCGCTAAGTGTATATGACGTGGTCCGATTATAAATCATTATCGGTTATCGGAAATTAAGGCATCGCCTAATAATACGGGTTAGTCAATTATTAATACGTGTCCGACAAAACAAAGATTGTATAATTATTTTAATATACATTTAATTATATATAAATCACGTATATTTAATTTTACGAATTAACTGGTTAATTCGCCTTAGCCCATGATATTTAATCCGTATTAAATATAATATCTCAACATCACATGTTTGACTAATTACTAGTCAAATAACTCGGACTAACCGGTTAGTCAATTTTTGCATCTACATGACAAGTATTTTCATACCGTCACATCTCTCGAACGTATCCTATAGGTGTGACTTTTAGGGACCAGTTGATCACCGCCATCTGTATGACAATAACGTCAAACTTATCTAGCAAGCCAACCGTTATTGATAAACGTGGATCAACTGATAATAATACCAAAGTATGCCCTTTGATCCTTTTAGAGGTTTATAAGTCCTTGCACTAACTGTTAAGGACACCAACCCCAACACCTCCCCGATAGTCAACAGATTCTAAAATGTTCCCGACGATAGGTCCTTAGCTCAGACCCCTTGAGCCGCCTCGCGTCGCCATAGTCGTTAGGTTGTAATCTTCGATTGACCTGATGGCTATACTTTGACTTTCGCCTTGTCCAAGCCTCAGCCAAAGTGGGGGCTCTGTAGATACCTCATTTCTGCACCTCCCGCAAGCCACTCGGTGATGATTGGGCCGCATGTTTGGTACACGGAACGATTTATGACAGTTCGTAAGTTTATCGTCAAGTGATAGCTCAAGTATTTGTCTCTACCCCTTGGTCGTCATCTACGTGCCGTTACGGTCGTTTTGACAGTAATTATAGTTCATTTGGAGTCCGTGTCAAAAACCGTCTTCATTTTCTGATAAATCGTTTAAAATGCCGAGTCGGAATGTTCTGGAATATTCCGGATATTTCTATTCCATATTTTAATCTTTTTAATCTTTTTGAAGAATATATCCCGAAATTATATTTTAAACAATAAGGAAGTCGAGATCTACCGCAATTCCATAACAGAAACGCGGAAAATCTTTCTTCCGCAGTAGGACACTCCTGGGGAAAGGACGCAGCACCTGCTACGCCTCTTGCAAGAGCCGCAGTGGCTGCTGCGCCTCTTCCCCAGCCCTTTTCTGCGTATTTTAAGATCTTTTCGAGATCTATTTCCAAAGTTTTACCGAAACCCTAATTCCTCTGTGTGATTAGTATAAATAGGGACCTTCGTTCCTCATATTTCTCACGCGAGTGTCCGCTCTTCTCTTCTCCCTTTGCATTCAAGACCGTGCTCTTTGCTTATTGGCGTCTACGTTCTTGAACTTTCGACCACGTAAGCTCGGATCCTTTTGAGTACCAGCCTCGTTTTGCATGACCGACCAATTTGACCAACTCCACTCAATCAAATTAATCAATTTAATTTAATTCCTCTTACGAGGGCACTTTCATCATACATTCGAGTCCAGAAATCACTAATCGTTAACTTAGTCAATCTCGTTTCATCAAACATGTAAGTCTGAGGGTGTAAATCCCATGTTTTATTATTGTATTTTATTATTTTATAAATTATTGTAAGGTTTACGTCGAAAGCATGTTTAAAACCGATTTACAAAACCGTTTTACCAAACCTATTTTTACAGGTTAATAGAAGATAGATGTCGAGAAAAAACGCAGCATGTGCTGCGCCTCTTCCTGAGCCTGTCGCAATTCCTGTTTTTCTTCTTCTTCCTCGTCTTTCTGTTAATTTGTCTTCTTTCATTTTTCTTTCTTAATTTCTTCTCTTTCATTCGTATATAATAATTATAATCATAATATGTATAATCATCGTCTTTAAATCCCGACTTAAATCCTAAGTAATCAATATTTGCGGGTTTTCGTCATTAAATTCAAACCCGGGATTTGGAGATTCGATTCATTCAATTCAAATCTCTGGGATTCGACTTCTGTATATTTTCATCAGTTTATCACGTCTTACATTCCTTTTCCTCTTAGTAATTTGACCTAAATTAATTATAATTAATCTTTTATTAACCTTTAATTCGCTCATAATTAGACTACAATTCGTTCTAATTCATTTAAGTTTGTTCTTTATTGCTTTTATGACCAATTTACATGTAAATAACATGTTTAATCACTTCTACTTGAGTCGAATGCCAATAATCGATCATTAAATTCACCAATGAACATTAACGATATGCAGTTCCGGCTTCACAGCCAGAACTTACCTCAGGAACAGACGCAGTGACCACTGCACCTCTTCCAAGGGACGCAGCTCTGCTGCGCCTGTTCTGGGGTGATTTTTGTCCCTGAACTCCCGTTTCTGCTTTGACCTAGTTTATTAGTCTTACGTATTAATTAACTATTAATTGTAATATCACTAATCTGTCCATTTTCTAACCTTATTTGTTTTCTTTTTCTTTTCTCAAATTATCCTTTTTAGACGTATTTTTGACGTAAATCATCAAATCATTGTAATTATTATAATTTTAATTATCGTATTTCATTTATTATACTCTTTATTATCGTCTTGATTGCTTGTTCTTCACATGTAATCAACCCTAAATCCCTTTTTTGATATTAATGAGTGCTAATTACGTGTTCACCGACATAGTTTAAATCTTACATTCTAGGTTTAATTTATTGTTTGTTCCATTGCATGCATATAATCGACAACATATCAAGTATAGATGATTTTCCCTAATCATTAGTAGAGGCCGCTATCGAGGCGGCGGGATTAGGTGTTCGATCAATAGAGCTTCCTAATACGTACCCTCACCCCTTACTCCAGATCTCTGTGAACATCCGTGTTCATTGGCATCCACGAGAGTCATTCTAGACATAGAATGTTAAGGGTAACGAGTTCTTAGTGTCTATGTCATTACTTTATGTCTTGACATGACGCGAAGTACTCGAACGATTTCCAATTTTCCACAATAAATTGGTGGCGACTCCACAAATGCAAACGCTATCTTTGTTACATGATGGAGAGGGGACAACCCTTTTTCTTCTCTAGGCAAGAGAGAGAATTCCGCGATTCTACAGTGTTTTCTAACACCATAGGGATTTGGCTTTTGACAAAAGCATTTAGAAGTTGTGGACGAAAGTAGCCTAGTTTAACGTAACTTGGAGGTGACTTGTTTGTATCCTCTTGGAGTTAGTGACTTGGAGAAACAATATCTATGGTGGAATGTGTATCCTTAAATTGCTTTCCTTGTAGATGATTTCCACCACTTGGATGAGAAAAGTGGTTATTCTTTTGTAGATGCATCCTTTGACTTCTTTTTCTGTGCTTAATGCATGGATGCATCGCCATTTTGGCAAGCCCCACCTTGCCTTACAAGAAGGCATCTTACCTCATACATGTCTTGTGTGAGTTGAAGGGGCGGAGTGAGACCCACTAATTATCTCACATCTGCTAGGTAATAAATAAAGGTCATAGTTTTAGTCAACTTTTTACTCGGAACGAGGATAGGTTCGGTTTTGGGATATTTAATGTGACTCGTATTTACGCACATTTAGTCCCTAAACTAGCCTCATTCTTATGCTTTCTAGCATGCATTGGGATCGTTTCTTATCTTTAGCTTTCTATTTTGCATATTCTTTGAGGTTTTGTGTCCTTGGTAGGAGAGGAGTGCTAGCCTTGCTTATATGGAGCAAAATTGATTGAATTTAACGACCAAGCAACAAAGAGGAGGCCAATACTAAATGCTTAAGTCAATAAAACAAGTATATGGGCAATGATGAAGGACCCCCATGACTCCTCAATGATCCCCACGGATTATGAGGCAACCAAATGAAGAAGAAGCAAAACTGCCCTTCGAGACGGGCGTCCCAGAAGCAGTCCGGGCGTCCCAAAGAGAAGGACAGACGTCCCCAAGCTCAGCCCGAGCATCCCCAAAGCAGGACGGGCGTCCTTCGAGGCAGTATGAACGTCTAACTAAGGCAGGTCATGCGTCCCTTTGTAGGACTTGCAAGGCGTTAAACTTCATTTAAAGGGCTTAATCGTCATTTAAGCCCTTAGTTAACCTAATACTTGTACTTAGTATAAATACTGCCTTGTATTAGCAAGTGAGGTTCATGTTATCTTAGATTAATTCATGTTATTTAGTAGATTAATACAATTCAATTACACAATTCAATCTTAATTACATCTTAATCTATTCTTAATTATTGTTCAAGTATTCTTTGATCTAGTTAGGTAATTTGAAGATTATTGGAGAATTGACAACTCTTCATCATCAATCAAGTTTTCTTCTATTATTCTTTGCTTTCTATTTGATCATCCTAAGTTGGTACAATTTCTCTACTCTTTACTTAATCCTTGTTTATTGTTTTACTCTTTCATCATGTTATGATTGACATCATTGTTAGCATGTTCACCATGATAATGAGTAAGCAGTTCCTTAACTAGGGTTAATTGGGGATTAGGGGAGTTAATCATGGGGTAGATCTTTACTTAATAAGTTCACATGAATGCTTGCTTGTTGTAGTTTCAACTTATGAACATGTTATGCTTGATGAAATGCTTGATTGACAACCTAGCATGATTCTCTTATCCTTTCAACAAGATTTGTAAAACATAAACCAACTCAAGGCTTGTTAGACCATGCATATAGTTGAATAGGGAGAATTAAGTCGTTGTAGGTGTTATAAAGTCTTGACCGACTGGGCTCCGAGACCCAAAACTTCCTAGGAATTGTAAGATATAAACTAACTCGATTCCATTACAACAATAAATTGCTTGCATCTATGAAACTTGTTTATGTGATCTCATCATGATTCCCCTATGAACCCATGACACCCTAGTGTTTTAATCAATTGTTTACAAACCCTATTTTCTTATTTTGATTTACTTTCATTTATTTAATTTGCATTTGTTATGTAGTTTAGATTGAAAATCTCAACCTCAACCCAAATTGTAACACTAAAGACAAGCTTTATATAACCGATAAGTCAATACAATACCCGTCCCTTGGGATCCGACCTTTACTTACCGCTCTACTAAGAGTAGTTTGTTGAGATTATAAATAGTGTTTGATTGGGAGCTAAGATGACAATGTTTCGACCCGAATCAGTTTGCATGCACCTCCTTACACTATTTCATAAAAGGAGAAGCATGAGTTCTGCGAATATATTTGCGTGAGTGAATGTGGCGGATGATTACTGATCAAATATAACAACCTTTTATCGATAATAGACCTCAAACTTACTAGTTGGTAGTCGCATAACTATCATACTTAAATACAATAACTTATGTCGGTTGCTATTTTTTCCATTTTACCCAATAAGGTTTGAATTGCTAAAATAAGGTTTTGTTTATTTTTCAATGACATTTGAAATAAGGTCATCGATCCTAGTGAGTTTGAATACTGCTATAACACCCCATTTAAGCAGGAGCCTTTAGCAAGACATTCCCGTTTAAAAAGAAGTGTTACCATCTCGGTAACCCAAGGCCATGATAATCAAATAAAACAATAGTAAAGTACTTTAAATAAATATACAACTCCAACTGAAAGCCGTCTCAAAATATTAAGCCATGAGTAAGGAATCCGATTACATGACCAAAGTATTAATATCTGACTCAAGAATAAATAGTAATATAAATACTAGTTTACGACATGACGCTAGACCAAAATGTGAGACTAGACTCGCCATAGGCTCTTTCATCACACCCCATGTCCCAGCATAACATCCACATCATCTCTTATTCAAACCTACTAAATTAACTTGTTTCCCATACGATAGGAAATTATCGAAAGATCAACACATGCAACCCCAGAAAGAGGAGACAATTGACACAAGACAAAAAAAATTAACCAATGGTTGAGTAGGGATATATAACAATAACATAAAGTCAATAATAATAATAACGATAATGACAATTGACAGCAGAATAATTACTGCAACAACCAATTCAATGAGTAATAACACAACACATGAGTGACCGGTCTTCCGTCTTATACGAGCCAACCGTCACCCCTGTCAGTAAGTATGGCACAACTCCCTGGCACCATGCTCATACCAAATGCTACACTCCCTGTCACCGTACCAAGTCAATCATACCACATCGCCTCATTTACTGGCACAACTCCCTGTCACCGTGCCTCATAACACAAACACAATGTTGCATCTCCCTGTCACCACGCCTCAATAACAGTGTAATAGTAATGCATTCACAATTAAACAATATAACGATAAACAACATAAAATTAATAAACTCAATTGCTAAACATGTATCTAGCATCAATAACGTGTCAATCGACACTCTACTGACTGTCGTTCGACCATTTGTATGCCTGTTGATCGACCTCATGTACCATGTCGATCGAAAACGAAACACAGCGTCGATAGAGAGGATATTGGACATGATGGAATCTACCTCTTTTCCATTCAATACACAACAAGAAAATACTAATATGAACTTATGCAATAACGAGGATGCGTAGGGTATATCCCTTCCTTTACAAATTCCAGGATAGCTAGGCAAGAAGATTTAAAACCGCTCTTCTATGAAACCGCAATGAATACAATGAAATGAATGCTACGATCGAATCTCGAAATCCCATCTCCCTTTCCCCTCGGCTCAAAGGATGGCAAGGTGAGTATTTTTTTTATTTTTGCAAAAGTGTTTAAGGTTAAATAGATGGAGGTATTTATAAGAATAGGGAAAATAGGGTATACGTAACATAACTCCCTCACCTGTCAGCTGTGTCGATCGACAATGCCCACCATGTCGGTCGACCAACGTGCTACTTCACCCAAAACTCTACACTACGTCGATGGATTTCACTCTTGTCAATCTACACACACCCACTGTCTATAAACACACTCCCTTAGTCTATAGACAGTCAATATAAAAATACTAGACAAGTTGAAAAGACTACACTTCTTACTCATTAGACAATATCGCAAGACTCAAAATACAAATTACTCATCAAAATAAGCATATACTCTTATAAATCACGGGATATTACAGTCTTCCTCCCTTTTAATGAACTTCGTCCCAAATTTCGCGCAACAACTCAAAGCAACTGCTGCATTAGACGCCAAATATGATTCGACTGAAGGAAAAGTAGATCTATATAGTAACATATTCATATATGTTTTATGTTAATTTGTCATAAAATTAAATGGTGATCTTATGCATGTAAACAATAAAATAGTTAAAGAAGAAATTTCTATCTTACATTGGTATTTCGGTTTATTTGGGCACAAGAGAGATCTCCTTCTCTCTTGTTCTTGTGCTCTCCTCAATGGATGAACTAGGATCCAAGTGTAGGATCCCTCCCACAGTAAAATACCCAAGGCAAACTCTTAATTAAATTAATATTATGAATACTAGAATAATATTAATTTAGCATAAAATTGACCCAAAAAATTATGGAACTCTCTATTATACCGGTTAGAGAGAAGGAAGAGAATGAAGAGTTTTTATCTTTCTAAAACATAAATTTTAGATGAATGAATAATATTATGCACTAATTTCATTTGTAGTGTATAATGGGTAAATAAGAAGAAAAACCAAAGTGGTTTTTCTTCTCAAAAAACCGGGTGGAAGAGGGGAGAAGAGGGAGCCAATGCATGCACTAGTTGTTCTTCACAATGATCACTAGGTTTGCATGGCTAGTCAATTAGGGTAATCATTATGCTTACCACTCACATAATAACCATAATATTATCCTAAATCCTCCCTTAATTTCGGTACATATGGATAAAATGGAATCCATTTTATTTTTGTCAATTTATCACATGTCACATGTCACATGTCACATAAAATTGTTATGTATTTTTAACATATTAAAAATCAACTTATTAATAAAAATACGTCATATACAAAAATCGACTTCGTAATTCGCAATTACTTGTACCAAAATATTTTACCAATTATAAATCACAATAATTTGTATTTATAATAATTCATTCAATTTCAATTGTTTCCTTAAACAATAATTTCATCTGAGTAATGAAACAATTCGATTACTCAGACCGTATCTCATTTAATCAAATTTCAATGAGACACGTAAATATTACTTCCAAAATCGTCCGTCAATTTTAAATAATTTAATTGACTCGTAACGTTATACGATCAATTAAATGATCAATTAAGAGTGTTACCCTTTAAGTATGACCTAAGGGGATCAACTGGTCACCACCGTCTCACGACAGTAATGTCAAACTCTAGTCAGCCAATCATTACCGATATGTGTGGACCAAATTGACAAGAAATATTACTTCCCAATTGTATTCTTTAAAATGAGACTTAAACATGTGATCATCATGATCAACAGTTGTGATCGCATTATTGTCGGAGGACACATATTCCAACAATCTCCCACTTGTCCTCGACAAGTGTGCGTCACCAATTCTTTTGTCCTATTACTATCTCCTACTCAATGCAAGGTGTCTTTCTGGTCGTACTTGCAAGTGATCATATCGATAGTGGTTTCCTCGATCTGGAGAATAACTGATTGACCGGATTTATCCACCATGGATACATTCCGAGCGTGGCCACGCATTTCCAGTTCATTACTCCTCGAGTGGCCCTGAGATATTGTTATAACCCTGACAAGGGATGGACAATTCCTATCGCACTCATTCCCTTCAACTAGCCACAGCCATCATAACCCAAAATATGCCCATTTGACCCCATTTACGAAGGTCGTAGTAACACAAATCAAAGTTAATCTGAAACTGTGTCATCTTAGGTGAATAGTCTTTAGTCAAAAGAATCGACTCATTAGAATACTATAGCAGCTCTCGCCACGACCAGGCTATATAAATTTGCCAGAACTCTATAAGCGGTCATAAGGCCCGGCAAAATGTTCCTAACAGTCCGCCTATGTGATCGACTAGTCATTCTCATATGACTCTATGGCACTTGAACTTGCCATCAATCGCATCACACTCTAGTCACTTCGAGACGTCACCTCATGTAAGTAACTATGGGCAAATACAATGCTAATCCGTGTTCACTTAAACAGGGTTCAATTGTCTCTTCAACCCGTTGGATGTAACAAAGTATAAGGTCAGTTACTAATAACTCAAACGACAAATATCGACATCACACTCGTGTAGTCAATACCATATTACAACCTTGTGATGCATATCGTAAGTGTGTAAACACTTGTTGATTGCAATAGAAGTTTAACATGTCACGTGTCCATGTGTTCAAACTTCTTAATCGTATTATCCTTTATATTCATGTTATCACTCATAGCATGAACCTTACCAAGTACACATCAAGGTTCCCGACCTTGGTTTCGGTTCTTTATCTTGAAAGAACTTCCTTATCGATTATCACATAACGAACGAATTTGTGGTGAATGATACAACTTGTACTGATCAAGTACTCCATCCACACACAATGCACTAGGTATATGTTTTGTAGAGTCTTGCAACAATTTGTCAAGATGATTAGCCTAGCACTTCTCACAAGTCCTAGCATATTAGGAAGGATTAGTTTTGAGCAACTTCTTATTCAACTAAGTATCTTTCCAAACTTCCTATTTCTTCTTTTGGCTTGAAAAGTTTAGGATTTTCATAAATCTTTATGTGTGTTCGGATTTCCTATAATATGTGCAACCTTTTGACACATAACAGAGTATTCTGTCAAACATCGAAATCGCTCATCGAATTCTTCTCGAGAATTCATGACGTTTATACTATGGCTTACCAATGATTCATCATGCTCTTATGCATATGATTCATAATTGGACATGTGCATGATTATTCTAATGGCGGAAACATTAGAAACTTTTAATCATGTCATCAACTATATTTAGGTTCAAGGAACGACCATGACTGCTAATGGCAATTCCATTTTCATTTAAATGAATAACTAAAACGCCTAAAATGTCGCACTAAAAGACGGCCAAATTAACAATTTATATACCACTAAACACACTAATTAGCACGAATTGTAAACAAGTAAAATAGCAAGCAAGGGATCGAACCTAAGAGAAGATGGGTTTTGCAATAGTGAAATTAAAAGAGTAATTAGAACAATTAAGACAAAGTAACAACAATTACATAAAAAGGGGGGGTTTTGGGTTGAGTTTCAATTGTAACAAAAGCAAGAAAATTCAAACGAGAGTGCAAAGCAAGTAATCAATCAAGAGTTTAAAGATGGAAATTAATCAATATTAAGAGAGACTTAACCCGACCCAAAGTTTGGCACTTTAGTTGACAAAACCCTTCAATCAATCCTTCAATTATATATTATCACCCTATTGTGAAGATAAATCTTCTAAATCTCCTTAGTAATGGCCAAATGACAAGGAAATCACACTTAATCAAATAACCCAACTTATCAATTCTACCAAGTAGAAATCACATACATTGGTCAAATTAACAAGAAGATATGAGCACAAGAGATTCAATAGAGATAATTAGACACAATGAAATCACAATTAATGTCTAATTACAAGTTAATCCTTTACTTGCTAATTAAGCCAAGAAGAAATCACATTCATTAGCATAATAACAAGGTGTTGCAAAGATGGAATTACAAGGAAATCACACTTAATAATCCCAACAACAATAAATTAGGGAATTTGATTAATTAAGCAACAAGGAATTACACTTAATTACTCAATATAAACAAGGATTCCAAAATTCAAACAATAAACACAAAAGAATTAACAATGATAATGAAAATTAAAGAAGGATTAAAGAGTCTTACAACCAAAGATTAAACCTTGAGTCAGATTAAGATAGGAGATTAGTTCTCCATAATTAGATCTAATACCCAATTCAAAAGATGAAAATATTCCCAAATTACAACCTTGATTAATTAAAGTGAACAAAAGATGATTAACCTAATTGCAAACTTCCTATTTATATCCCCCGAAACCTAATAATTAATGGGCTTAATAAAGGGGAAGGCCCGTAATACAAAACGTCAACAAAAGCCATCAAACCCAGATTTCTCGCACGGTGCGAGTTCTGTAGCTGGGAAACTCGCACCGTGCGGCTTTGCTGCTGGAGTGCGTTTTCCTTTCGTTCTTCCTTTGATCCTTTGGAAGGCTTTCTTGTTGCATTTCTTCAAGCTTGTTCTTGGCTCTTCTTTGGACACTTCTCTCGATCTTTTGGCGTCTTAATCTTCTCTTGAAATTACGCCAAATGGTGAAACATATGGATTTGGCTAAATAACGTCAAAAACGTCAAAAACCGTCACCAAGTGCTACCAAATGAGCCCAAAATGGTGCCAAAATGTAGTAGAAATAGGAGCTCATCAAACACCCCACACTTAGCCCTTTTCTCGTCCCGAGCAAACTAGAATAAACCTAATCACCACCTAGGCCAAGAAGTATGGGTACTCCTAATTCCCCTCTCTTCACCTCACTTCTTCCTTCTTATGTCAGCCCTCGACTAAGCTCATGGTCACTTTCCTTCATAGCTCCAATAAGTGAGTAAGTGACCCAAATTCCACCAATTCGAACCTCTCTTCTCTTACTCCCCCTCCTTATGTCATCCCTCTTCTAAGATGATCCTAAGTCCACCAATTCATCCATTCATCCTTCCCAAAATTCAACACTTCCTCCTTATTACTCCCCCTTATCACTCCACTTGGTAATACAAGGCTACCATGGTCACTAAAGCCTCTCCTATCTATCAATTTGGCAACCTCAAACACCTCCATTCTTCAACAATTCACAACAACTCAACAACTCATCAACCAAACACAACTCTCCAACAATGCATAATACAAGTCAACACAATCCCACACTTCAAGTATGCCAAGCACTAGTAACAAAGTAAGCTTCCATATCCCCCTCCTAGTCTTGGCATATCACTATCCTACCCTTCCGGCCTTCTAGAGCTCCACCACTTATGTCACCAACTCCAAATGGAAATAGTCAAGTATGTGACATGATTTCAAGGCTTCAAAGAGGTCACATGGTTTTTCAATTTTTTTTCCTACTTCTCTCATTTTGCCTAAACCGCCCTTTCGGGTTTTCGGTTTAGCTCTTTTCCTCACCTCTACTCTCGTGGCTCGCACTCTTTTCTTCATTTTGCCCGGAGCGCCCTTTCAGGTTTTCACTCCGGCCTCGGCCACTTTCCCATTTTTGCCTAGGATGCCCTTTCGGGTTTTCATCCTAGCCGGGTTTTTCTTTTTTCTTTTATTTCTTTTTTCGTTTTTTTTTTCGGATTAAAATACAATGCATGGAATTGAATATATCACAATATATACATGATACCAACTCATGCCCACCCCACACTTAAATCTTCGCTTTGTCCCCAAAGTGTGAGGTGAACACCCTAAACTCACTCACGAGTGTGAGCTTGAGGCACCTCCAAAGTCCGGAGGTCCTCCTCTTCTTCTTGATTCTCTTCTTCTTCTCATCCTAGCCCTTTTGGCTCTTGTTTCCTCAACCCTAGTCTCACTATACCCTTGGTATTGGGTGGGGAATTATTGCATGAATTGAGCATTCATCGCGGCCACCATATCAAAAGTTGCGTTTGAAGTATAACGCATCTCTTCCAAGTCCTCTTGATAATGGTGGTAGCGGTTTTCGGTGATTCCCCACCGAGCATTCTCCGTTAGTTGTATTTGGGAGAGGGTAGACTCAATGTTTGAGACACGGTTGGTAATGTTGGTTTGCCATGATTGAAAGGCCGGGTAGTTGAATTGAGGGTCCGAAAAAGGATATTGTGGTTGTTGTTGTGGCATTTGGGGAGGAGTGAAATGTGGCTCATCAAAGGGGGCATTAGGCATGGGTTCATAAAATGGTGCATCATTATATATGAGGCATGTCACCAAAAGTCAAAGCCCCCCCCCCCCCCCCACTTGTGGTTTCTCTTCTCCCTCATCCTCTTCCGGCTCAACTACTTGGGCTCTATCAACCCAAAGGTACACAAAAGCATCATCGGGGGGCATGTAGAAATCTTGTGCATTCCGCCAACCCAAGGGTTGTGAGTCAGAGTGACGGGGTAAGTACATGTAATGCTTGGAGTTTTGCCCACCCATGCACCAAATGACCAAGGGGGCGGTTTTGTCAACCACCTCAATCATTTTCGAGTGCTTCAAGTAATGGAAGTCTATGCGACCACTACCCTCAAGTTCAAAAGCATTGGGTGGAAATGGTACACCCGTCTTTTGCACAATTAATTCGATCATGCCCCCAATAAAAATGGTCCCTTTGGGGTTCTTTTGTAGTTCAAGGCACCCACTCACAAACAAGTCCACCCAATCCGGCACTCCCCTCCCTTCCGGGGTCATTGACCAAAGACATTGAATTTGTTGGTATTGCATTTTGGTCGGTTCGGTCATGACCAAGAAATTGGTGTTTATATGACGACTTAGGAGGCGCAAGACCGAGTTGGGGATGGTGGTATTCTTTGAGTTCCCGTGACGTACATCACCCGTAATATCGTTCCAAAAAGCACTCATCAATGGTTTATCAAGTTTTTCCTTGACGGGGGCTTTGGTGATATGTAGGGCCTCTCGTACCTCATCATATGTCAAGGTATGGACAAGGCGACAAGCCCGAAATTTGATCCCCGGAACCTTGTTTCTTCTCACTTTCACTTTTTCCAATGAAGATAGAAACTCAAGAGTAACACCCCTTTGGGTGTATGCGGCCATGTGAGTGTAGGCCTCAAGTCCAACTTTTTCCAATAACATTCGGGTCAAGTCAAGCATTCCCAATTTAGAGAGAACGTTTTGGTCCAAAAATTTGGTTTGTACAATAATTGACGCTGAAGCAAATTTCTTCCAATTTGAGAGGGTCGTGTCTCGGAGGCCCTCCTTACCCGAGTATTCATTTTCAACATGATCCGCGGCTCCCTTGGATCCTTTTGAGGAGGAAGCCACAGTTTCTTTGCCTTTTCCCATTGTAGAATAATTAACTTCAGAAAAAAACACAAGTTTTGTAGAAATGATTTGGGTGAGGCAATTGATCAAACACCTAATATGTACTACAAAAAATGTTGTGCTAATTAGCTATTTGTTGGAGTGAAAACACCTCACAAGTTAAAGGATTGTTTAAGGACGATTTCAACACAATAAAACAACTAAATTTCGATTTTGAGGCACTCAAATTCGAAATCTAGTAAACTAGAATTGACAAGGAGAAGAATAAGGTGTTATACCTCCCTTTGATCCTTGTTTGTGTCGTTTGGTGAAGAATGCTAACCCAAAATGCTCAAAGTCGTCCCTTAAATCCAATTTGAAACCCAAAATCTTCAATTTCTTCAATCACTTGAAAACCGTAGCTCGAAATGATGATGGTTTTTCGGATTTTCTGCAATTTACCTTACCCAAATTGATGTTGGGAGATAAAAGTTGATAAAACTTGAACGTAAATTGCTTGATTTGGTTGATTTGAGAAGGTTTTGATGGGTGATTTTAGGGGTTTAGGGTTATGGATGAAGAGAGAGGTAGAATATTAGGAGAATTGGGGAAGAACAATGAAGAGTGTCGTGTATCTTCAAGCTAAAATGCGTGTATCTTCGAAAACTCGCACCGTGCGAGTTTACCCTTCAGAAATGTCGCACGGTGCGACTTTGCTGCTGGAAACGATTTTTTTTTTGTTTAATTATCCACTCTAGCCAATTCTTTTACCCATCATTCTTCCTTCGTTTCTTCACATATGCCCTTGAGTTGGTATCCTATCACTAAAACACACATTAAACCATTCTAACATGCCAAAAACATTAATGAAAATGCAAATGATTTAATTTATTATGCAAGAATTAAAGGATGCAATGAATTTAAACATGCAAGATGCAATATAAACAATGCAATGCGGAATTTAAATATACAAGGGAAAGAAATATTTACAAACTTTTGCCGTTTATTTAACGTCGATGGCTCGACAAAGTTGCACTTTCAATTAAGCCTCGTAAATGGGATCAATAAGGTGTAGTGTTTCCACTTCACCCGCTTCAATGCCTTCATAATAATGCTTAAGCCGTTGTCCATTCACTTTCAAGACTTTCCCGGTCTTTAAACACTTGATTTCTATTGCTCCATGTTGAAAAACTTTCACCACTTCATATGGTCCCATCCATCGAGACCTCAATTTTCCGGAGAAAAGTCTAAGCCTATTTTGAAAAAGCAAGACCTTCTCTCCCATTTGAAAAACTCTTCTTGCAATCATATTATCATGCCATGCCCTTGTCCTAGCCTTGTAGATTGATGCATTCTCATAAGCCTCATTCCTAATCTCTTCTAATTCATGAAGTTGAAGCTTCCTATGGAGTCCCGCTTCATCCATTTGCAAATTGAAGGATTTAATCGCCCAATAGGCCCTATGTTCAATCTCTACGGGTAGATGACAAGGCTTCCCAAAAAGTAGTCGGTACGGTGACATCCCAATCGGTGTCTTGTAAGCCGTGCGGTAGGCCCACAAGGCATCATCCAATCTCAAGCTCCAATCTTTGCGATCGGGATTTACCGTTTTCTCAAGGATGGCCTTTATCTCCCTATGGGAAACCTCGTCTTAGCCGTTGGTTTGAGGGTGATAGGCCGTGGATACCTTGTGAATCACCCCATACTTTTTTGAGAAGAGCTCCAATGGCTTTGTTGCAAAAGTGAGTGTCACGGTCGCTTATCAAGGCTTTTGGGAAACCAAACCGAGAAAAGATGTTGGTTTTGATGAATTCTCCAACTACCTTTGCATCATCGGTCTTGGTGGCTTTAGCCTCCACCCACTTGGAGATATAGTCCACCGCCAAAAGTATATAAACATTGCCACAAGATGCGGGAAAGGGTCCCATAAAGTCAATACCCCACACATCAAATATTTCACAATAGATCATGGGGGTTTGTGGCATTTCTCCTCTTTTTGAAATGTTGCCAACTCTTTGGAATCTATCACATGTCTTCACCATGGCATGAGCATCTCGGAATAAGGTGGTCCAAAAGAAACCGCTTTCCAAGACTTTTCTAGCCGTTTTCTTGGCTCCAAAATGCCCACCGCAAGCATACTCGTGACAAAACTTAAGAATTGGAAGGATTTCGGTATCCGGGACACACCTCCTAATAACTTGATCGGCACAAAATTTCCAAAGATATGGGTCATCCCACACATAGTGCTTGGCATCACTCTTGATCTTGTCCCGTTGAGAGCGAGAAAGACCCTTTGGAAACTCTTGTAAGACCAAAAAGTTGACTATATGTGCATACCATGGCTCAATGGATGACAATGCTAGGAGTGTGTCATCCGGAAAGGAAGCTTTTATGGGTGATTCTAAGATCTCATGAGTCTTCTCTTGCACAATTCGGCTTAGGTGATCCGCCACCGTATTAGTTGTGCCCTTCTTGTCTTTGAGTTCAACGTCAAACTCACTCAAACGTAGCACCCATCTCATCAAACGGGGCTTGGACTCCTTCTTGTTCACCAAATGCCTTAAGGCGGCATGATCCGTGAAGATGATGACCTTGGCTCCAAGAATATAAGGTCGAAATTTCTCCAAAGCAAACACCACCGCAAGTAATTCTTTCTCGGTAGTTGTATAGTTTCTTTGAGCCTCATTCATCATTGTCGATGCATATTGAATAACATGAGGTGCTCTTCCTACCCTTTGGCCAAGTACCGCGCCAAGGGCATAATTGCTTGCATCCGACATTATCTCAAACGGTTCATTCCAATTGGGAGGTTGAATTATAGGTGCCGAAATAAGCTTCTCCTTGAGCGTATCAAAAGCTCCCTTGCATTCTTCACTCATGACAAATTCACAATCCTTTTGAAGTAGCTTGCATAGAGGAGCGGCAATCTTGGAGAAATCATTAATGAAACGCCGGTAGAACCCGACATGACCTAGGAAAGACCTCACTTCACGCACATTAGTAGGATAAGGCAAGGTGCGAATGGTATCGACCTTTGCCTTATCAACCTCATTCCCCCTAGAGGAGATCACATGTCCTAAGACTATTCCTTCATCAACCATGAAATGACATTTCTCATGGTTGAGAACGAGGTTGGTATCAATACATCTCTTCAAGACCCAAGTAAGATGACTCAAACAATCCTCAAAAGATTGACCATGAACGGTAAAATCGTCCATGAATACTTCAATAAAGTCCTCAACATGATCCGAAAAGATACTCATCATACACCTTTGGAACGTTCTCGGAGCATTAAAAAGACCGAAAGGCATCTTTCTATAGGCAAACGTTCCAAAGGGACATGTGAAGGTTGTTTTTGTTTGGTCCTCGGGTGCAATTGGGATTTGAAAATAACCCGAGTAGCCATCGAAAAAACAATAAAAATCTTTTCCCGATAACCTCTCCAACATTTGATCCATGAAGGGAAGCGGGAAGTGATCTTTTCGGGTTACGGCATTGAGCCTACGGTAGTCGATACATACCCTCCACCCATTTTGAACTCGAGTGGAGGTCAAAACACCTTCATGATTCTCGACTACCGTTAGCCCGAATTTCTTTGGGACAACTTGGGTTGGACTAACCCACTGACTATCGGAGATAGGATAGATCATACCTACATGAAGGAGTTTGAGTACCTCTTTCTTCACAACATCCATCATTGGAGGATTCAAACGCCTTTGTGGTTGTTTTACGGGTTTTGCTTCATCTTCAAGAAGAATCCGGTGCATGCATAAAGTGGGACTAATGCCTTTGATGTCGGCCATTGTCCACCCAATTGCTTCCTTGTGTTGCTTAAGAACCCGGATGAGAGCCTCTTCTTGCTCCTTAGTAAGCTTGCTTGAAATAATTACCGGTAAAGTTTCTTCACTTCCTAGAAATGCATACTTCAAGTGACTTGGTAAGGGCTTCAATTCAACAATAGGAGGCTTGACAATAGAGGGAACGGGTTTCTCTTTTGGTAGCTCTTCTAATAATTTGGAAGAAAGGAAGAAAATTTCCTGGATAGGGGTCAACTCGCACGGTGCGAGTTCTGGAGTAGGAAAACTCGCACGGTGCGAGTTTAGTGCTGCCTTCCGGATTTCTTCCTTTTCTTCCCATTCTTCCATTGGGGGATTTTCCTCTAAGTCCTTGATTGTTTCCTGCAAATCATAAGACAAAGCATACCCCGTATCCTCTCCAACCAATCCATTAGTCAAATGAACATTTAATGCATCAACTTTGCACAATTCATACACGGTTTGCACAATTGGCTCAAAAATTTCAAGAAAACACAAGGATGAAGTCTCGGATGGGTATTTCATAGCCTCATGTATGCTATACTCAATCTTTTCCCCCTCAAATTCCATTGTGAGGCGTCCACTAGATACATCAATCTTGGTGTTAGAAGTTCTCATGAAAGGCCTTCCCAACAAAATGGGAGTGGAGCCTTTCTCGGGTTCCATTTCAATCACATAGAAGTCGGCGGGGAAAAGCATTTTCCCCACCTTAACCAAGACATCTTCCACAACCCCCTTAGGATAGATATTGGACCATCGGCCAAAGAAATGACCGTACGAGTCGGTTTCAAAGGCCCTAACTTGAGTGACTCATAAAGGTAATTGGGCAAGACATTAATGGATGCACCTAAATCAAGCATAGCATATTGACAATCCAAGTCACCAATTTTGCAAGGGATGGTGAACATGCCCGGGTCACTACATTTTTGTGGCAACCGTTTTTGAAAAATTGCCGACACATGTTCACTAGCCCTTACCTTTTTCACGCTTTTTGCTTTGTTGGTCCTCTTAGTAGTGCACAACTCTTTCAAAAATTTTGCATGCTTGGGCACACTACTAAGAAGATCAAGGAGAGGAATGTTTACCTCCACTTTACGAAAGATATCGTAAAGGCTTGAAGTCTTCTTGTCAATTATCCTTGTATCATTCAAAGCACTTGGAAATGGAGCTTGTGGCTCATATTCCGGAAGAGGTTCATGGATCCTCACTTGTTGAGGTGTAGATGCTTCCCCTTGTTCCACTATAACTTCAATTTCATCTTCAACCACATCCTCCACTTCATGAACAATAGGAGGTGGTCTTGTCTTCTTAGGACCCTTGGGTGCCTCTACCAACTCTCTACCATTCCTCAAAGAGACCGCTTTTGCTTGTTCCTTGGTGGGTGGAGGAATGGTGTGAGAAGGGAGGCTCCCTCCTTGATTGGGTTGAGAATTGAGTGTAGTAAGGATTTGACCAACTTGGGTCTCAAGGTTAACAAACCTAGAGTCGGTGAGTCGGTTTTGTTGAAGCACGGCATTTTGAAATTCCATGGTATTTTGTAGCAAGGCTTGGCTTTCTTTTTGCATTGTCATTTGATTCATAGCAAGTGTTTTCATCATCTCTTCCAAGGAATTTTGGGATTGGTTTTGATTTTGATTTGGCTTTTGAAATGAAGAGTTTGAAGCCCCTTTTTGATTTTTATTTTGGTTTTCACCCCACACCATATTTGGATGAGATTTCCAACCTTCATTGTAAGTGTTAAAATAGGGGTCAAACTTCCAAAAACCAATAGCCTTCACCACTTCAATTGCCTCCTCCGTTTGCAAAGATGGAAACCCATCGGTGGGATGAGTTGGGTCATTACAAAGACCACAAAATTTCACATGAGAAGCACTCCCACCTCCTTTTGTAAGTTCCTTGACCAAATTGGTAAGAAAATCAACTTTCTCCTCCATATGGTTGGAGCTTTGCCTTGAAGAGAATGTTCCACTTGACTTCTTAATTCTCCTCCCAAAATTCCTAGAGCTTCCTACCAACCTTTCAATCAACTCATTTGCTTCTTGGACCGACATGTATTCAATTCCACCTTGGGTGGCGGCTTTAATCATTCTAGCATCATCCTCAAGTAGACCACCACAAAAGTTCAAGAGAAAGTCGTGGTCGGTATACCCATGGTATGGACAACTAGCAAGAAGTTGTTTAAACGTCTCCCAATACTCATACAAGTTCTCCCCATCCATTTGTTCAACATTACTTATTTCTTTCTTCAATTGAGACGAGAGGCTAGAGGGAAAATACTTTTCTAAGAAAGCCTTCTTCATTTGATTCCAAGTGGTGATGCTTCCGGTAGGGAGATAATAAAGCCAATCATTTGCCGCGTCCTTGAGTGAGAAAGGGAAGGCCCTTAGTTGAAGTTGCTCATCGGTAACCCCATTTGGCTTCATGCTTGAGCAAACAACATGAAATTTGTTGAGATGCTTGTTGGGATCTTCCGTGCTAAGTCCATGAAATTGGGGCAATTGGTGAATGAGCCCGGACTTCAACTCAAAGGTGGCATTTTCCGCCAAGGCCAGAAAGGAGATAGACAAGGGCACTTGTGTGAGATCCGGGGCGGTAAGCTCCTTAATGGTTCTAGGCCTTGGTGGGTTCTCTCTTGCACCATCTTGGTGTGGATTCCAGTCTTCACGATCACCCATAATGACTTGTATGGGTATGGGTTGTTCAAAAGGGATGTTGTTATCTTCTCTTTGGTCTTGTTGAAAACCGGGATCAATTTCTTCAATAACCGGATTGTCTCTTCTAATACCTCCTCCTATCCAAGCAAGTGATCTTTGAATCTCCGGATTGAATGGAAAAAGTGGTTCACTTGAATTCCTAGTATTGACCATAAACAATTCTACACAAGAGCACACAATCAAAAAGTTCACACAAGTGATGAACAAGACACCAACAACAAGAAACAAAGAGTAACTAAAATAACTATTCTAAAACACAAATAACACACTAGCAAAACCGTTACCTTTCCCGGCAACGGCGCCAAAATTTAACACGCCTAAATGTCGCACTAAAAGACGGCCAAATTAACAATTTATATACCACTAAACACACTAATTAGCACTAATTGTAAACTAGTAAAATAGCAAGCAAGGGATCGAACCCAAGAGAAGATGGATTTTTCAATAGTGAAATTAAAAGAGTAATTAGAACAATTAAGACAAAGTAACAACAATTACATAAAAAGGGGGGGTTTTGGGTTGAGTTTCAATTGTAACAAAAGCAAGAAAATTCAAACAAGAGTTCAAAGCAAGTAATCAATCAAGAGTTTAAAGATGGAAATTAATCAATATTAAGAGAGACTTAACCCGACCCAAAGTTTGGCACTTTAGTTGACAAAACCCCTCAATCAATCCTTCAATTATATATTATCACCCTATTGTGAAGATAAATCTTCTAAATCTCCTTAGTAATGGCCAAATGACAAGGAAATCACACTTAATCAAATAACCCAACTTATCAATTCTACCAAGTAGAAATCACATACATTGGTCAAATTAACAAGAAGATATGAGCACAAGAGATTCAATAGAGATAATTAGACACAATGAAATCACAATTAATGTCTAATTACAAGTTAATCCTTTACTTGCTAATTAAGCCAAGAAGAAATCACATTCATTAGCATAATAACAAGGTGTTGCAAAGATGGAATTACAAGGAAATCACACTTAGTAATCCCAACAACAATAAATTAGGGAACTTGATTAATTAAGCAACAAGGAAATCACACTTAATTACTTAATATAAACAAGGATTCCAAAATTCAAACAATAAACACAAAAGGATTAACAATGATAATGAAAATTAAAGAAGGATTAAAGAGTCTTACAACCAAAGATTAAACCTTGAGTCGGATTAAGATAGGAGATTAGTTCTCCATAATTAGATCTAATACCCAATTCAAAAGATGAAAATATTCCCAAATTACAACCTTGATTAATTAAAGTGAACAAAAGATGATTAACCTAATTGCAAACTTCCTATTTATATCCCCCGAAACCTAATAATTAATGGGCTTAATAAAGGGGAAGGCCCGTAATACAAAACGGCAACAAAAGCCATCAAACCCAGATTTCTCCCACGGTGCGAGTTCTGTAGCTGGGAAACTTGCACCGTGCGGCTTTGTTGCTGGAGTGCGTTTTCCTTTCGTTCTTCCTTTGACCCTTTGGAAGGCTTTCTTGTTGCATTTCTTCAAGCTTGTTCTTGGCTCTTCCTTGGACACTTCTCTCGATCTTTTGGCTTCTTAATCTTCACTTGAAATTACGCCAAATGGTGAAACATATGGAATTGGCTAAATAACGTCAAAAACGTCAAAAACCGTCACCAAGTGCTACCAAATGAGCCCAAAATGGTGCCAAAATGTAGTAGAAATAGGAGCTCATCAATAACCTACGTATCTCGTTGATTCGATGTGTATCTTTCAATACTTATCCAACATCTCATGATGTAGTTGGATTCATCATGGTCCATTTTCATCCAGAATTGAAAACTCAAGTCTTCCTCTGTGAAGGAAGGTATTAGCTCGTCATTCTTCAATAAGTGATGAGTTATAAACTTATACAAGATGATTAATCCCACTAAATTCCATGTCTTCACATGATAATTTCTAACTCCCACTTGTTTCGCAATTGACTACTCAATTTAGACATTATAACGCTTTTGTTTGAGATAAAACCATATATGTTTCCATCATATCCTTTCAAAATACCTATTTTGAAGTGGTCTCATCTTAACCTTATGGAAAGAGATTTTAATCTCTAACTCACACATATCATAATGATGTGTAGCAATGTCATTATTCAAATATAAATAATATCTAACACATGTCCTTCATAAATCCCTTTCAGAAGGAGATTTAACCAATTCATTTTCATAATGTGGTTAAGTAATGAATTTTGCGTGGTTAAACCTTAACTTAGCAATTTGAGGATATCGGTATATCAATCCTTGCAACCTCTAGTCATAAATCTCGTTTATTACTAGGATGTTACTTTGATTTATTTAGGCTTTTAAGTAAATCTCAAGTTTGAAACTATTGGTCAAAATTTATCATAAACTAGTCAAAACTATTGTTAAGACTTTACATTAGTCATTTTTCTTCCAAAACTTTCCTTTGGTCTCCTCGTGTAGTTATCTTGAGAACATACTCTTATGATTACTTCACTTGGTCTCTTTAGTCATGTAGAACTAGTTGAGACCATAGATCTCATCTATTGGGTATACTATATAAATAGATATACCTTCATTCAAATCATTCTTCATTGCGTAGATCTCATTTACACAAGTACACAAATTTATCTTGGTGTGTGTTGTGTCCTCATTTTTCTCCCACTCTATCTTTAGAATAAATACACTAGAGATTCAAAGATAGCATATGAGACACAAATAATGATTTTGAGGTATAAGGAGAACTATCTCATAGGTTGACTAATAGTTTTAGATTTTGTAAGTGTACTTGGTGATTGACATTCCTTTAAGAGAGTTCATAGACTCAATATGATCATACACAAGCCTTAAGCATGTGGACATATAATGAATCCCATCATTATAGTTGTCTATTAGATCACTTTAAGTGAATAATCATATGTTTCTATGAGCAAGCATTTGAATACGAATTTTAGAAGAAGGATAAAATGATAAAACGGGTGACTTGGGCTGCAAACCAAGTCACCATTATCCAAAATACAACCAATTATCCGAAATACCTTTCCAGGTCGAACACGGAAACTTAAAGGTTCTAAAATCCAAAACATAATTAAAATAAGACAATAAAAAGCGAAGCTCCATGAAAGCTATTCCTAGCTCCTTGATGGTTTCTCAAGCTTGCTTTTCTTTTCCTTTGTCTTTGCTTGGTGGAGGCCCTATTTACAATAAAAAGGGAGATACATTATCACAACTTTGTATCACAATACCATAGTTGAATTAGAAACATAAAAGAAAGGATAGTCATTTACCTACTGGAGTAATCTTTCCAGCCTTAATATCACCAAGGTATTTGTAACAATTTCTTTTCCAATGTCCAACACCATTACAATAATGGCATTTATCAAGAGGACCCTTCTTGATTTTTGAAGTTCTAGCTTCATAAGTCCTAGCTTTGGTGAAAGTGGGAGCTTGCTTCTTACCCTTCCTCCCATTCTTCTTGAACTTCCCCTTGCTCTTAGTGCTTATGTTAAGCACATCCTTTGGTGGGTTCACATTTAACCCCATGTCTCTTTCGGCTTGCACAAGTAACTTGTGCAACTCTTCAAGAGACACATCCTTGTCTTGCATGTTAAAATTCACCCGGAATTGAACATATGCCTTGACTTTGGATAAGGAGTGTAGAATCCTATCTACAATGAGTTCTTTGGGGATTTCAACCTTTTGGATCTTCAAGGTCTGACTAGCTCCATAAGTTTGAGAACATGAGGGCTAACCTTTTGGCCCTCTTTGAAGTCGAGATCAAAGAATGCCGCGGCCGCCTCATATTGGACGATCCGCGGAGTTTGTGAAAACATTGTCACAAGCTTGGAGTAAATCTCATTAGCGGTGCCCATCTTAAAGGCTCTCCTTTGGAGATCCGCCTCCATCGCAAAGATCAACACATTTTTCATTGTGGCAGACTCCTTATGGTAAGCCTCATATGCTTCCCTAGTAGCGGCGGTCGACCTAGTAGTAGGTTCGGGTGGAGAGGCCTCGGTAAGGTAACGAAGCTTGTCGTCACCTTGGGCGGCTAATTTGAGTTGGGCATCCCAATCGGAGAAATTTTACCCATTCATTTCAAGTTTACATCGATCCATGAAGGATCGGAGCCATGATGAATTAGCAAGAGGCGTGGCGTTTGGGTTTGGTGTAGCCATTTGTTATGAGAAAAAGAAGTGGTCTACAAAACAAAATAGAAGGAGTAAAACAAATGTCGTTTTAATAATAATACTCGTAAAAATTTATTTAAACAAGTTTTATTGCATTTATCTAGTGACCTCTACCCAACTTGATAAATGATTCCAAGACCCAAATTCATATTAATTTAGGCATCGGTAAAGCCGAAAAACAACCCTTATCAATATAACTCGGTGGATTAACCTTTTAATCGATTCTACTTTTAGAACTCTTGGTCGATAAATTTACATTAAAATTTATCTATAGCCCGAAACACATCCGGCAACCGTCGAGAATACTTTCGTTGAGTTCAACCCAAATTTCGAATAAATGTGTCCATGATCCAAACTTACATCAACTTGGGCATCGGTAAAACCGAAAACAACCCTCATCTTTATAAATTCGGTGGGTAGACATTTATCACCCCACTTCACCAACGTAACAAGGTTTGTCTTACGGTAAAGCCGGCTCAACTCCCTTGCGAAACTGGTACTTCATGGGTTTCTAATTTTTGTTAAGACTATGTCTCACTTGTTTATTTTAGCGAGAGGTCATGTCAATTTATTATCTATCACGTTTTAAGTGAACTAGAGTGGTGAACTACGATAATTGTAATTGACATGGTCGATAAACTCGATAAAACGATGATGCATGTTTTAGTTATGGCGATTTAGCGATGCATGTGACATGTAAATAAAATGCAAAGCATAAAAATAAATCCTAGTATGGCCTTCCTAAAATAGAAAAACTATTTAACTATTACATATTCGGAAACCAACTCCATTGGTCCCTTGAACTTCGGTTATGTCACGCATCTCAAGCTAACACCGTCTTTATGTTTCGCCTTCTTGAAGAAATCCGTCTTTATGGAACTCCGGTAAAATAAAATTACATAAAAAATTACATAATTTCCTATTATACATTTGTAGTTAAAATAAAAATTAAATCTATTAAATTACAAAACGGTGATACGAGATCACAATAAATTACAACCGAATCGATATTCCCATACATTTCGGGTAATACCAATTAAAAACTAAGGTCATACTAAGTAAAAATTACATAATTCAAAAAATTACATAAAATAAAATTATGACAATCATAAATAAAATGCAGCATTATAATATGTATGAACATGCCCAATTTTATGCTAAATCGCCTTTAAGTAGCCAATATCGTATATTACACGGTTTTTACGGATTTGCGTGATTCAACGTTTTATAATCACAAAAATTACATAAATTCATATTTATGCATAAGTTAATTACCCTAACCTCTTAGGACTCAAAATTAGTCTTCACTAACTATTTGACCATAATTAACTGTTATTTCTAAAATTTGTTCATTAATGGACCCAAAATTACAATAAAAGGCTATAAACTTCAATTAAATCACAAAAATTCAAATAAATTCAAAATTTGAAATTTAAACTCATGAACATTCTGGAAAAATACCATGACACTCATAATGTTCAAAAACTTAGGTTAAATATTTCGAAATTTATCCAGAAAAACAATGTTGCGGTTTATCGGTTTTAACAAAAATAATCATAAAAACATGAGAAAAATTATATTCATCAACTTTTCAATTTTAGATCTGAAAAAGATAATAAAATGCAACATGTGACGTTTTTCCTTAGTCATGGAGTATGTTTTATTAATATTTCACTAATTAAGTCACTATTTATGCTATTTTTCTTCAAAAAATCATAAATCATGCATAAAGACTTCAATATAGCCTATTATTTTAAACACATCTTTTAAAATTGCATGTGACAACATACTAAATTTCAATGACCAGATTCGAAATTTATCTCATATTAACCTATTTTTCATCTAAATCCGATTTTAATAATGAAAAATCCATTTTTCGAGCATAAGAAGTCCAAAAATTATGAAAATTTACAGGTCATCTCAAAATAATATATGTGATAACATATCCAAAAATCACTGGAAAATTCGAAGTTTAGCTAATTTTAGTCCGAAAATGACATTTTATTCATAAAATCAAATTTTAAATGCCATTATTATATAATATGAACAATAAAATCCATAAATTAACCAGAATATCCTAAAAACACTTTAGGACCAGAAACTTTAACATGCATAAAGATTTTCGTGATATATCATAATAACACAAATTAAACAAGTTTTATATGTTAATCGTATAACTCGGAAAAACTTTTAACCGATTTGCATGCAAACAACCATGGCTCTGATACCAATTGAAGGAAACGTAGATCTATATACTAATATATTCATATATGTTTTATGTTAATTTGTCATAAAATTAAATGGTGATCTTATGCATGCAAACAATAAAATAGTTAAAGAAGTATCTTACATTGGTATTTCGGTTTATTTGGGCACAAGAGAGATCTCCTTCTCTCTTGTTCTTGTGCTCTCCTCAATGGATGAACTAGGATCCAAGTGTAGGATCCCTCCCACAGTAAAATAACCAAGGCAAACTCTTAATTAAATTAATATTATGAATACTAGAATAATATTAATTTAGCATAAAATTGACCCAAAAAATTATGGAACTCTCTATTATTTCGGTTAGAGAGAAGGAAGAGAAGGAAGAGTTTTTATCTTTCTAAAACTTAAATTTTAGATGAATGAATAATATTATGCACTAATTTCATTTGTAGTGTATAATGGGTAAATAAGAAGAAAAACCAAAGTGGTTTTTCTTCTCAAAAAACCGGGTGGAAGAGGGGAGAAGAGGGAGCCAATGCATGCACTAGTTGTTCTTCACAATGATCACTAGGTTTGCATGGCTAGTCAATTAGGGTAATCATTATGCTTACCACTCACATAATAAACATAATATTATCCTAAATCCTCCCTTAATTTCGGTACATATGGATAAAATGGAATCCATTTTATTTTTGTCAATTTGTCAAATTGTCACATGTCACATGTCACATAAAATTGTTATGTATTTTTAACATATTAAAAATCAACGTATTCATAAAAATACGTCATATACAAAAATCGACTTAGTAATTCGCAATTACTTGTACCAAAATATTTTACCAATTATAAATCAGAATAATTTGTATTTATAATAATTCATTCAATTTCAATTGTTTCCTTAAACAATAATTTCATCTGAGTAATGAAACAATTCGATTACTCAGACCGTATCTCATTTAATCAAATTTCAATGAGACACGTAAATATTACTTCCAAAATCGTCCGTCAATTTTAAATAATTTAATTGACTCGTAACGTTATACGATCAATTAAATGATAAATTAAGAGTGTTACCCTTTAGGTATGACCTAAGGGGATCAACTGGTCACCACCGTCTCACGACAGTAATGTCAAACTCTAGTCAGCCAATCATTACCGATATGTGTGGACCAGTTGACAGTAAAATATTACTTCCCAATTGTATTCTTTAAAATGAGACTTAAACATGTGATCATCATGATCAACAGTTGTGATCGCATTATTGTCGGAGGACACATATTCCAACATCGACATGACCACGTATAGTCAATAAAACATATTAAACCTCATAGAAATTGGGTTTGTCACATTCCATCCCCTAAAGAGAAGGTTACGTCCCCGTAACCTAACTCATACCCGATCAAACAAACGCGGATACTTTTCTTTCATGGCATCCTCCGCTTCCCATGTAGCTTCTTCAACATTATGGTTACACCATAACACCTTTACTAGCACAGTCTCTCCATTTCTCGTTTTCCGCACGTTTCTATCCAAGATTTCTTTTGCAACTTCTACATAACTCAAAGACTCATCCCCCTAAACTATTTCTGGCACAATTATGTGGGATGGGTCCCTCACATAGTTCCTCAGCTGCAATACATGAAATACGTTATGAACTCTATCTAGAGCTGGAGGTAATGCCAAACGATAGGCTACCTCTCCAATAATGTCTAGAATGTCATACGGACCTATATATTTCTGACTCAGCTTACTCCTCTTCCCAAACCGCATAACAACTCTCATTGGTGACACTTTCAACAAAACTTTGTCCCCAACTACAAACTATATGTCACATCTTTTAAGATCAGCATAACTCTTTTGAAGGTCTTGAGCAGCTTTCATTTCTGACGAATAATATGCACTTGCTGCACCATTTCCTGAATCATCTACGGTCCCAAAACCACATCAATCACATCATCCCAACATACAGGACTCCTACACTTTCTTCCATACAAAGCCTCAAATGATGACATCCTACTGCTAGCATGATAACTATTTTTGATGAAAACTCGATCAAATCCAGTCTTTCCTCCCAATATCCACCAAATTCTAGTACACAAGCCCTTAATATATCTTCTAGTATCTGAATTGTTCTCTCAGTCTACCCATCAGTAGCTGGATGAAAGGCAATACTCATTTTCAACTTAGTACCCAACAAATCTTGCAACTGCTACCAGAACTTAGAAATAAACCTCGAGTCTCTATCGTATACGATGTCTTTAGGCATGCTTGTACCTTCACAACATTCCTACGATAAGATTTAGCTAGCCTTGCTTTGCATCATGTATCTTTCACTGGAGTGAAGTGAGCAGTCTTAGTAAGATGGTCTACTATCACCCAAATCATGTTGTTGCATTTCTAAGTCCTAGGCAAACCCACAAAAAAATCCATAGAGATACTCACTCACTTCTATTCTGGTATATCCAAAGGTTGAACCTTACCCTGCGGTCTTTTATCCTCTCCTTTTACTCTTTGACATACCAAGCATCGCGCCACATAATCAGCTACTTCTTTCTTCATACCTGAACAACAAAAAGTTTTCTTAAGATTGTTGTATAATTTGTCTCCCCCTGGGTGAACAAAATAAGGAGTATTATGTGGCTCAGTCAAAATATTCCGCTTTAGTTCCTCGTCATCTGGCATACACTATCTCCCCTTTAACCTGAAGCTTCCATCTACAAGAATTTGAAACTTTGACGGTTCCCCTTTTCAACTTTGGCACGCCAACTAGCCAATCTGTTATCGATGTTCTGCTTTTCACGGATATCTGCATATAGTTCTTGTTCAATGGCTAGATCACTCACCACATCTCCCTTCCTGATCATAGAAATACCCATCTTTTCAATTCCTTTTCTCGCAGTTTCACCTATGACATAGCCATACACAAAGCGTGTACCCATTTTCTGCTTAGTGCATCAGTTACTACATTTCCCTTGCCTTCATGATAGGCAATTTCCATGTCGTAGTCACCAATCAGCTCAATCCACTGTCTCTGTCTCATATTTAGTTCCTTCTGTATATAAATAGATTTCAAGCTCTTATGGTTAAAAAAATACCTTGACTGTCACCCCATATAGGTAATGCCTCTATAGCTTCAATGAAAATACCACATCTCCCAATTCTAGGTCATGAGTTGGATAATTTTCTTCATAAGGCTTCAGTTGTCGCGAGGCATACGCGATAACTTTGCCATTTTGCATCTGTACACAACCCAATCCATTCTTAGATGCATCGGTATGCACCTCAAAATTCTCACTCCCCTCTTGAAATGATAAAATAGGCGTTGTAGTCAAATGATCGTTTAGTGTCAGGAACGCTGTTTCGCAAGCCTTATCCTATGTAAACCTATTTTCTTTTCTCATCAGTGCAGTGAACGGTTTTGCTATTTTAGAGAAGTCTTTGACAAACCTTCTTTAATAGCCAGCTAAATCCAAGAAACTTCTTACCTGAGCAACATTTTTCGGCGCTTCCCATTTAGACACTCCTTCAATCTTACTAGGATCAACTAAAACACCTTCTTTTGACACCACATGCCCTAGAAAGGAAACTCTATCCAGCCAGAACTTGCATTTGCTCAACTTGGTGTACAACTCATTATCCTTCAGTGTTTGCAGTATAATTCTCAAGTGCTCAGCATGCTCTTCTCTATTCTTAGAATACACCAGAATGTCGTCGATACACACTACTACGAATCGGTCCAAATAGAGACTAAAGACCCGGTTTATTAGGTCCATAAACATTACCGGTGCATTAGTTAACCCAAATGGCATAACAACGAATTCATAGTTCCTGTATTAAGTCTTGAATGCAGTCTTTAGAATATCTTAATCTTTTATCCTCAGTTGATGGTACTCGACATCAGACCGATATTAGAAAATACTCCTGATCCACTAAGTTGATTGAACAAATCATCTATACGCGGCAAGGGATATCGATTATTGATCGTCACACTATTCAGCACCCTGTAATAGATGCAAAGTCTCAAGCTCCCATCTTTCTTCTTTTCAAACAAAACTAGTGCACCCCAAAGCGATACACTTGGCCTGATATACCCCATGTTTAATAGCTCTTCTAACTGTTTCTTCAACTCTTTCGATTCCTTATGTCCCATCTAGTAAGGGGTCTTAGAAATTGGTCCCGTACCAGGCTTTAATTCGACACTAAATTCCACTTCCCTCATTGGTGGTAATCCCGGAATTTCATCAGGAAATACATCAGTGAACTCATTCACCACAGCTAAGTCAGTCACGCTCGATGATTAAACTCGTGTGTCCTATACAAGGCATAGAATCATAGGGCAATCTTTCCTCAAACAGGATTTCAAGGTGATTATTGAGATAAGCTTCACTTTTGGCTTCACTACGTAACCCTTGTAAGATACCCAAACTCCCTTTGTTCCCTTTATTGTCACCTTCTTTTAGTAACAATAGATATGAGCCCTATACTTACCCAGCCAGTCCATACCAAGTATGACTTCAAATCCCTCTAGAGGAAAGTCTATAAGGTCAACAGAAAACATAACTGCTCCAACTAATATTGGTACATCTTTATACACTTTAAGGCACATAATTGACTCCCCATATGGTATAATCACATCATCCCCTATTACTTAAAATTCAGTCAACTCTGGGCTCCTAGCATGCTTACTAGATATAAAGGAATGGGTCACTTCCGAGTCAAATAATACAAAAGATGGTAGAGAGTTTACTAGAAAAGTACCAGTGACCACGTGAGCATCACTTTCAGCAGCTTCCTTCCCCATCATAAACAAATTTCCACTTGATTTGCCATCATTCTGAACGGTGCTAGCTGAAGTAGTCGGCTTAGTATTGCTAATCTGGTTTTCCCCCTTGTTTGGCTTCTGATATGATCCTCCATTGTTATTCTGGCTATTGTTGTTGTTGTTGTTGTTGTTGTTGTTGTTGTTGTTGTTGTTGTTGTTGTTGTTGTTGTTGTTGTTGTTGTTGTTGTTGTTGTTGCTATAAGCCCTTTGATTGTTGTACTGGCCTGAAAACCTGTTACTTCCATAACTCGGTGCTGGTGTATGATAAACACCCTGAACTCCACCACCATTCCCGTTCTGCGGTGCACTTCTGCACTAAAAAGCACGATGACTAGACCTGGCAAACAGACTGGGTCGTGTCGGGTTCATATTCGTGTCACATGTAAACGGGTCACAAACCCTCCAACCTTAACCCGACCCAATTAACTCTCGTGTCGTGTTCGTGTCGACCCACTTACATAAATGGGTCATCAAGCCTCAACCCTAACCCGTTAACTTCGTGTCGGGTTCGTGTCGTGTTTTCGTATCATGTCCATATTTGGAAAGTTTAAGTATATTTATATGATGGAGGGTTGATAAAAATTAGGATTAATTTAGTAAACAGGTCATACAAAAATGGGTCATTAAGCTTCAACCCAAACCCATTAATTTCGTGTCGGGTTCGTGTCGTGTTTTCATGTCGTGTCATTGTTTGCCAGCTCTAACGATGACCTATCTTCTGGCAATTGTAGCACCTCCATGATGGGGTCACTCTACTACTCTGGCTCCAGCTGCCACCCTTGTGGCTGTTTCCCCTTCCTACTTAGTTACCTCTTCCCGTAGAATTTGTTCTCATCTGGTTGTAGTGAGGTCATTTTCTAGTTGCACCAGCCTCACTCACCGGCTTAGCCCTTCTCTTTTCCCTTTTTTCTTTCTTATCCTCTTTTAACAAACCTGATATCCTCTCAACGTTACCAACTCTATGGTAAACTTCCTCCATAGTGGTTGGCTCCCCAGCTAATTGCCTAATCTTAATTTCTATTGATAGCCCTCTCTCAGATCTCACATCCAAAATCTCAGGTCGCTTATCCAGGTCACTCACGTACTCATATAGTTCGATGAAACGATTATGGTACTCCTCAATTGTCATCTTCTCTGTAATCTTAAAGGAATGAAATTCAGCCCTCATCTTGCTTCGATTATGTTCAGGTATGAATTTGTTTCTCAGCATGATTTTGAAATTCAACCAAGGAATATAAGCCTCTCCCATCTTCTTATAGTCGTCTCATATCATTTCCTTATTCTGGCTTCACCATAACCCTACCTTTCCTTTCAGATAAAAGGTCGCCTGATCCACTTGCAGCTCAGCTGGGCAATTTAACTACTCAAATAAGTTGTCAAATTCCCAACATAAATCCCTAAACAGTGATGGCTCACCTAGCCCATCATACTTGGTAGCATATGACGAGCTATCAGTGAGCTTATCTTTGATGCATGTATCGACTTCTGTAGCCTTCTTTGAATTATTCAACACCACTGTTAGCGTTTCATTCATTTGCATCAAACTCTCTATCTCCTCTACACTCATGTTATCAGCTACTGATGCTTTCCTCAAACTTACATTACCACCTGACCATATCTATATAATCATCACTACTTTACTCAAGCTCACGACAATAACACTCATCATACCTCACAACACAAAACTTCCTCTTGACTTAATAACTCATTAACGTCGTGAAGGTACTAGTCCTCTAATTAGACACCTCTAATTAGTTACCAAATTACTTCTCAATTTAGTATTTAAAGATCTAGTCGTTAACATAGTTTTAAGGAAAAAATGGGTACAACACAAGGACTCCTTCCTTTGGTTGATCTTAGATCTTAGATAAACACAAGGAAAAAATGGGTACAATATTTAGTCGCCCCCGCCCCTCTCCCGATTTGAATTTTTGCTCTAAAAATTGTCCTTCAAGCCCATTTTCTTGTTTATTTTACTTCTATCTCGATTCCGCTCTTCTTATTGAATATTTCAGGTAATTAGGTCGAGGAAGTGAGAATTTGTACATGAGAATGGAGGAAAATGAAATACGATAAGTTTTGATGAATAAACAAGCCAAGAGGTGTTCCCAGCCGGCTAATCGACCGCCCGTCGACCGGCTGGGAAGCCTTGTTCAGACTTCTGGGCAAATTATTCCATTAAGCATTTGATTATATATGTTGTGTGTGATTAATCTTTGTTGAATATCCTTATTGTTATTGTATATTGTTTAGATATGTGTGAGTAGTGCCCTATTACGGTCTTAAGGGCATTGTTAATTATGATTATGAGGTGGTTTTCAGATTCTGGTGTTGGGTTAAAGGTTGATAATCTATCTAAAAGTTTATTACATCTTTAATGTTTGTTGAAATTCTTGTATGACTTGTGCTTCAACTTTCAATTTATTCACTAATTTAGAAGCGAGAACCTAAATATGTGATTAGAGTAGCGTAAATTTGGATGGGGAACTTGAAAAGTGCGGGAACCTGTCTATGTTTACCTATGGCAGTCGTAAAACCCAGACGACATGACCTAACCTTGATATATCGTTGACCTTGACCTGACTCATATATTTTGACCCTCAAAATGATTGTCATGAACCCGAATGATCCTAGTCTGAGACTTATTTGATCATTGTTTTAGAACCCTTTTCTTTTAGTTGTTTTTCTTGTTTAAATCATCATTTATTTTTCAATTTAGTTAATTAGTCTCAACCAATCTACACCCAAAACATTTATGAGTTACATTAACTAAGGTAGACGCTTAGATAACAACATTGAACACTACCGTCACTGTGGATAAGATCTCGGCTACCCTTATTGTATTAGTTGAGTAAATTGTTTGATTAGGACACGCGACTAAATGCTACTTCAATTGTCACAATATGAGTTTTTCGAATCTTATAATACTGACACGGCCACAATTTACGCATCTCAAAGAGCCTTATTTACCTTGTCTCCTATGGCAATTAGATATTATTGTAAAACCCCACGTTAATTGAAGAGGTCCATTGAGCTTAAATGACTAGTGTTTAAGGGATTGAAAATACTACTTATATCAACAAAGTACACTTTCTTTTCTGGCCATCCATCTAAAAGAACTCCACAGTTAATCGTGCTTGGCTGGGAGTAGTCGTAGGATTGGTGACCTCCTAGGAAGGTTCCTTGGATGCATATGAGTAAGGACAAAATTCGCTGGAATGGACCTGTGTCGATCTGTGGGCCATGTATACAACCTGACAAGTTATCATGAGTAACCGCTCCCGACTCAAGGTTTCGACCAAGGTGTTACAATTATACGAGGTTTTAATAGCTATTTTACTCCCGATTTGATATTTTGCTTGTTTATGAAGGTTTTGTAGGTAAAAAACCATTTATGGAGGATTTCACCTCATTTTGGATACCAAGGAGGAATAATCGACAATTGACCAATAATCGACAACGGGAAGAAGGAAACCGAGCAAGAGGAATCAAACTAAGTCCCTCAGAAGGGTATTTAACCTCTTATGGGAGTCTACCCTCCTTCCCTAACGATAAGGAATGGTCTCTAACGAGAAGGTAATCTAGAAAAAGGAAGAACAATGGTCGGGATTGAGCTGTCTCAACCGAGATCAACTCTACCCACTCGAGAAAAGCAACTATCATAGATATTTTGTAATTTTTGCCCCTTTTCTTGTAATCCTATAAATACCCCTTGAATATAATTTATTGGGGATCCATCTATCATTAGCCACTAATTAAAACCCTAGATTATATTAGTTCTTAATCCTTCTTTAATTAGTTTGATCATTTAATAATTACTCTTTAATTACTTGTTAATCTAATTAGATCTTTTGATTTTTTGGGTTATTATTGAAGATTGGTGACAAAAGCTTTATATTTATTCAAGATTTCTTCTTAATTTATTCATTTGTTTCAAAATTATTTGGTATGATCTCAAATCTCCTTTTAATTACTTGTTAATCATTGTTTTAGTTACTACTTACTTGCTTAAGATAATCATGTTTAATCTTAATTTTTTGTCTTGTTCATCTACGTTTGTTATGTTAATCCAAGGTATGAGTGAGTATTGATTAGTCTAGGGTTAACAGGAGATTGTGGGGGATGATTAGAGGTTAATCTATGTTGTGGATCAAATTGTTGATAAATGGTTCAATTTCGAATACATGCACACTATATGTTTGATGAAATGTGTGAATGATCATTTTGCATACTTTATTACTTGTTTTACACATTTATTAGATCGAAAGCCGTAGATGATGTTTGAACCTAGCATTTAGTTGGTAGATTGACCTAGTATAGAATCTAGGTTGTGTCGGTTTAGGTAGGGTTGTTAGATTTGGAGAGTCGATTCATAAACCGATTAGAACCCCAATTGATTAAATACTTGACTCATAGATGCCTAGTCACCCCATATGAACTCGATTTACCCTTGTTTCCCCTTTTATTAATCGTATTTCAATTAGACCATTCCCTTGTTTAAATTTAGATTTACTTTATCATTTTGCTTGAATTGCGTATTTTAGACTATCATTCCAAACACAAATTTATGACAAACTTGTGCATCTAAACTTACACTTTGAACAATTTGTAGAAATCCCGTCACATGGATCAAACTTGACTAAAAATCTATACTAATTTAAGTTATAAATGTGATTGGTAGCAACACCATCAAAATAGCACCGTTGCCAGGGAACGGTGTTGTGACTTTGAATTTTTCGTTTTTGTCTACTTTTGTTATGCCTCTTACCTCAAGGAACCTTGTTGCTTGAGGTAGTTCTTATTTTTTTCGTTGTTTCTTTGTATTCCTAGATGATCTTCTTGCAAGGAGCAAGTACCGATCGATCCCGAGATCGAAAGAGCTTTGAGGATGCTTCGTAGGGTGTTTAAAAGTCTAGAGAAGGGTTTCACTTCAACAACGGAGGAACATAATTCTCTTGTGGAAGACAATCTAGTAGTAGTGGGAATTCACCAAGTCGATAATTTGGTACAGTTTGAGCATAATGGTGAATTCGTGAATCCGTTTGCTAGTCAAGAAGGTGAAGCCAACCTTATCCTAAACATGATTCCACCAAATCGACCCAAAATGCCTATGTTCTCATGTCACTCTATACCAACCGAGGACACATTGCCAAATGGAAATCTTATACTCGCAAATCTCACCAGGAATTTCATAGCAAAGTGTTTATATCTGTTGATTGTTATTCTACTCAACCATTTGTTGACGGGTGCTTGTTTGTCATGTCAATAAAATGATGCCTTCTTTAATTGATGGCGTCCTGTGATGAACCATTTAATATTTCCGGTTAAATGGAGAGCAGATTGATATAGCAGGTATGTGAGTTAGCTATGAGGGCATTGGGAGATCTAAAGGGGGAAAAGAAGAAATTATCTTAATTATTGCCTTGAGGTAAGAATTTCATAAAACCGTCTCATAATGTAACTCGTGTTTTATAATTTTATATAACTCGCAATTAAGCACCTTATGACATGACCTTGTGTAGATACCCAGTATCTACGGCTCAAAAAGGCAATTTATACGCCAATTTGAGCACAAACCGGTCAAAAATTCAAAAACGACCGCAAAGAGGCAAACGTGATTTTATCACGCCTCAAGGTGACCTAAACTACCAATAAGGTCCATTTCAAGGCAAACTGACTCAATTCAAGCTCAAACAGGCGCTTATTTTGTTAGACATAAGACTGTCACAAAAGGCAAAAATTCCAATTTTGCCCACAATACCCAACAAAGGTGCACAATGGCTAATACGGTCTTTCCTGACTACAATGCAACCTAGTGGGACCCACTACCCAGGCAAATAAACTTGGCATTGTGAGATGAGATTGTTTCTCCACCTCACTCACGTTTTTTGAGCATAGGGAGCGGGAACGTGGACCAAAATGCAAACTAAAAGCACCCCTATATCCCTAAACGGGTTTCTAACCTAACGCAATCATCAATTTCACTCGAAATGGGCTCAATCAAAAACGCCCAAATCAATTTTCTAGGGTAAAATTTTCGCCCTAATTCAATCTATCAAATGACCAACAAATTTAAATGGATTCAAGAGGAAATACATACCTTGAGATGACATTATGGTTGATAGCACGAATGGAAGTGAGCAAAGGTCCTTTAATGGCGGATTTTGTATCGAAGGATTGAAGATGAATGATGAATGACGAGCAGCCAAGCCTCGCGTCTTTTACAGAAAAATAGGGAAGCCCCCTTGGTTCGCCAGGATGCTCGCGCCTAAACCAGGCCTCCCCTTGCTCTATTCAGCGAATTTTGGGCGTTGGCCCAATTTCCCGTAATAAACTTCAAGTTTTCAATGACGATATTAAGGACCGTCATTTTCTCAAATACAAAAAACAAATAGTGAAAATATAAATTCACTATTTTCCTTCAAAAATTTCAAACAAACGGCGATCAAAACCGCCATTTTCCCTTAAAAAAAACAAAATGATAGTGAAGATTCAAAATTCACTATTTCCTCAAAATTCAAACGACGGCAATCAAAACCGTCAATTTCAAAAAATAAGAGTGAAATCAAAATTCACTATTTTCCTTCAAAACATTTTTCGAAAATGATAGCGAAAATTCAAATTCGCTATTTCTCCAAATTTTAAACGACGGCAATTAAAACCATCATTTTCAAAATAATAGTTGGAAATTAAATTTCGTTATTTCCCACACATGTCAACGGCGGTACATAAACCGTCACTTCAAACATAATAGTGAAGATTCCAAATTCACTATTCCCCACACATGTCAACGACGGCACATAAACCGTCACTTCAAAAATAATAGTGAAGATTCCAAATTCACTATTTCCTTCAGATGTCAACGGTGGCACATAAACCGTCACTCCAAACATGATAGAAAAATTTAAAATTTGCTTTCCTTCAAAACGCAAACAAACGGCGATTAAAACCGCCACTTCAAATTCAAACAAACGAGTAGTGGAAGTTCAAATTCACTATTCCTTCAAATGTCAACAGGGGGCTTCCTCGCGGAACCCGCTTATTTCAACAACATTGATAGTGAAATTCAAAATTCACTATTTTCATGGCGGCATCACGAGTTTGTTACTTTCAAAACAAGCTCATTCGACGCGGCTATTCTCACGGTCCATTAACCGACCGCATCATGGCTGGCGAGCCTTACAACGCATCGCGGCTGGCGAGCCCTCTTCAGATACGCCCCATGGCTGGCGAGCCTTACTACGCATCGCGGCTGGAGAGCCCTCCTCAGATACGCCCCATGGCTGGCGAGCCTTACAACACATCGCGGCTGGCGAGCTCTCCTCAGATACGCCCCATGGCTGGCGAGCCTTACTACGCATCGCGGCTGGCGAGCCCTCCTCAGGTACGCACCATGGCTGGCGAGCCTTACAACGCATCGCGGCTGGCGAGCCCTCCTCATGTACGCCCCATGGCTGGCGAGCCTTACTACGCATTGCGGCTGGCGAGCCCTCCTCACATACACACCACAGCTAGCGAGCCTTTATCCGCATACGCGCAAGGATATATCCGAAGATACCTCAGGTGTGACTCCTTCTTATGGCTGGCGAGCTTTTGTACGTAGTCTAACAGACTTTAAACGACCCGCACGGATAGTCGACAGACTCTAAACTGTTCCCGATGACAGGTCCTTGTCTCGTACCCTCGAGTCGCCTTGGCGTCACCCTTCCCGACGGCAGGTCCTTGGCCCGAATCCTTTCGAGCCGCCTTGACATCGCTCGGGTCTCCAGGTTGTTATCTTCGATTGGCCTGAGGGCTCTACTTTGACTTTCGCCCTGTCCAAGCCTCAGTCAAAGTAGGGGCTCTATAGATACCCAGTATCTGCTGAGACTCCAACAAACACCTGATGATTATCGGACTATAACATGCTTTGGAATCGCGGCGTTTGATCGACAGTTTGTGTACAACATTACGTCAGAAAACTTAAAACGATTTCGAAAATAAAACATTTCAAAAATACATGAAGTGTTTAATGCATGACGACGGGGTCACAATGACACTAACTAGAGTCAAAACCGACACCGGACCCAAAACCGACTCAAAAATTCAAATCCCGACACCAACAACGAGTCAAACCGAGTCAACCACAAAAAACAAACATTGAAAGCCTTCTATGCTAAAATTTCCCGGATTTATGAATGGTCAAGTACCAAACATATGACTACAAATCCTAGGATAGAACAAATCATGATTGCTCTTGTGTGAAAGTGACAGGAAAACTCGAAGAACCGCGACGTGGCTCGCACCTCTTTGAGCAGCCCAGGTGGCCACGTCGTTCAAAACTCACACGACCACTCATTTTCCTTTAAATACTCCTCAAATGCCCCCATTTGAGAACTTACGCGAGCGTCCGCCCCCTCTTTTCTCCCTTAAAATTCTCGACTCGACTTCTTAAGTCACAATCCGATGCGTATTTACGACCTACCGATCGTAAATAAAAGCTTTACACATTGTTTGGTACCGTCATCGTGCATTAAATCACTTGACCGACCACTTCGACCACTACACCGTAACTAATCTTAAAACACTCTTTTTACTTACCAAAACGGTTTTAAACAGAGTTTTTTCCGACCAAACGAGTTGTTACACTTACATCGGTCACTCGCCATAACTAAGCATGTAAGTATGAGGGTGTAAAAATCCTTCTTTTATCATGTTTTTATTTGTTTCATGACTATAACATGCTAAAACATGCATAACATGAACCAAAACATGGAATAAACGAGCCAAACTGATTTTTGGCCTGAGACAGAAGCCCATTGGTTCGCCGGCTTGCCCGCGCCTCAGTGGGGTGTCCAGGTCAGAACTCAACCGTGTTTGTTCTCGTCATTTCCCTTTAATTCATTTTCATATTTACAATTGGTTTTTACTATTTCAAATATTTTTGAACCTTTTTATTTTATTTGTTTTAACCATAAAACATTTTTCACCCTTGGATCCTCATACCATGACGGTTAAATCCGTGTTTCGGTGATAATATTTGGTTAATAATATTTAAAAGGTATTTTAAAGCCTTTTATTCATTTTTGGGAGGTATTTTAAAGCCTTTCATAATTTCTTTACATTTTCAAAACAAGCATATTAGTCACCAACACAAAGTCATTCTTGGTTCTACATACCATGCCGGAGTTTAACCCGGGTACGATGATGAATATCGACTAATTACATTCAAATGAACTTAAAACAATTAGTTCATAATCATTTTCAAAACTATTCATGTCAAGTTTTTCAAAGTCAAACCCGACACCGAATATCATCAAAATAATGATGATTATTCGAGTCTCATTCCTCAAATCAACAAATGCGGTCTAAACGACGCTTTCAAACCAAATCGGGTCAAATACCCATTTTTCAATACGTTTTATAGACGTTTTTCAAAAGTTCAGGACACGGCATACAACCTTTAGTTGACCCGCGCCTAAAACAGACCTTTCAACTCTCATTTTCAAAACCAGGAGAGGCCCCTTTGCACCGCCGGCTGGCTCGCGCCTCCTGTAGCCGTCTGGTACAGGGCCTGTTCCATTTCCAGCATTAGTCTACGATGATCCCGACTCCGGTTAGCCCGGATATAGGATGGATCAGATGACTTTTTGTTTATTCAAAATCATATTTGCAAAATGGTTTACTAAGGCAAATGGATCACGTTATGCACCATAAACCTAATACGGTAAATAGATGTTTACTTCCCGTCTTGCATGCAAATCAACCATAAATCCAACTCGACATCTTATACTTGATACTTGGATTAAATCAACCGACTTAGAAAGCCCTCACATGTTAGGTTTAAATTATTGGATGCGCATTCATGCATTTAAACCGTTTTATCAACTTTTGCATTCAACCAACTAAGATCGATCAGTAGAGGCCGCTACCGCGGGCGGGATTGGGTGTCTGATTAAAGGGCTTCTCAATACGTACCTTCACCTCTTACTCAGACACTTTGGATAGTGGACGACCTTATCCAGGGCGTACGAGAGTCATTCTACAGATAGGATGCTAAAGAGGGACGATTTCCTTATCTTTAGTACCTATGTCAAACGGTGCTTTGTGCTTCGATTTGACCGAGGTATAAAGTGGATTTCGAACGGGTTCCAAGCATCCCACAAATGCTTGGTGGCGACTCCGAACATCTCTAATCGTTTCGAGACCCTTACCGAGACGAAACCGACCGATCTAAAACGATCCGGTAGAAAGCATTTTTACGCCACCGAGCGTGGCTTTCAAAATATCGCTGCATACCCACAGATCAAACCGGGCCCGCAGGTGGGCCATGTCCACACCTTGTCATGACCATGATCGTGAACCACCAGGGCTTGACCGGATGTCTGTTTGACCACCACTGACTGACGGGGGAAGGGTTGTTTTGCTGGTGTTTGTCGTGACTTTTGTATGGTTATACCATGGGGTTTTACATGTGTTTTATCCTCGCCGTGACTCGTCTGGACCTGGACTTGAGTTAGGTTGGTTCTTGGTAATGAGTCGACCATCGTGGGTGGCTATGAGTAGATAAAGGTGGCGCCTTGTTGGGTGGTTGGCCGGGATTTTAAAAGGGTGATGGTTGTTTTTGGTTCATTGCTGAAACCATGTATGTGTTGCTAGATCTAACACCTTTTTGCTCAACTAGACCATGACCAGGGGAAGGTGGTGTTGCTAGTGGAACCACCGTGGGTCAGTGGAGACCAGGGTGGTGGCTGCTAGTGGCGTGTGGAGGTTGTGGTTTGGCTGTGTCGGTGTTTTGTTGAGTTGTTGATGTTGTATATGTCGTGGGTGGCGTTGTTAGGGCACGATGGTGAGATCGTGTATGTTGGGTAGGGCAGGTGTTAGGACCATAATTTGGTTATTGGCAGACGTGGTTCACAGTGGGGCTGGTGGGAGACTTAGGTTGCTGTCGAGTTTTGGTATTTTACACGGGTTTGAAAGGTTTGTTCATGGGGCTTCAACACGGGTTAAACCGTGTATTGTTGGGGTTTGGTTTTGGGTTGAGACGGGTTTTGAATTATGAATTCACGTAATGTGTTAATTAAATTAATTGATTATAATTAGTCTAATGGTTAGAACAGCTAGTAATTGTATTATTATTATTGTGAGGTTATGGTTTTGTTGATGCCTATTTTTAGTTGATTGCGTGGTTGCGTTGTTTGAAGTATTTGCTTATCAGGTAGGATAACTACTCAATTGGATTGTCTTATTGTGTTTATATCATTCATATGGCATGTGTGACTGGATGGACATTAGCCTTTAGCTGGATTGTTATTGTGAACGACATCCCATGGATTATTATTGGTATTGCATACATTGGCATGGCATTTGCATTGGTTATTCAGAATTATTCGGGCAGATATCCCTTTGTGGTGATGTAAGGCCCCAGACTGGTTCTGCAGTTTTGTCTCTGGTGTTTATGTGTTTTCTCAACTTCGGGTTAAGCCTGCCCTGCACTAGGGATTAGCAGGATGAACGGGTGTTTCAGGTCATGAGCACAGATGCATTAGCATTTTTATTTCATATCATGCACATTCCTTGTGTTCATCTATATATGTTGATTTTTATTCTACTCAACCATTGGTTGACTGGTGATGTTTTGTCATGTCAATAAATTGATGCCTGCTTTAATTGATGTCGTCCTGTGATGAAGCATTTAATATTTTTGGTTAAATGGAGAGCAGATTGATATAGCAGGCATGTGATTTAGCTATGGCAGCATTGGGAAGCGTGCACGGGCGAGAGAGGATTCGATCAGAGCTATCTAGATCACTTAGTTCAGAATTCACTTATTTATGTAAACTTAATTTATTTCCGCTGCGTAGTAAACTTGTATTATTGTTAATCAGTTAATCAGTTGGCTATGTAATAAAACCATTATTGGTAAACTTAGTTCAGAATTCACTTATTTATGTAAACTTAATTTATTTCCGCTGCGTAGTAAACTTGTATTATTGTTAATCAGTTAATCAGTTGGCTATGTAATAAAACCATTATTGGTAACATTTATTTAAAGTACTTTGGATTTGTTAAAATTTGTAGTCACTGCCTCAGGAAACCGTGATAGTAATAGTTCTATTTATCCTGTAATGTCTTGTTAAGGCTCTGGACAAATGGGGGTGTTATAATTGCATTTAGTTTAGCTAATTGTGCGGCATGTACGATGGTAGTTGCATGCACATTAGGATATGAATATGTTTGTTGCATTCATGGCATGTAGTTGTACATAGAAATCAATTTTGAAAATACCTAATTGAGAAGCTTGACAAATGTGAATAGGCCATTATAATTACTCTTTTCGTTTAGGACTTGCCTAGTAGAATAGACTTCAGATGCCCTAGCCTGTACAATCATAGTGTTTTTTTGACACGGTTACTAAGGCCTAGTCAAGGGGTATCACTTGATCATTTAGATCACCCCCAATGGTGTAATAATTCCTTGGTTGTCGTAATCCAAGGTGACTTTCAAGCCATGCAACTATTTGTTTTTTTCGCCATTTACGTTCTATACTCACAATTGCCAAAGGGGAACCTACACAATCAAAAAAAAGTTGAGTTCAAATCAAATCAAAAGAAAATCTGTTTGCCAATTGTATTATTATTTTTTCATGTTTACGTTTTAGGAGTGAAATTAGGACTTTTAGGCACTTCTAGAGCACCCATATCGCATAAGGCGTCACTCACGCGATAATATGTCTATTGTTGGTCCCTACCACATGCTCTTAATAAAACATTGTGTCTATCAAATCAAATCAAATCAAATCAAGTGTTGTCAAATGAAACAAACAAGTAAACACCAAAAACAATCAATAAGAACTCACAGAGCTAATCATGTGCTTTTTTTTACCTTCTTTGATGGTTTCACATTTTGTTGCATGATAAGAAGGCACAACCCTTCCTCTCATCTAGGTGAGAGGCAGAATCACACAAACCTAGAGTGTTTACTAACACCATGGGGATCTACCTTTCATTTCCGCTTAATCACCGTTGACAAAGCATCTTAGTAAATGGGAATGAATCATAGTAGTTTTACACCACTTGGTGGTGACTTATTTATATCCTCTTAGGCCTAGAATTTTACGAAATTAGTAGTTATGATAGATGGAGTATATACATTCATATTGGTTCCCTCTTAGATTACTTTACCGCTAGGATGAGGGAAGTGGCAATTCTTTTGTAGATGCATCCTTAAATAATCTTGTGTCTAAGTGATTGGATGCGTCATCAAAAGTTCAGCAAAACCCCACTTGACTCCGAAGAAAGTTTTCAACCTCATGGATTGTGAGTTGAAGGTACAAAACAAGCCTGCTAATTGCCTTGTATTTGACATGCTATTTAGATAAAGGTCCTAGTCTTGCTTACAGTGTTACTCGGGATGAGTAAAGGTTCGGTTTGGCGAGATTTAATGCAGTCACCATTAACGCATCTCCTATGCCCTTATTCGCCCCGTTTACTATGCCAATTACGCTATTAAAGGCAGTTTTGATAGCGTTTCCCTTCCTATTTCCTATTTTGCATGCTTATGACGACTTTGTAGGTAAAGAACCATTTATGGAGGATTTTACCTCATATTCGATGCAAAAGAAGGAATAATGGACAATCGAGCGATAATAGACTACGACAAGAAGGAAACCAAGCAAGTGGAATCAAGACAAGACCTTAGAAGGATATTTATCTTCTTATGGGAGTCTACCATCCTTCCCTAATGAGAACGAGCGGTCCATAACGAGAAGGGAATCAAGAAAAATGAAGAATTGCCAGCTACATGTTCTCTCGGCCGAGAAACATCCTTCACGAGCGGGAAAAAGGTCGGGACTGAGAATTCTCGACCGAGACCATCTCTACCTCCTCAAGGTAAACTTCTATCATAGTTATTTTGTAATTTTTGTCCCTTTTCTTATAACCCTATAAATACCCCTCTAATGTAATTCATTAGGGATCCATTTATCATAAGCCTCTAATTAAAACCCTAGATTAGATTACTTTTTAATCCTTCCTTAATTAGGTACATCATTTAATAATTACTCTCTAATTACTTGTTAATCTAATTAGATCTTTGGATTTCTTGTGTTATTGTTGAAAATTGGGGACAAAGTCTTCGTATTTATTCAAGTTTTTTTGTTTATTTATTCTCTATTTTCTAATTAGTTGGTATTATTTCGAATCTCCTTTTAATTACATGTTAATCTTTGTCCTAGTTACTACATACTTATTTTAGATAATCATGTTTAGTCTTAATTTCTTGTCTTGTTCATCTATGTTTGTTATGATAATCTCAAATATGAGTGAGTAGTTATTAGACTAGGGTTAGTTGGGAATTATAGGCGATGATGAAGGCTTAATCTATGTTTGTTGGGTCTAATTGTTGATTAATGGTGCTATTTTTAATACTTGCACACTATATGTTTGATGAAATGTGTGAATGATCATTTTGCATAACCCATTGCTTGTTTTACACATCTATAAGATAACAAGCCTAGATAGGATTGTTAGATCGGGAGACTCGATTCATAAAATGATTAGAACCCCAGTCGAATAAAGACTTGATTCATAGATCTCTAGTCACCCCATATGAACCCTATTTACTCTAATTTCCCTGTTTATTGATTTTATTTTGATTATACCATTCCCTTGTTTTACTTTACATTTACTTTATCATTTTGCTTGTACCCCGTAGTTTTGACAATCTTTCCAAACACAAAATTTGTGACAAACTGGTGTATCTAAACTTAGACTTTGAACAATTTGTAGAAACCTCGTCCCATCCATCGACCTTGACTTACCATCTATGCTAAGTTAAGTTATAAATGTGTTTGGTATTTGAAACGACATATATCAAATACATTTAAAGATTAATATTAAGTTCAATCCAAGTTATACGCAATGTGTTTCTGATGGTGAGGGGATAGTGAGAAATTCGATGATTGTGTAACACCCCCATTTAAACAGGAGCTTTTAGCAAGACATTTCCGATAAAAAAAAATGTTACCATCTCGATTGCCCGAGTTTGTGAAAAACAAACGTAAACAATAATAAAGTACTTTAAATTAAATGATACAACAATAACTGAAACTGTCTCAACCCAAACATTACATTACTATAAATCAGCTTGTCTAGTGAAATAGATACTACCGAGTTGCTTAGCAATGTTAATGACATAATAAAGTATCCCAAAGACTAATTCATGGTGATACTATACTCGGCCTCAGTTCCCGCCGAGTTTCCAACTCTCCAGCATGCAGTCACAACATCTACTAAACTGAGCATGCTTTATTAACTTCTCCCAATTCAATTGGAAATTGTTGAATGGATCAACACAGGCCACCCCGCAACTAGGTGACAATTTAACACAAGATAAAAACACGTCAATCACTTGTTGAGTAGAGATAAAACAATACAACTTTATTACGTAAATAACCAATAAAACAAACATAAACCAATATCAACATCATACACAACATACTCGAGTGCCCGGTCTCCCGTCTCATACGGGACACAAGCAGCCCGGTCACCAAGTATGGTACAACTCTCTGGCACCATGCTCATACCAATCATCAAGTTTGGCACAACTCCCTAACTTCGTGCTCATACCAATATGCGGTATACTCCCAATCACCGTACTATATCAATCACATCACATCACCTTACCCACACTGGCATAACTCCCTGTCACCGTGCCTCATAATACCATACACACTAGCGCATCTCTCTGTCACCACGCCTCAATAATATAGTAATAACAATGTATTCATAAGCATATGATGTAATCATAAACAATGCATTCTACACAAGCACAACAATAATCAAATTATCATGCAAATGCAAGAGTGTTGCTCTACATTGTACATCATGCCGATCAACCAACATACTTCTTGTCGTTCGACCGTATTCCAACCTATCGATCGACAACATACACCATGTCTATCAACAATATACTTCCATGTCTATCAACAACATACACCATGTATATCGAAAATCTCGTTAGACAATCAGTAAATCTCACCATACGATCAATCTACTACAAAATACACAAGCATCTCAATTATTGCATGAAGGTTATACAATAATAAGGATGAGTAGGGTATCTCTACCTGTAGCAAATCAGCGAATAGCAACAAGAATGAATTATAACTGCTCCTCTACGAATTGTTGGAATATGTGTCCTCAACGATAGTGCGATAACATGATTTAATATCATAATTAAAATCTCATAATAAGAATACGTAAGGGATGATTCATTTATATAGTCAACTGATCAACATTAATCGGTAACGATTGGCTTGCTAAAGTTTGACGTTACTGTCGTAGGACGGTGGTGGTTAGTTGATCCCTTAAGGTCACACCTAAAGGATGATGCCCTTATCAGTAAATTTGATTAATTGTATGATGATACAAGTTGATCAATTCCTTAAAATTGAACAATTCATTTGTGAGAGATAATATTGATATCTTATTGTAATGGGATTAAATAAGATTTATTTTAGTAATTGAAATGCTTTATTACTAAAATTGTTTATTGTTTGTGAAACAATAGAGATAAGAATGAATGGTTAATTATAATTACAAGATGTTGTGAATTATAATTAAATGACTCATTTTATTTATGTGATTAAGTATCACTAGTCAATTTATTTTATGTAATTTAATTAACTGTAAAATGATATTTATTTAATAAATATGGATCAAATTAATTAATAACATGTAACATACTACATGTGACACATTGTGTGACAAATGACAAATTGACAAGATAAAATGGTAGTCCATTTTATGTAATATGGACCAAAATGGAAGAAGTGTGGTGGATTGTGGTTGTTTTATTTTAAGAAATAAAACAAGATGTAATCATGGCTACTCCTTACTAGCTTTACAAACTACACCACTTTCTTACACACCTATATTTTTGATAAGAGAAAAAGGAAAGCAAAAGATGCTCTCCTTGGCTTATGCTAGCCGGCCACTACCCTCTTTTAAGAGGAGTTTTGGCTTCTTTTCTCCATCATTCATTCACATGCATGGATATATGATTTATGCTTCATTTCTTCTCATCTCTCAAAAAAGCCTTTTCTAAATAGTCTTAGAAATTCATCAAATTATTCAAATGAGATTACTAATATTATTAGTGTAATATATAAGTATTAGTAATCAATTTTAAGGTAGACTACTAATTAAATATCTAGCAAATATTATTTAGTAGTGATAAGGGTTAAATCTTGGGTGCAATCAAGAGGAGAATCTCTACATTGAGATTTTGGAGGATTATCCTAATATTCATTATAGCTCAAGAACAAGTGAAGGTAGGAGACCTTACTTGTGCCCATAAATCCGAAATTTACAATGTAAGGGACATTGTTTTTCTTATAAATCTCTTATTTTGTTATGCATGCACTAGATCTAAAGAACAAATAATTAAAAAGTTAATTAGTTCACTATTATAGGAGTCCAATAAGAGGTATATAAGCCTAACAAGTGGTATGAGAGCATAAGATGTTGCATGCATAATCGGTTATTGTTTTTCCGAGTTAAAATCTTAACATATAAAACTAAAAATTTGTGATTTATAAGAGTAAGCCACGAAATAATTATGCATGTTATATATTCTGGTCCTAAAATGTTTTTAGGTCATTTTTATGATTTATGCAAATTTATTGCTCATTTTAATGATTTTTAGTGATTTTATTACATTTTTATGAGTAAAATGAACTTTTATTCACTAAAATAAGTTAACCTTCACTAATGGACGTGGTATTTTAGTATGATCTCACATGAATATTTTATGTATTTCATGTAAAATATCATATTAATGAGATTAATATTTCATGATTTATGAATTTTTAGTGTAAAAATGGCATAAATGGAGGTTAAATGACTAAAAATGGTTAAACTTACTCTCTGACCTTTAAAATTTTATATGACCTCACATGCATATTTTATAAGTTGTGTGTAAAATCTTGTAATAATTGGATTAATATTGCATGATTTATGATTTTTATGAGATAAAAATGGATTAAAAGAGGTAAAATGGTTAAAAATAGTTAAATTTCGAATTAGGCCATGAAACTTTAATATGTTGTCACATTCATGATTTACAGAGTGTATGTAAATTTGGAGATCAAATGATCTCATTAGCATGATTTATGAATTTTTAGAGTAAAAATGGCATAAATAGTGACTATTTTAGCATAAATAGCTAAAATGAATTGCATGGCATGAGAAAATTATTTTAGATTGAATAAATATCCCACTAATCAGATCTAAGGTTGTAAAATTGATTGAATTAACTTTTGGATACTTTAGATGTTTTATGAGATAAAACCGATAAAATGCAACTATATTTTCTCAAAATTAATTCGAAAATTTTAACCATGATTTTTCACATTATGAGTGTCGTGGAAATATTCTAGAATGTTCAAAAAATTTAAAATTTAAATTTTTAAATTATTGTAATTTAATTTTGATTTATTTCATATATATTATGATTTTAAGGTAAAAAATGAGCATAAAAATTAAATCAAGTTGAATTATTGTCAAAAATTGAGTGATGACTAATTTTTGAGTCCTAAGAGTGTTAGGATAATTAAGTTGAGCTTAAATGTGATTTAAGTGTTAATTTGTGATTTTAAGAAGTTACGATCACGCATTTCCATAAAACCGGCTTATATATACGATATAAGTTAAATAGGGCGATTTGGCACATAATTTGGCATGATAGATACATATTATAATGCTGCATATTTCAATTGTTGAATGTCTTTTTATTTATATAATTTTGAATTATGTAATTTTATCTTAGTATGGCCTTAGTTTTAATCGAAATTACCCGTAATGAAAGGGAATATTGATTCGGTTATAATTTGATGTGATCTCGTATTACTTTTATTTTTATTTTTACTAGTTTTTCCATACAAATGTATAATAGGAATAGCTTTGTATTTTTATTATTATTTGTAATTATGGAGTATCTTCAAAGACGGTGCCATTCAGAAAGGTGATCCGACGAAGACGGTGTTCTTGGGAGGCATGTCAATTGAAGATTCAAGGGACCAAAGGAGTTGATTTCTGAATATGTAATAGATTATTTGATTTTCTATTTTAGGAAGCCCATACTAGGAATTTTATTATTGCTTTGCATTTCTTTTAATATGTTACATGAATTGCCAAATCGTCATAACAACAACATGCATTTCATATCGAGTCATCGAATGTGTCAATTATAATTATCATAGTTCACCGCTTTAGTTCACTTAAAACGTGATAGATAATAAATTGACAAGACCTCTCACTTATAATAATTGAGAATTAGCCTTACCAAATAGTAGAAATCAAACCAAAGTGGCTTGAGTGTAGTGGAGTGTGGGAGTGCCTCAAAGCGTTGCAATGGCAACGAATTGAGAGGTTTTGGGTTTGACTCCCTACACGGGAGTGCTGCGGTTACCTGTTATCCTAAAAGATGTCTTACATTGCACACATGGTTTGCAGGGTATTGCATGTGACCGAGGGGATTGAACCCCTCGTCACTAAAAAAAAAAAAAATAGTAGAAACCATGAATCCCAATTTCATAAGGAAGTAGATTCGGCTCACCGGGGTACTAAATTTGTTACATTGGGTAAGTGGGTAATAAAATTTTATTACATCGAAATTTGGATTGAGCTCAACGGAAGTATTCGTGACCGTAGTCACGTGTGCCGGGGTAAAGATGAAAATTAGAGTAATTTTTATCGACCGAGAGTTCTAAAAGTAGAATAGATTAAAAGGTTAATCCACCGAGTTATATTAATAAGGGATGACTCGGCTCACCGTACCCGTATTAATATGAATTTGAATCTCGGAATCATTTATAATAGTTGGGTAGAGGTCACTATATAAATGCAATACTTGTTTACAAGTATTTTTAAGACGATAGATGTTAATTATTTCCTTCATTTCCGTTTTTGTAGTTAATTATATGCAATGAATTCATCTAATACTCCTACACAATCACCATTGATTCATGGCTCCAATCATTCGATGAAAAATGCTCCGAGTATGATAATGATACGATTAGAGAATTACGCGTTGGCATGGGTCAGGATGAAAATCTTGTGAAGAAAATCTTAGTAAACCAAGGGCATCCTTGTTTGAAGAAACAAGGAGAAATATTAAATTGAGTGGGAGTTCTAGCTAGAGTGTCCTTGCAAATGAAAGGAGTATTGGTATTATAAAAGGGAAGGCAAAGATGGGTGAGAAACCCAAACCTGATAATGAATTGGAAATGGATAGTGAGACTACCACAACCAAGACCAAGAAAGGTGCCCAATCTTATGAAGAATGTCATTATTGTAATGTCATGGGCCATTGGAAGCGAAATTGCCCCAAGTATTTGGGAGATATCAAAGTTGGACTTGTTATTCCAAGTGGGACTTGGAAATGTGGAAAAGCTAAACAAGAGTGATGCAAATCTATGACAAGGAAATGGAGCTAGGGTAGCCGCCACTTCGAGAGGGAATTATATACTTGTTTTTGCTAATAGCTTTGAGTTGTAATCTACATAATAGTTATTATGTACCCACCTTGTCTAAAACATTATTTCCATTTCTATGTTAGACATGAAAGGATTTATTTTGTTGAAAATAGACATGGTTGTGAGCCATGTCACTTATCTTTATGATATACAAGTTTTAGACACTTCCAACTCAAGCAATGATATCTTCATAATACGATCCAAAAGACTCATAACTAGTAATCCAAATGATTTGTACATTTGGCTTTTTCGATTAGGTCACATAAATGAGAAACGCATTGAAAGCTAGTGTCGACTAGATTTAATGAACCATTTTATTTTCAATCATATGGATTATGCGAATCTTGTCTCCTTTGCAAAATGATTTGTACTCGCTTTAGTGGTAAAGGGACATGAGCAAGTGATTTGTTGGAACTAATGCATGCCGATGTATGTGTTCTAATGAGCATCACCACAAGGGGAATTTATGACTACTTCGTCACTTTCACCGATGATTTAAGTAGATATGGATATGTTTACTTAATCAAATATAAAGTGAAGCATTTGAGAAATTTAAAGAATTTCTAAATGACGTAGAGAACCAATTGAACAAAGTACTAAAGCATTACGATCCGATCGTAGTGGCAAAGATCTAAGTAATGAATTTGATTTATTAAATATGGATTATGACCTAGTGTCACTACCCATAAGATCAAACTAATACGAGTCGGTTTGAGTTGTTGAACTCAATTTTGGGAATTTGCAATCCAAAACGGACAAGTAATTCTAAGCGGATGGTCAACCAGGAAATACCTGAAATAGAGAGTCTATTTAACAAAAGACATGGATCAGAATGTCATATGACATGAATCAAGCTGCCATAATAGATCTGGTCTTTTATGTACTAAATACGTCAGTCTAGACAAACTTCAATTACTCCATCATATATGTTTGTAACTACCAAAACTATCTCTCAAGAAGATAGATGTATTTCTGAGAGATAGAGTGGGAGTAGATTGGATCGTTACAAACATGTCTTATAGTGTTACTTTGTGAAAGTAATAGAACTATAATCTATAAAGATAGAGTGGGATCATAGTTCAGTGGGAGTTTAGCGCACATGTCTTATTGTTAAAATATTACTTTCTGAAAGTAATGGTATTATGACCTTGTCCCAAATCGACCTTGCTACATACAAGCCGTAGCATTACAATCCGAAAATTGTTACTCAAGAGCATATTTACTTTAAAGCGAGGGTCTCTTTAAAGGTAAATAGAGCTTTAGAGTACTCAAATGCATAAGATTGACATAAAGTAGTTGATCAAGATAAATTATGTTAGGAATCGCCACATTTCAATGAAATTAAAAATTCACTTTTCTAAAATGGGAATTTAGAGAAGGATGTGTTTGGAACACAAAAGCTTAGATGACACTAGTAGAAAAACCCCCTATCGTGGCGCTGTTATAGTGGCGGTTCTAATAGAAAACGCCACAAAAAGTAGTTAAGAAAGTATTGGTGGCGGTTTTAATTAAGAACCGACGTGATAAAATAAACTATTTGTGGCGGTTTTATTTAAAACCGCCGCTATAAGGCTTTTGTGGCGGTTCAATTTACAACCGACGTGAAAAGTGGGTGGTGATTTTATTTAAAAACCGCCGTTATAAGACTTTTGTGGCGGCTTAATTTATAACCGACATGAAAAGTGTGTGACAGTTTGATTTAAAAACCGCCACTAATATTTAAAACCTAATTGTCAAAAAAAAAAATTATTTAAAACCTATATGGAGTACTATATAACTCTTTTACACTATACTTCTCCAATATCCAAATTAAAGACCCGACATCCTCTTCCCCTCATTCTCATTGTATTGACCCCTCGTCTTCACAGAGCAACCCACCGCTGCACATTCACTGCCTGATTTCAACCGACCCCCCTACCGTCGAATGTCGCCGCCGATTTGCCCTATTTTCGCTCTTCTTTATCTCATTTCTAGGTATTATTTTTTGTTAATTGTTGGCCCGCAGAACACCCGCCGCCTTATTTTGAATAAATTTGATAATTTTTTTTTTGTTATTTGTTGTCCTTTTACTTTTATTATTGTTACCAGACCTAATATATCTGCTATTGCTAAGTTATTGTCATTTTGTGTTATTATTGAAGGTATTGTAAATTAGGGCATATAGAAATTTGGGAGTTTTTGCAAATTACTTGCATTATCGGTGGAAATATGATATTTGTGAGCTGAGGTTGTTTGAGTCGCATTTCCGCTGCCGCAATTCATTACCAGGTTTGCCTTTTGAGTTTCTCTATTTTTGCTTGTTTATGATGTAGAAGTATGTAGCAAGTGAGATGATTTTGATTTACTTAGCTCTTGATATGGTGCTTGAATCAAATTCAAGTTAATTATCTAGATTATTGTTTGTCATCTAAGGAATTGTTGCAATGATTTTTGTTTGATATGGTGTTTGAATGTTGACTGCAAATTTATATTCGCGATTTACTCAAATACTAATACTATTTGACTGATCCAAAATCATGGCTATTTTGAATATTAATAAAATATAGACTATATAGTAGTATATAAGTGACATTATAGAAGTCTTTCATTTGTATGCAGTATTAACAACACAAGTGCGTCCTTAACTGATCTGTATGAAACCCGCATGCCCCTGTCCGTGGGTATGGAATTTCATAATTTATTGACCAGTCTATTTCATTAAATGGTTTCGCAAATAATAGGAAAACGAAAAAAATTCGTGTATCTTCATCCATGCTCCCCTTCTTTGACCCTTCCCTTTCACTGTACCAATCCTCTTACATTTGCTTTTGATTGATTAATTTTGTGTTTCACCGGCATTCTCTAGCAAGTGTTTGCGGAACAACCAATATTGACATGAGTTTAATGTTACTGAATCTCTTTTGCCGGCATTTTGGAGCAAGTGTCGCGACAATCCCTTTCCGACAAGTCTACAACCACTGTCAGCACCTGAAAGTCTCTAGACTTTGCAGGAGATGCTTTTTAGGATGGTTGGTTTACCAATGTTAAAGAACTGTTGATTAGAATACAATTGCTGATGTTTGCTTATGGGCGTGGAGTGCCTTACTTTATGTTTTCATCATGTATTTTCAAATGATGGAAAGCTCATCATAAAAACAAGTCAATAATTTTGGTATTCATTCTTCCAGACATAAAGTGGGTAGATTGATAGTTCACTGTTTATAATCTCTTAAGTCAATATTGTTGGCCTTGTTTAATAATGTTTAGTTTGATTTTCTTATTATTGGTTTTGTTAAATGTATCATTGTAGATTTAAGAGTGCCAATTGACGCATGAAGGATATTAAGGAGGTGTAGGCTACCAACTGTATACGGAAGTGTTTAGGGAATATGTAATGTTGATTAGTCTATTAACTAAGCTCCGTATGTAATTAGTTATACACTAGGATGTATAATTTTTTAATACGACATTATTGTTGTGCCATATGATATGCAAGGTTTTTGGTAGTTGGTTGCATTCTTGTGTATGTATTTTGTTGTTCATTTCGATATCTAGATCATCAAATTTATAGGATGTTTTGCAGAAATTTAGGTAGCAATTTTTTTAAAAAAAATTATACCTATTTATGGTGGCGGTTCTCAAGTTAGAAACGCCACTATAGATTCACCTATTATGGCGGTTCTTAAGTTTGAACCGCCACAATAGATTACATAACCGACGTTACACTAATCTTTTGCGACGGTTCTATAGCTACAACCAAGGTTATAGATAACATGTAGTGTTGGGTTGCGGTGGTAAATTATTATTGAAATACCTATGGTGGCGGTTTTCTTACAATAGCCGCCACATTGGCGGTTCTTGTCTAACAACCGTCGTATTATATAAGTCTATAATGGCGGTTTTGTATAAGAACCGCCACTATAGGAGAGCTATAACGGCGGTTGTACAACCACCCACAACCGCCGTAAAGTTTATACGACGCCGCGATAAACGACGCACCCTAAATATCTAAAAACCGCCACAAAAGGTCATTTATAACCGCCACTGTAGGGGGTTTTTCTACTAGTGTTTCGAAGATCTAAGAATCCTAACATATTATGCATAGCTTTCTAAAGTGATCCTAGAATGGTCTTAAGTAAGCATCAAAGGATTATACTTTTTCGTTCATGTGATAATAGTGAATGGTTTCATTCACATGATTGAAGAATCATGATTATACATGAAGTTAAGTGGGAGCTAGAATTGTTTCTCCATGTCTTATATGTTGATGACATATTATTTATTGAGAATAATGTACCAATGCTCTCTTTTGTGAAAGAGTGATTGGAGACTTGGAAAGGATGCAAAGTATTCTAGATTTTTGAATCTATGTGAGAGAATAGTGGCATAGAGTTGAGAGTCTTATGAGGATAAGATCTTTCGTATCTGTTTAACATCAATAAGATTGAATGGGTTATTCATGTTGATGAAAGTGGAATTACTATGATTGAGTCATAGTCGTTCACTGAACCTATTAAGTTGTTGATTACATGAAATCAATTTCTTGTGTTTCCGCCATTAGAATGATCATGTATGCCAACAGACACACATGCCATGATGTGATATATGCCTAGGGCATGATAAGTCAATAATAAGATAATTCCCGTGATATAGCTTGTGAAAGCCTTAAAGAACATCCTGGAGATTCTTGAGAAGAATTAAGGATTCGTTCATATGTTTGGATGATAAACTAAGTTAGGTGAAGGGTTGCAAAAACTTTAGTTTCCAAACCAAAAGGGATTTGTTGAAATCCTAGGATGTCTTATTAACTTGGGAGTAAGAGACTAGAAAAGTGTTTTAGCTTCATGCATTGCAAATTCTACAAAAGGAATCTAAGTAGATTGTGATAAAATGGTCAACGTAGGGATTAAGGGTGAATCCCTCTACAAATGACTTTATCACAAGTTATGCGATAACAGTGAGAGCATCTTTCAAGTTAAAGAGCCCAAGTCTGGTAAGAAGACTAGACATATACTTAGAAATAAATTCAAGTTATCAGAAATAACTTTGAATGGAAGGAAAAAACAATTCATAAAGTTGGAATGTATGGATATAGGGTATATCCACTTGCCAAGCTTTTATTGCATTTTAACTAGTGTAAAAGGTACACTATAGATTAGGAGATATGAAGTAGTAATAGTGTATTGACTATTCATATATGATAAATCACATTTATCGCTTGAGTTTTATTAAACTCAACCGTTACCTTGTTATATCCAAATGGGTTGTAGAGACAAATTGAACCCCATTAAAGTAAACTGGATTGACATGGTATTCGCCCCTAGTTACTTATATGAGGTGACGTCTCGAAGTGACTAGAGTGTGATGCGATTGATGGCAAGTTCAAGTGCCATAGAGTCATATGGGATGACTAGTCGATCACATAGGCAAACTGTATGGGACACTCTGTCAGGCAGTGACCACTTATAGAGTTCTGGTAATTCATAAAGCCTGGTCGTGGCAAGACCTACTATAGTATTCTTATGAGTCAATTCTTTTGACTAGAGACTATTCGCCTAAGTTGGCACAAATTCTGATTGGCTTTGATTTATGTTATATGACTGTTGTAAATGAGGTCAAATGGGTATATTTTGGGTTATGATGAACTGTGGCTGAACGAAGGGAATAGTGCGACAGGAATTGTCCTGCCCTTGTCAGGGTTGTTTGAAATCTCAAGTCCACTCGAGGAATAGTGAACTGGAAATGCGTGGCCACGCTCGGAAGGTATCTATGGTAGATAATTCTGATCAGACAGTTACACTCCAAATCACGGAAACCACTCAAGATATGATCAAGTGGAAGTACGACCTGCGAGACACCTTGCATTGAGTGGGAGATTGTAATAGGACAAGAGAATTGGTGACGCACACTTGTCTCGGACAAGTGGGAGATTGTTAAAATATGTGTCCTTAACCATAGTGCGATCACATGATTTAATATCATAATTAAAATCTCATAATAAGAATATGTAAGGGATGATTCATTTATATAGTCAACTGATCAACATTAATCGGTAACGATTGGCTTGCTAGAGTTTGACATTACTGTCGTAGGATGGTGGTGGTCAGTTGATCCCTTAAGGTCACACCTAAAGGATGATGCCCTTATCAGTAAATTTGATTAATTGCATGATGATACAAGTTGATCAATTCCTTAAAATTGAACAATTCATTTGTGAGAGAGAATATTGATATCTTATTGTAATGGGATTAAATAAGATTTATATTAGTAATTGAAATGCTTTATTACTAAAATTGTTTAATGTTTGTGAAACAATAGAGATAAGAATGAATGGTTAATTATAATTACAAGATGTTGTGAATTATAATTAAATGACCCATTTTATTTATGTGATTAAGGATCACTAGTCAATTTGTTTTATGTAATTTAATTAATTGTAAAATGATATTTATGTGATAAATATGCATCAAATTAATTAATAACATGTAACATACTACATGTGACACATTGTGTGACAAATGACAAATTGACAAGATAAAATGGTAGTCCATTTTATGTAATATGGACCGAAATGGAGGAAGTGTGATGGATTGAGGTTGTTTTATTTTAAGAGATAAAATAAGATGTAATCATGGCTACTCCTTACTAGCCTTACAACCTACACCACTTTCTTACATACCTATATTTTGATAAGAGAAAAAGGGAAGCAAAAGATGCTCTCCTTGGCTTATGCTAGCCGGCCACTACCCTCTTTTAAGAGGAGTTTTGGCTTCTTTTCTCCATCATTCATTGACATGCATGGATATATGATTTATGCTTCATTTCTTCTCATCTCTCAAAAAAGTCTTTTCTAAATAGTCTTAGAAATTCATCAAATTGTTCAAATGAGATTACTAATATTATTAGTGTAATATATGAGTATTAGTAATCAATTTTAAGGTAGACTAATAATTGAATATCTAGCAAATATTTTTTAGTAGTGATAAGGGTTAAATCTTGGGTGAAATCAAGAGGAGAATCTCTACATTGAGATTTTGGAGGATCATCCTAATATTCATTATAGCTCAAGAACAAGTGAAGGTAGGAGACTTTACTTGTGCCCATAAATCCGAAATTTACAATGTAAGGGATATTGTTTTTCTTATAAATCTCTTATTTTGTTATGCATAGACTAGATCTAAAGAACAAATAATTAAAAAGTTAATTAGTTCACTATTAGAGGAGTCTAATAAGAGGTATATAAACCTAACACGAATCACCACCAATATTATATCGCTCTCGTAATTAGTAACGATTCATGACAATACGGAATTAGTGAATCTAACCCAAGTCCCAACCCTAGGTCATGGCTAAACAAATTGAATGGGCAAGACGGTCTGAAATGATATGAACAAATTAATAGATTAGGGTTTGTAATAGATAGATTCTACGAGTTTAGGGAATGAACGACAACGATCAAATCTCGAAAACCCATCTTCCTTTTGCTTCTGTTTTCTCACGGAAGAGAAAGGGAAATAGGATGTGTGTTTTTGTTTTTGTAAAAGTGTTTAAGGTTTGAGTAAGATGGGTATATACAGTTTAGGTAAGATAGAATGAGTTTAGGAAGTAATAAAACCCGAATGGTCTGCCTTTCTATCGACACCCAGCACTTGTCGATCGATAACCATCCCATAAGTCGATCGACAAGGCAATTAGACACAACCCCCAAGCTTTCACGCCAAATCCCTCTTTTATCTATTACACTAATGCAAAATATGATGCAGCTGAGCAACCAAATGAACAAAATGAACAGACTCCACGACTGTTCAATCAAAAGCCATACTCAACTACGGGTTCAGCAATAGTTTTATTCAATTACTTGGACGCCAAGTTTAGTAATTTGCTTGGACGCCAAGTAAAGTGCGTGGAGCTCGAGAAGGAAAGTCCGTAGAGCTGGAGAAAGTGCATAGACAAGCATAACCTTGGTTGTCATATATTTCTTAATTCAGTTTTTCCTAATTAGTAGTCTATCCGATTTTAGGAAAGTCTCCAACTTTCTTAAAATCTAGTTGAGTTAATTATTATATTGTTGTTATTTATTTTAATTAATTTACCTAATGTAATAAGGACTGCAATAAGGCAATATAGAGCCATGGAAAACGTGTTAGCACACGTTACAATACGCAAGTCGGTTTAAGGAAGCATGTTTCCTTATTCCTTTTATTAGTCTAGTATTAGCTCCTATATAAGGAGGTCTTGTATTGTTATTTAACAGATTGATTGAGTGATTAAGAAATAAAGCAGAAGCTTTTCCGTTTACATGAGTTTTAAAACCTAGGTTTGACGCGTTTTGTTCCAAACCTTGTTTTGATTGACCCATTTCAGACATTAACACGATTGTTAGTAGTGGGTCTTGCGAATCAATCACCATTGGTTGAGTTACAGGTCTAATTCAAGCAAATATCTTTTATTTTCTTTTTTTTTTCGTTAAAATATAACAACACATAAAAATTACCAAGTTCAAGTTCTTAAACAGACAGTTCTCAAAAACGTGCAAATCAGATTAAATTCGACAATCAGACAGTTCTCAGCGCTGTTTAGTTTTTTTTTTAATTCCGTTGCTCAGACACGATTCGTATTCTTTCAAGTAATTTTCGTATCATTTGGCATCAGAGACCGGTTTGTTGATCGAAGAGGATGATCATGAATTTTGAGGTTCCAAACTTTCTTCAAAGTCTTCAAGAAGCTTTAAATAACTTGAACGTTCCTACAGGAGGACCTCGTTGGCAACCACGTAGAGAACCGGCCAAGTACATGGCCGAGTTTAAGATCAACGAACTTCCGGAGTTTGTTGGTGGCACGCACCCCGAGGAATATTTTGAATGGGAAAGGCAGATGGAGAGGATGTTCGACTTCAAGGATATTGATGATGAAAAGCGTTGCAAGTATTCGATCTTGTAGCTAGCTTCATGGGAATCCTTAAAACGTAAGCTGTGAACCCCCGCCATAACGGTAAGAAAAATACAATAATAAAATGCGGAATTTTAGGAAATTTTCGAAACTTTTAAGGTTCAAACCGCGGGTTCATTAAAATCTAAAACATAAAAAAAGAATTCGGAAATAAAGTTAAATTTATACAAACGTGATAGTCAAAGGTGAGGGAAAATATATCCCTCGAATGACAAAAAGATAAATGATGAGTCTAAGCAATCCTAATAAACCGACTACTAGTCCATGGTTTAGTTCTCGCTAGCCCACACATCTTCCCCACGTAAGCATCTTCACAACCTGTCATTCATGTAAAGATGAACGCCACAGTCATTGGGGAGTAACTCAAGGTTCTCCCAGCCACAAAATGTCGAAACACAGATAAACAGGAACATATTAGAACATCATAAATATAACTATTTGATGCAAGCACTGAGACATGAGACTAACATTTAAAACATGCATAGTCAATCATAGATAAGGCATATGATACATACATATGAGAGATTCCAACCAAAACATCATAAATGATAATACAACTATAAACACTGTTGGACCATATAGGTATATGATTATGTTTTGATAATGACAAGTATGTGCTTCATATTATATATATACTCTTGCTCGTAATCGTTTGTTTAGTCTTCGTTAGATTGACTTAGGTTACAAGTTTAGCAAGTAATGTTATAGCAACTCTGGCTATAACATTGAATATTTGTGAAGCATCGTTCAAGTAATGTTATAGCAGCTTGAGCTATAACATTGAAGATTCCTAAAAGCGTCATAGTAACTGTAACAAGTTTCAAGTTTCATGATCACTCAAGCAAGAGGCTCGATCAAGTCTATAACAAGCTCAAGATGAAGAGCTTATGAACAAGATGAAGAGATGATCCTACATTGAAGATCTCCAGGAAGATTAGATAGCGTAGGCTCGATCAAGTCTTATAACGGTATTTAAAGAAATGATTTTGGTAAGTAATGTTATAGCTGTTATGGTTATAACATTACAGACCAGACTCAATGTTATAGGTGATTTAGCTATAACATTGAGCTGCAGTATTGAAAATGCACGACTTGAGTTTTAAATTGTTTTGAAAATAGTGTTTCAAATCTTATCTTTATATTCTTTAAATGAAAAACCTATTTTATAGAAGATTGAAGTTTGTGCTTAAATTGGGTTATGAATAGATAATTACCCTTTAGTGTAACACCCCCATACTCCAAGTGCCTTACCAGGACCACTTAAGGCATGGAAGTGCTACCATCTCGGTTTTCCGAGGCAATGATAATCATAAGACAATAACGAAACATACTTAAAAGTAAATAATGTTTAAAGTGATTACATACCAACTCCAAAACTGATAAAAAGAAATACAAGAATCTCAGACGGTCTACTGCTAAAACTATCAAAGCTATAAAACATCGTCTGACACAGCGGAAGACTTCTAACTGCCACGTGATGACTCATCCCAGCTATCCGATACGCGTCATATCATACCTGCTCAACAACTGCTCACCACCCCCGAATGGATCACCACAGTTTTTAAAACATTTAAACGTGGTCAGTACTAATCACACAATTTATATAAAGCAGCAACACAGTAAACAAACAGATCAAACGGTCACACACACAATCATACCCACTCCAATCAATCTCTGTCACCGACTGTCCACTGGACCAGCCCTGCCAGTGGGGGACCGCAGCCGTTCCCACCTAAGCCCCGCTCATCATACCGAGCGATAACCCTGTCCCATTAATGTGCACATCCCCTCCCGTGGCGGGTTCCACGGAGGGCGAAACTAGGGTGTGAAGCCACTCCCGCAAGTGACTCCACTCAGCCGAGAACGCATCTCGAGAACCAGAGACAAACAAAAACAACCATTAAGCAGCAATCAAAACCAACAACCGTCACAATACGAATACGATAATATTCAACAATCACAAAACACCAACAATGCATTATGGGACTAATACTGAGTAGGGAAACCCTACCTGGAAAGCAACACAATTAGACGGTCTCGCAGCTGATACCAAAAAGCCTCCTCTACGAATTCTCCGCCTAACACAATATCACATATATCACTAATTACACAGAACTACCACAAATCCCGAATTCCCAAAATTAGGGTTTAACGAAACTTAATTAAATATAACAAATTCGATACGTAGATCTTACCCTCGACGCAAGGATCACAAATATGTAAAGAATGATGAAATCCGACATCTCGAACTCCGGGATTTGCCAACAATGCGATTGATGCGAAGAACGTAGTTTGTTTTCTCTTTTGAAAGCAATTAGGTTTTAAAAGTGTTTAAAGAAAAGTGGAGGAAGTAATTATATACTTAATCGCATTATTAACAAAACCCGACAAATCATCACCCCGTAAACCGGCTACTCGATCGAGTAGCTGAGGTACTCGATCGAGTGCCCACTTACTCGATCGAGTATCAAAGTTACTCGATCGAGTACCCAACAGGTCAGAAACTATTTTTAAAACGCAACACACCCTTACTCGATAGAGTAAGGACTACTCGATAGAGTACCCAGAGACTCATAAAACCGTAGTATTACATTTAGTTAGGCCGACTTTGTGTGACAACTTATGGGTTGTTACTTGGTGGCTAACTAGGGTTTTTACTTACTCAAATCTAAACCCTAATTTTTTTAACCTAATATCTTATGGGTTTCACGTTGGATGTAGTAGGCTTATGGGCAGTCTCCTACTCGTGTAAACTCCTTGTGCAAGTAAAGATTAGGGTAAATCTAAATAAGATTATTATTAAAGATATTTTATATCTTTATGGTTATTTAGATTTATTCCATATCTTCTACTAAGATATTTCTAGGTTAAATAATGAGATTGGATATCCTACTTACTATATACTTCACACGTGATCTAAATAGTATCTAAGATTTATGGTAAAAATCTTAAATAAATATTTGTTACAGATAGTTTATCTCCTTATATTTATTTTATATCTTTTACCTAAAATAATGTTGGATTAAAATGGGAAAAAGATATATCTTATTCCTTCCTTAACCTACACGAGATCCTCTCCATATCTAGGGTTTAGGTAAAGATCTTAGATAAAATATTTGTTAAATATATTTTATCTCCTTATATTTATTCCATATGTTTTACTAAGATATTATTAGAATAAATAAATGGATTAAGATCTTTTTCTTGCTTGGATAAGAATCATGGCAAATCAAAATAATATTTGTTAGAGATTTCTGATCTTCATATATTATTTTTATTTTATTCTTTCCTATCTTCCAAGATTCTATGAGTTGTAAATAATTAAATAAGATTTAACCTAATTACTTCCTTGTGCATCAATCCACACGGTATCCAGGGTTTCTTAGATAAAAACCTAGATCTCCTCTCTACTATAAATACTACACATGATAATTCATTTAAACTACTTTTCAATATTCGAACAAAACATCCTTTGCAAATGTTTTTAATTTTATTATTCTTTTTGCAAGTTAAAATTATTTTTGAAAAGTCGTGTGCTATCCTATATTGCAATTATTTCTAAGTTTCGTCATAAGATAATAGCGCTTAAATATTGCTTCTTACTCGTTCATATTGTGAACACTAGAAGAACAATCAAGCACTTTCTTAGTAACTTAAGATAGTCAAAACCGAATATCTAGTGATATTCAAATTGAGTTATAACTACAATTAGCTATACGAGTGGGTTGATAATTTTGTAATCCGGAGAAAGGTACTAAAATTATTAATCGAGAATAGTGGATGTAGGTTTCGACGTGTCAAGCTGAACCACTTCAAAATCGTGTGTCTTTGCAGTTTTCCTTTTTGTTCATTTCATTACGTTCATAATCACTTAGTTAATTAGTTAAAGTTTAATCAATAAACTTTAAGTAATTAATTGCATTGATATAAAATAAAAAGTGGGCATAATTTTTAAATACTCAATTCACCCCGCCCCCTCTCTCGAGTATTTCGAATGTGATAGACTCTTAAATTGGTATCAGAGCCTCATGCTCTTTATTGCCTAACCGTAAAGAGGCTAGATCTGTCTATCTTTTTATCTTTTTATTTTATTTTTATTCCGCTGCCTTACACGTGTGAAATGGATTCCAATATCATAAGTGTCCTATCTTTGATGGGAAGAATTATGGACTTTAGAAAAACATGATGACACACTACATAAAAGGACATGATTGGGAGTGCTGGACGATTATCAAGAATGGACCAAACAAAATTTTGGTCGCATCTTCGGAAGGCACCACCTATGAGAAAAAGGAAGAAGACTATATTGAGGCTGATTACAAGAAGGCTGAGAAAAACTCGAAAGCGATAAGCCTGTTACAAAACGGCATGACATCGACCGAATTCGATCGTTTTTCTTCTTTCACTTCGGCCAAGGAAATATGGGATGGTCTTGAGTAGGCTTATGAAGGAACGTCGGCTGTTAGAAAATATCGTATTGACCTGCTGATTTAAAAATATGAACTTTTTCAAATGGAAAAAAATGAATCACTCGATAGCATGTCAGCACGATTTTCTACTATAGTCAACGAGCTCAAAAATCTTGGTAAAACTTTTAACTCCGAGGATATTGCTAGAAAAGTACTTAGGAGTCTAACCAAGAAATGGCATCCCAAGGTCACGGTTATGGAAGAAGTCAGAGATCTCACTTATCTTCCTTATGCAGAACTTATTGGTGCTCTCATGGCTCATGAACTCGTCCTGTATGATGATGAGGTCGAGTCCAGTAATACTCAGAGCATGGCCCTACAAGCTTCTGTTAAGGAAGAGGAAGACGTTGAAATAGAGGACGAAACGGTTTTGTTTGCTAAACGATTTAATAAACGAATTTTCAGAAATAAGCAAGCAAAATCGTTCAACAACAACAACAACAAGTCCTACAATAAGAAAACTTCCGAATCTAAGAATACGTTTGCTAATAGAGGATGCTTCAAGTGTGGAGAATCCAGTCATATGATTAAGGATTGTCCCACATGGGAGAAAATTAAAGACAAAGAAAAACATGAGAAGACCAAGAAGGAATTCAAGAAAGTGATGATGGCATCATGCTGGGGAGATCTCGACCCCGAGGACGACGAAGCATCAGAAGAAGAAGAAGAAGTTGCTAACCTATGTCTAAGCAACGTCAGTCTTGACCTCTTCTCAGACAATGATAAAGATAACATGGAATCCTACTACTGCTTCCTAGGAGATTCGAATTCAGAAGAAGAAGAAGAAGAAGAAGAGGTAAGTTATCTTGAACTTAAGTAAAGTGTTAAGAAATTTCCTTAGAATGCTTTAATTGAATATTTTGATCAATCTCTTGATAAGTGTCACGAACAAGAGATGGAATTGAAAGACTTGAAAGAACAAATTCTCGATATTGCCGAAGAGAATCACCTCCTTAAAGCACAGGCCAAAAAGCTCAAATCTAAAGTTACAACTAATATGGCTACAACTTCAGATACGACAAATGCTGAGAAGAAGGCTCTTGAGTCTAAAGTTATAGCTAATGAAGCTATAAACTCAGACCTGAAACTCAACATTAAGCATCTTCAAGCCAAAGTTATAGCTAGTGAAGCTATAACATTGGAATTGAGGAAAGTCAAAGAGCTTCTTGAGTCCAAGGCTACGGCTAGAGAAGCCGTGATCTCAGATCAAAAGAAGGATATTGAATTTCTAACTCACCAACTAAAGGAATCTAAAACCGTTCTTTCAAATATTAAAAGAATGCATATCGAGACGGTACGAGTTCTTCATGATAGATTCCGGAACTTTCGTGATAATTATGAAGAGACTCATCCTCCCAAGGTCGTAGAGTCAGACCATTGCAAATGCAACAAAGAGATACAGTCCTTAAAAGAATTACTCTTGCATGCTAGAAAGGTTCACGATAAATGGAAAGGTAGCACACGTGTTCTAAATTTCCTAACTGAGCAATTTGATAATAACATGAAAATGGGATTAGGGCACGAGTGCTATGGTTGTATAGATCACTCTAAATGCAAATCAACCCCTTTCGAATGAGATTTCAGAAGGAGAAAATATACAAATTTACCAGAATATTTGATTTACAATTATTGTGGTCATACTAGACAGATGCAAGAAAATTGTGTCAAATATGCTCAGGATTTAAGAAAAGGAATCAACTTTGTTAAAGCATCTGACATTGTTTTCGAGGAAAGTGATTGTACCCCATCTGAACCAAGTATCAATGAAGAACGCAAAAATGATCATCGTTGGTTCTACGATATGAGCCTTGATTTCAAGAAGGCTACCAAATCAAAACAAACACCTAAACCTAAAGAGCCCTTCAAAACCAAAGCTCCCCCAAAACAGCCTGAAAGACCACGTCATGAGGAACCCAGAACTCAACCCAAGACAGTTCCTGGACAAATCCATTCACCTCAAAAATGTAAAGTTACTAAAAGGGCTTGGGTTAGAAAGGATATGGACTTTAGGGTGACTAACGTCAAAGGACCCAACTCAGCTTGGGTACCTAGAAACTGTCTCTAATCAGTTTTGCAGGTTGTAGTGAAAGAAAATAACTTATGGTGCCTTGATAGTGGATTTTCAAGGCACATGACTGGAGATGTGAATTTATTTCTTTCACTTGAGCCCTTCGATGGAGGTAAGGTCACATTTGGCGATAACAAGAAGGGTAAGATCATCGGTGTTGGTAAAGTTAGAATATCTTCTTCTCATGCTATTAGTGATGTTTATCTGTGATGTGATCAATACTTGACCATATTTAGTCCCCGAATTAGCCTCGTTCCTATGCTTTTTAGTGCATATTTGGGTCATTTACTATCTTTAGTCCTTTGTTTTGTATATTCTTTGAGGTTTTGTTTCCTTGGTAGGAGAGGAGTGCAAACCTTGCATTTTCATGTCAAAATAGAGCTAAATTGATCGAATCTAATGACCAAGCATCAAAGAGAAGACAAGACTAGAAGGCCTTTGTACATAATGTAGTAGATGGGCAATGATGAAGAAGATCCTTGCATCCCCCAAAAAATCCCGGAGGATTTTTGGAAGAAGAAAAGAAGAAAAGGAAGCTGAGCCAAGATCCGAGCGTCTCAACCATCGGGACGCCCGTCCAGCAGCTCCCCAGGACGCTCGTCCAAACCACCAGGCCGCTCGTCCAGAAGCTTCCCAATCCGCCCGTCCCGACCCTTGGACGCTCGGATTGTACTCCAAAGGGGCACGTCCTCTTCTTTCTTCATTTGAGATGCGCATATGTTTGGAAGACTAGCTAAAAGGAGACCCGCATCTTTTCTTGAGAGAAGCGATTCCTCAAGGACTTAATCGTCATTTAAGCCCTTAGTAACCCTAATTTGTGCACCTAATTCTCACTATAAATACCACATTAGTCTAATTAGATTATCAGGTTCTTCTTATCAATCTTTAGTGTAGTTTATATTATTCTAATCTCTCTTTAATTTTGTAATCAACTTCTAATCAAATATTAATACAAATCTCATTTCCTTAATTTCTCTATTGTTCATCTTTTATTTTGGGTAATTGAAGATTATTTGGGTTTATTGGGAGATTGACAACCTTCCATCAATCATCAAGTACTTCTATTATTCTTTGCATTATTATTTTGGAATCATCATTAGGTATAATTCTCTTAATCCCTTTTTAATTATTGTTAATCATCTTCATTTATTCATCATGTTTTGCTTTGTTAATATGATTGACAACCTTGTTAACATGTTAAACTTGATAATGAGTGAGTAGTTTCCTTAACTAGGGTTAATGGGTTATTAGGGGAAACCAACATGGGGGATGATTCACGCTTAATTTAATATGTTTTCATAATTTATCTGCTTGCTTGTTGTGATCTCAACTTATGCATATGTTATGTTTGATGAAATGAGAGCCTATGAATCCTTGCATTTTTTACCCATCACTTACCTTTTCAATGAGACTTGTAAGACATAAACCAACTCGAGTCTCATTATACCGTGTATATAATTGAGTAGGGAGGATTAAGTCGACTTGTAGGTGTTGTACAATCTAATCGATTCGGCTCCGGGACCCAAACCTTCCTAGGATTGTAAGATATAAACCAACTCGATCCTATCACAACAATAATTGCTTGCTTATAATTTGAGAATATGTTTGTATGATCAATTCCCATGAATCCCCAATGAACCCATGACACCCTAGTGCTTTTAATCAATTGTTTACATCTTATTTTTGTCATCTTGCTTGTTTACTTTAATTGTTATTTAGTTTAGTGATCTTCTCATCTCAACCCAAATTGTGACACCCCTAGACACCACTACTTGCAATCGAAAATCCTACATCAATACCCGTCCCTTGGGATCCGACCTTTACTTGCCTCTTTACTAGTAGTAGAGTTGTTTGTGAAATTATAAATATTGTTTTGGTCTAGGTGCTCCTAACGACAAATAACCGAAATCTAAGCTCAAAGCGGACCGACCAAAAATGACGTCGTTGCCGGGGACGGTGTTAACTTGATTTGATTTTCTTTGATTGTTATTAGTTGTGTCTTTCTTTGCCTTGGGGAAGTAAAACTCCCCAAGGTTTGTTCTAATTGTTTTCGAGTTGTTTGATATTTTGCATGTCTAGAAGATCACAAGGTAACTTGTTACCCATTGATCACGAAATTGAAAGGACTTTGACAACCAATAGAAGACTTGCTAGAAATACTTTGAGAGGTATTGGTGAGGTTGTAGATATTCAACAAAACACTATTGAGTTCATCAACCCTTTTGCAAGAGAAGGTGAGGAGAACCCAACACAAAATCAATCACACAATCAACCCACAATGCCTAAGTTTTCATGACATTCCGTACCAACCGAGGAGAACCTACCCAATGGTACTCCCACACCACAACACTTAACCGGAAATGTTATTGCAAAATCCGCATTTATCCAATTAGTCGAAAGAAGCCAATTTGGGGTGATGGATAGTGAAGACCCTCATTCCCACATGGAAACTTTTTGTGACTATTGTGATGCGATTTCACAAACCAGAGTGACTCAAGACCAAATTCGATGGGTCTTATTTCCTTTTTCTCTAATTGGCACCGCGAAACAATGGTTGAAAGTCTTGATAAGGCTACTCTTGGAATTGACTCTTGGAAGAAGTTGGCTCTAGCTTTCTACAAAAAATTCTACCCTCCGGAAAAGACTAACATGCTAAGATCTCAAATTACGGGTTTTAAGCAAAGGGACGAAGAATCTTTGTATGAAGCTTGGGAGCGATTCAAAGGAATTTGTCGCTCATGTCCTCATCATGGATTTAGCGAGTGGTTCTTGGTGCAACAATTTTGGAATGTTCTTTATGAAGGCTCAAGAAAAATTCTCAACATGGGATCAAATGGTATGTTCACCGATGTGGACGATAATCAAACTTGGAACAAGATTAAGGAAATGGCGGTCCATAATTCACAATATAGTAGTCCTCGCAAGGCTACTAAAGGAGGAAAGCATGAAGTGGACTCTATTACTCAATTGGGTGCTCAACTTAGTGCTCATATTGATTCTATCAACTTGAAGTTTGAGAAGGCTATGGCTAAGCTTGAAGAAGCCTCAAAATCACCAAAGCATCATGTTAATGCCATGGTGGCATCTTCATCAATCCCAAGTGGGATATGTGAGAATTGTGGAACTTTGGGACATGACCAAAGTGAATGTAGGGGAACAAATGAGCAAGTGAATGCTTTTCAAGCATACAAAAGTGGTACCCCTTATTCCAACTATTACAATGAAAACACCAAATTCCACCCAAATCTCTCATACAAAAGCCAAAATGTTCAAAACCCTCAACCAACATACACTCCACCTCCCATGAGAAACCAAAATCAAAGACCCTTTTTCAACCAAAACCAAGGTTATCAAAATCAAACTCCATACAATCAACAAAATGACCAAGGTTTTGATGTTCAAAAAGCGGTCCTCCAAATGCAAAAGAATCAACAAGAATTTTTCACTCAAATGCAAAAAGATAGCCAAGCAAAAGACATCACCATCAACAACATCCTAGCCCACACAAAAATGTTGGAAACTCAAACGACCCAACTAGAATCTTCAAACTCTCAAAGACAAAAGGGGCAATTACCACCTCAAAGTAATCCCCCAAGACATGAAACGGTTAGTGCCATTCACTTGAGGAGTGGTACGAGATATGAAGGACCAAAGAAGCAAGTTGAGGATGAAGTTGTGGAAGCTAGTGACAAGGAAAGAGTTGTGCAAAACTCTAGGGAAGAAGAACCCACCAATCAAGAAGTTTCAAAGAAAAGTGAAGAAAAGGCCAAAGTGAAGGAGCCCATTGTGATTAGACTTCCATTCCCGAGTCGTCAAGCTAAGCCTAAGTTTGATGACCAACTTGGAAAATTCATGGAAATTGTGAAGAATTTAGAAGTCTCGATTCCTTTCACGGAATTGATCAATCACGTTCCGGCCTATGCAAAGTACATCAAGGACATCCTTACGAAGAAGAAATCAATCCGTAAACTTGAGACTATTGCCTTTACTAAGGTGAGTAGTGCCATCCTTCAAGGGAGTTCACCTCCAAAACTCAAGGATCCGGGAAGTTTCTCCATTCCATGCACTATTGGTGACACTACAATCAACAAAGCTTTATGTAACCTTGGGGCAAGTGTTAGTGTCATGCCATATTCGGTTAGCAAGAGGCTAGGAATGGGAGAACTCAAATATACCAATATCACGCTTCAAATGGCGGATAGATCAACAAAGACACCTTTAGGGGTATGGGAAGATGTTCCCGTGAGAATTGGAAAATTCTTCATCCCGGTGGATTTTGTTATTGTTGACATGGAAGAAGACTCCAACATTCCTATTATCTTAGGAAAACAATTCTTGCACACCGTGGGAGCGCTGATCAATGTGAAGCATGGAGAGCTCACCCTTGAAGTGGGAGATGAAACCATCACTTTCAATCTTGACAAGACCATGAGAGCTCCCCGATTGCATGAGCTATGTTTTATGGCTGATCACTCTAGCCGGAAGGATGATAGGAAGAAGTTGGAATTTCAATGGAAAAAGAAAGTGGATGATGCTCCATCAAAAAAGCAAGGAAATAGCAACAATGAGGGCTTGAAAAGCTCACCCATGACAAGTGAAGAAGATGGCCTCATTGGCCAAGGCAAGAAAGAAGGAGAGTTGTCTCTATCAACTCAAGAAATTTTTAATGATCAAGTAGACGAAGTTTGCGGTCTTTGGGATGATGAGTTCGAAGGGATATTCAATCCCTATATTGGTAATGCTATGAACCAAGACCATCATGGAGAACAACAAGTGCAAAAATCTATTGAGGACCTTTATCCTGATAAGGAGCAAGCTTTCGACTACTTCTTCAAGGTGTTGAGTAACATCAACAACACCTTGAACATGCCCCATTGACATCTCACATTGGATGAGGGTTTGGTGGAGTCCTCCCTAAACCACCATTTGTAATATTCTAACTCCCTAACTTGTATTTCAATTATTACATTGCATTTTTGTCATTTTTGGATTTATTTTTGTGCCTTGATCAAGATATTCATCATTTTGAGAGAAGTGAAGGAGGGACTTATGATTTTATTGATGTGTAGTGCTTTACCTTAGTGTGGGGATAGCAATTGCCTAGGCTATTCATGCCTTTGTAGTGCCCCTACAATGAAGAACACGAGAATTGAAGAATGAAAATGACACGGGTTACGAAGTACCCACGGATGGACCTGAATCTGTGTGGTCAAGTAGGAATCCGGGCGGCCAAAAGGAGAATCCGCTCGTCCTGAAGAACCCGAGCGTCGAAAGTCACCAGACGCTCGTCTGGTAGAGCTGCAGAATACAAAAAACTGGTTTGTAAAAGAATCCGAGCGTCTCAGTTGAGAATCCGCCCGTCTCATTCTGGACGATCGTCTTTCACAAAAGACGCTCGTCTTTTCAATAGCAAAAATCTGGGATTTTCTCTGTAAAGGAATCCGAGCGTCCACCCAGAAAGACGCTCGTCCCTCCACAAAGAATCCGCTCATCTTAGAAGCAAGACGCTCGTCCTGTGGCGTCTTTTCCTGAGCCAAACATTTGAGGAATCCGAGCGTCTCGACACCTGGTCCGCTCGTCCTCCGCTGCACCTTCAAATATAACGGTTGATTTAAACCCTTTTTCTCCCATTCATTCTCATTTCTTCAACATACAAACACTACCCACTACCCAAAAACCCCAAAAATCCTCATCCTCTCCATCAACAAAATCAAATTTCCTCAACCAAATCAAAACCAAACTTCCTCACAACAAAAATTAATCACTCCTTTTGCAATAACAAGTGATTCAAACACCAATATCTTCAACCTTTGAGTCGATTTTTAGGATGCAAAGCAACATTCATTCATCCTAAATCGATTTGGGCATCACTAAAAATTGAAGATTTAAATCTTTCATTGGTGTAATCAAGCAAAGGAGAATGGCAAGAACTAAAGGAGGTAACAAGGCACCCCCAAAGAAGACACTTTCCAAAAGGCAACTAGCTCTTCAAGCAAAAAAATTGTCAAGGGCATTGGTAGTCCATGAGGCAAGGTTGGAGGTTCAACAACAAGATCCACCTATGGAAGCGACAACATCAAGAACTCCGGTCGTTGAACAATTATCCAATTATCCGGAAGTAACTTTCACTTTCGACTCTCATAGGGAGAAATTCATTCTCTTTGCTAAGAAAACCATCTTGTTTACTAAGTTTATTTGTGAAGATGAATTGTCAAAATTGGGTGTTCTTGAACAAACCAAAACCTTCTTTGAGTCTATGGGATTAGGTAAATTGTTTACAATGAAAGAATTGACATACCCCTCCCTCACCTTAGAATTTTTAAGTTCTTTGAAAGTCACAAGGGTGGAGACTCGAACCAACATCGAGTTTCGTCTTGAAAATATTGATAGACGCATAACTTATGGCGAATTGGGTAAGATATTAGGCCTTAGTGATAACTCGAAATATACAAAGACTCCTATCAAGTATGACCCCGCTCCTCTTTGGATGGCAATTTCCGGAAAGAAATTCATACGCTTTCATGATTGTCGTGCTCTCTTAGTCCACTATCCGGGCATTAGAGTATGGCATAAGGTCATTGGGAATACTTTGATAGGTAGAAATGGCACAAATCATCTTACCAAGCTCGATTGTATTCTTCTTGAGTCGCCCTTGAACATTAGGAGGGAATTTACCAAGCCGTACAATGCTCTAAGACTTTTGGTTGAACGATGGCTTAATGTCGATTGTGGCAAAGAAGGCACCGCCTTTATTGTCAATGGAGGACTAGTTACCCATTTGGCTAAGCATTTTGACCGGGATTTCAACAAAAATAACACTTATGCACCGGTTAAAGGAGGCCATCTTGTTGATATGGACACCATGATTCACAAGCTCAAGTGGGTCAAGCACGACACTCTTGACGACAAATATGGGTGGTTAACAAATGAAGCTAGATCCTTCACCTTGCCTTCCAAAATTTGCCGATTGAATGTTCACCGACCGAACTACCTTCTCCCACTCTCCGAAGAGACCGAGTATATCATTCAACAACAAAGGGGCGAAATTGTCGAGCCCTCCTCCTCCATTATCACCCCACCTTACCCATTTGAAAACCAAGAGTTCAAACCCAAGGATGTCGAAGTGGGAAATGATTACTTGACACTACTCATGAGAGAAATGCACAAGCAAGCTTAAAATGATAGAGTGGATGCTTACAAGGCCCAATATCCGCCCCTCCTACATCTAGCTAGGCAAGGACTTCTTGATCCGTATTGTCCTTTGCCTAGTTGGGCGGATATGGAAGTATTCTTCCCTAGCATTCCTAGTGGTAGTAGACCGGGTGGAGATGAGATGGTTGTTGAAGAGGGTGGTGACCAAGAAGGAGGAGAAGAAGAAGAGGTTCAAGAAGAAGAAGTCAAAGAAGAGGAAGAGGAAAGTGAGGAAGAACAAGCAAGTGAAAGTGAGAGTGGACATGATTCCACATCTATGGAGGTTGATGATGCCTCAAGAGATGATGATGATGATGATACGATGGGTGAGGATTAGCAAACTATGGAGGCTCCTACATTCTTACACCTCCCTTATGGTTTGTCTATTTCTCTTGTTTTTATTTTTCTTGATCATTTATTTTGTGGAGTCCTAGCAACATTGGAGGACTAACACCTTGACTTTATTAAGGTGTTCTTTATCTTTGTTCCCAACTTGTAAAATCCAAAATGACAATCTTTAGTTTCATGCATTGCATTCCATGTGCATAAACTCCCCCGAAATTCATGACATTAGAAATAATGTCTATTTTGGTTTGGGGAAGTCCATGCATATGCATTGGGAGCTAATTTAAATTATGCTCTCCGCCATAACAAAAACGCATGCATCATGTAGTGTAGCTTAGTATAGTTTGCATTTAGTTTAGAAATCATGCATATTCCTTGCATAATTTCCTATCGTATTGGCCATTGAGGACAATGCCCATACTAGTGTGGGGATGGGAAATTCTAACTTGACTTTTATTCAAAATCCAAAAAAATCAAAAAAAATTGAAAAATCAAAAAAAAATTGAAAAATTGAAATTCCAAAACCAAGTTCATTTCCTTTGTAGTGTAGTTTTGTATATATTGTGTTTGTTCATCCTTATTCACATTGATTGACTACGCCACATCCGAGACATGAGGATATTGAAGACCGCATGGTATGATCTTTCCAATCTCCTTTTTCCTCTTTATGTTAATGACTATGTGGCTTTATTTTGATTGATGCGGTATAAATAATGTGAATTTAGGATTACATTTATATTATTTGGCATATTAATTGGTAGAAGCATATGCATGAGGATGTATATATGATAGTTGCATCATGGCATATAGTTGCAGTTAGGGAAATTTTGTGAAACCGTCTATTTGGGAAGCTTGACAAGTGTATATAGGCCCTAGTAGATGCTTTTTCTTCTTAAGACTTTGCTTGTTAGAATACTTGTAAAACACCCTAGGATGTGTCATGCTAGTATCCTTTGACCAATGGATTAAGGCCTAGTCAAGAGTACCTTGTGGTGTGATAACTCCTTGGCTACCATTTATTCCAAGGTGACCCTTGAAACCATGCAACCATCATTCATCCATGTTCTACCATACATTTTGTCATCAAAGGGAATGGGCACAAAAATTGTTCAAAATTTGAGTTCAAGAAATGAACTGAAAAGTAAAAAAGTTTGCAATTTGCAACAAAAGAAAAAAGCAGCAAAAATAGACTCCTAATGCTTCAAATATAAGGCACCCTCGTTACTAATTGGGGTGACTTTGAAAATGTTCAAAAGAAAATGCAAAAAGTTGAAAGTTGTCAAGTATTGAAAAGCCAAAAATCAAAAGAAATGGCAAAAAGAAAGTGTTCTCAAATGTTATTTGCCACAAGAAATTGGGGGGAAAAACAACAAAAAAAGCAAACTCCCAAATAAAACTCAAATACAATTGATCCCTTTATCCATTGTATCCATTTTTGTGCATGGTAGAGAGGGGACGACCCTTCTTCTTGTCTAGGCAAGAAGGGGAATTCCGCGATCCTCTAGTGTTTCTAACACCATAGGGAGTCTATTCTTGACAAAAGCATTTAACCATTGAGGACAAAGGTACCCTAGCTTGACACAACTTGGAGGTGATTTATTGGTATCCTTCTAGGCTTAGTAGTTTAAAGAAACCATATCTATGAAGGAGTGTGTACCCTTGAATTGCTTCCCCTTTAGATAATTTCCGCCACTTAGATGAGGAAAGTGGCTATTCTTTTTGTAGATGCATCCATTACTTTATTTTGTTTGCTTTAATGATTGGATGTGTCGCCATTTTGGCAAAACCCACCTTGACTTGCAAGAAGGCATCCTACCTCATGGTTGTCTTATTGTGAGTTGAAGGGGCGGAGTGAGACCCGCTAATTGTCTCATATCGGCTATATTAGTAGGATAGTTTAAATAAGGGTCCTAGTTTTGTCACCTCTTTACTCGGGACGAGCAAAGGTTCGGTTTGGGGATATTTGATGTGATCAATGCTTGACCATTTTTAGTCCCCGAATTAGCCTCGTTCCTATGCTTTTTGGTGCATATTTGGGTCATTTACTATCTTTAGTCCTTTGTTTTGCATATTCTTTGAGGTTTTGTTTCCTTGGTAGGAGATGAGTGCAAACCTTGCATTTTCATGGCAAAATAGAGCTAAATTGATCGAATCTAATGACCAAGCATCAAAGAGAAGACAATACTAGAAGGCCTTTGTACATAATGTAGTAGATGGGCAATGATGAAGAAGATCCTTGCATCCCCGACAAAATCCCGGAGGATTGTTGGAAGAAGAAAAGAAGAAAAGAAGAAAAGGAAGCTGAGCTAAGATCCGAGCGTCTCAACCATCGGGACGCCCGTCCAGCAGCTCCCCAGGACGCTCGTCCAAACCACCAGGCCGCTCGTCCAGAAGCTCCCCAATCGCCCGTCCCGACCCTTGGACGCTCAGATTGTACTCCAGAGGGGCACGTCCTCTTCTTTCTTCATTTGAGATGCCCATATTTTTGGAAGACTATCTAAAAGGAGACTCGCATCTTTTCTTGAGAGGAGCGATTCCTCAAGGACTTAATCGTCATTTAAGCCCTTAGTAACCCTAATTTGTGCTCCTAATCCCCACTATAAATACCCCATTAGTCGAATTAGATTATCAGGTTTTTCTTATCAATCTTTAGTGTAGTTTATATTATTCTAATCTCTCTTTAATCTTGTAATCAACTTCTAATCAAATATTAATACAAATCTCATTTCAATTTCTCTATTGTTCATCTTTTATTTTGGGTAAATGAAGATTATTTAGGTTTATTGGGAGATTGACAACCTTCCATCAATCATCAAGTACTTCTATTATTCTTTGCATTATTATTTTGGAATCATCATTAGGTATAATTCTCTTAATCCCTTTTTAATTATTGTTAATCATCTTCATTTATTCATCATGTTTTGCTTTGTTAATATGATTGACAACCTTGTTAACATGTTAAACTTGATAATGTGTGAGTAGTTTCCTTAACTAGGGTTAATGGGTAATTAGGGGAAACCAACATGGGGGATGATTCATGCTTAATTTAATATGTTTTCATAATTTATTTGATTGCTTGTTGTGATCTCAACTTATGCACATGTTATGTTTGATGAAATGTGAGCCTATGAATCCTTGCATTTTTTACCCATCACTTACCTTTTCAATGAGACTTGTAAGATATAAACCAACTCGAGTCTCATTAGACCATGCATATAGTTGAGTAGGGAGGATTAAGTTGACTTGTAGGTGTTGTACAATCTAATCGATTCGGCTCCGGGACCCAAAGCTTCCTAGGATTGTAAGATATAAACCAACTCGATCCTATCACAACAATAATTGCTTGCTTATAATTTGAGAATATGTTTGTATGATCAATTCCCATGAATCCCCTATGAACCCATGACACTCTAGTACTTTTAATCAATTGTTTACATCTCATTTTTGTCATCTTGCTTGTTTACTTTAATTGTTCTTTAGTTTAGTGATCTTCTCATCTCAACCCAAATTGTGACACCCCTAGACACCACTACTTGCAATCGAAAATCCTACATCAATACCCGTCCCTTGGGATCCGACCTTTACTTGCCTCTTTACTAGTAGTAGAGTTGTTTGTGAAGTTATAAATATTTTTTTGGTCTAGGTGCTCCTAACGGCAAGTAACCGAAATCTAAGCTCAAAGCGGACCGACCAATCTGGTTAGTGGTCTCAAACATAGTTTACTGAGTATCTCTCAATTATGCGACAAAGGAAATAAATTTGTCTTTTATTCAGATTCTTGTCGAATAATAATTGAAGGAACAAGTAGTGTTGTGCTTGAAGGACATCGTAGAAGGAATGTTTATATGATTGATCTAAATAATATTCTCACTAATTCATTCACATGCATGAAAGTAACGACAGATGATCCGTGCCTTTGGCACAAAAGATTTGCTCACATAAATTCAACAACGTTGAATAAGCTAAAGAAATGGGATTTGGTTGAAGGACTTCCCTCAATAAAATTCTATCAAGAAACATTATGTGATTCATTTGCTCGATGAAAACTTGTGAGATCATCGTTCAAACCCAAGAGAATGGTAAGTACCAAGGAACCACTAGAACTCGTGCATATGGATCTATGTGGCCCAATGAAGGTAAGAAGTAGAGGTGGATCCAGGTATGTCTTCGTTCTAGTTGATGATTACTCAAGATATGTTTGGCCTATATTTCTCAATTCAAAGGATGAAACTTTCGAAGAGTTTGTAGTTCTAATGAAGCTTGCCAAAATAAGTATAAATCAAAATTAGTTTCCATTCGTATGGATCATGGCACCGAATTTGATAACCATGCTTTTATAGAATACTGTAGAGAGAATGGTGTCGGGCATAACTTCTCGGCACCACGAACCCCACAACAAAACGGTGTTGTTGAACATATGAATAGAACATTGAAGGATATGGGACGCACGATGTTGTTGTGTAGCGGCCTACCTCAAAATTTCTGGGCCGAGGCTATTAGTACTGCATGCTTTGTCTACAATCGAGCTTTGATTAGACCCATTCTAAGGAAGACTCCGTATGAGCTTCTTAGGGGATGTAAAACAAACATATCATATCTACGTTGCTTCGGGAGTAAATGTTTTGTCTATAATAATGGCAAAAATAGATTAAGCAAATTCGATCCCGGAAGTGACGAAGCTGTGTTTGTTGGTTATTCTAATCATCGTAAAGCATATAAGGTTTTTAATAAGGGAACCATATGCATCGAAGAAAGTATTCATGTTGTTTTTGATGAGAATAATATGTTTGATAAAGCTAAATAGGATGAGGAAGAAGATTTGAACGAACCTGATTTCCGACTATCCAGAGATGATCTTCCAGAATTGGATGAGGAAGATAAAGAAAACAAGGGCACAAATGATGAACAAGGAAGCCCTTCGAATGATAAAGGAAAGAGAACTGAGAGTTTAGTTGATGATACTAAAACCTCTTTTCAATACAAGCAACTGGAGAATAAAGCTATAGTTGATGATGCTATAACATCAATTCCAAGCAAGCAAACTAGATCCAATGTTATACCCGATTCTGGTATAACCCCAGGATTGAATTCAGGGGGAACAAGGCTTTAACCCCAATCATTCGAAGAAGGTGAGACTAGTTCAGATGAAGATGTGCCTCCTGTTTCTAAGAAATGGAGATATAAGGACTCTCATCCAATAGAAACCATCCTAGGAAGTCTGAATGAAGGTGTTCGAACTCGTAGAAAACTTAACAACTTTTGCTTGTTCTACTCCTTTCTCTCAACCATTGAGCCAACAAATATCAAAGAAGCACTTGAAGAACCAGATTGGATCGTTGTTATGCAATAAGAGCTTCAACAGTTCGAACGGAACAAAGTTTGGCATTTGGTTCCAAGACCTAAAGATCGAACGGTTATTGGTACAAGATGGGTTTTTAGAAACAAGCTGGACGATACATGAGTTATAGTACGAAATAAAGCAAGATTGGTTGTACAAGGGTATAATACACAAGAAGAAATTGACTATGATGAGACCTTCGCTCCTGTAGCCAGACTTGAGGCTATTAGATTATTAATAGCATTTGCTGCTCATAAAGGAATTAAACTTTATCAAATGGACGTTAAGACAGCATTTCTTAACGATTATTTGAATGAGGAGGTTTTCGTCGAACAACCTCCATGATTTATCGATAGCAAGTTTCAAAACCATGATTTCAAATTAGATAAAGCCCTATATGGTTTGAAACAAGCTCAGAGGTCATGGTACGACAGACTGTCAAAATATCTTCTTGAAAGTGGTTTTAAAAGAGGATCAGTTGACAAAACCCTATTTCTAAAAACGAAGGATTCCGATTTATTAGTTGTTCAAATTTACGTTGACAACTAATGATCGTTTATGTAAGGATTTTTCAGAATTAATAACCTCATAATTCGAGATGAGCATGATGGGAGAACTCAAATTCTTCCTTAGACTCCAAATTCAACAAACTCCTGAAGGAATTAGGATACACCAACAGAAATACATCAAGGAGCTAATCAAGAAATTCGGTATGGAAAATTCTAATTCTAAGCCAACTTCTATGGGTACGGATAAGAAGTTGACTTTGGATGAAAATGGTAAGTGTGTCGATGAGACGACTTATCGAGGTATGATTGGCTCACTTCTTTATTTAACTGCAAGTCGTCCTGATATTATGTTTAGTGTATGCGTATGTGCTCGATTTCAATCGTGCCCTAAAGAATCTCATATGATTGCTGTAAAAAGAATCTTGAAGTATTTAATTGGTACATCTAAATTATATATACGGTATCCTCTTGAGTGTAATTTCGATCTCATAGGGTATTCAGATGCAGATTATGCAGGTTGTACACTTGACAGAAAAAGTACTTCCGGCATCGCTACGTTTGTTGGGCCATGTATTATCACGCGGGGGTCAAAGAAGCAAAATTTCGTTGCGTTATCTACTGCTGAAGCCGAATACATTGCCGCTGGGCTTGTATGTTCTCAACTTTTATGGCTTAAGCAACAATTATGTGATTACGGTGTTAATGTTGGGTGTATACCTATTTTATGTGATAACACGAGTGCCATAATTATATCTTAGAACCCTACACATCACTCGCGAACTAAGCATATAGACATTAGACACCATTTTCTACGTGATCATGTAGATAAGGGCAACATAAGACTGGAATTTTGTAGTACAGAAAAACAATGGGCTGACATTTTTACCAAAGCATTGGCCAGAGAACGTTTTGAGATTTTACGGTTGGAAATTGGTTTAATTGGTGGCAACTAAACTTGTCACAAATATTTTATTTCCCGTATGATTGACTAGTCAAGACGAGATTGTATGTTTGTGTTCGTATTTTCCGTTGCAAGTACATTCTTATATAGTATTTTATTATTTTATGAGAATATTCCGTTTGCTAGTCTGTTATATTTTGTGTTGTATACAAACCATATCCTTCATCACTTATACATTGTAAGGTTTAGAGCTTCATAAACCAATGACATTTATGATTTGTTTTATTTAGGATGTGAGTAGTACTCCTTACATGGCATGTAACATCAAATTGCATAAGCATGAAATTTGTCTTTTATTGCCTGTATACACTCGGTTTGTGGTGGTGACACATGTGGAGAGGCGACCCTTCCTTTACATTTTACCTACTAACCTCACATTAGCCAAATTTGCCTTGTTTTGACCTATTTATTCAACTACATTCCATATAGCCTACCCTTGTCAAGCTAGTCTTGTTGGTAAATTTGGAAGTCTTGTTGTGGTCAATTTTATTGGTGTTGTGATGGATATTGGAATGAAGGAAGAAGAATATAGAATAAAAAAATGTGAAAAAAAAAATTGAGAAAAAGATGAAATACAAAAATGAGAAAAATGATATAAAAGATGGAAAAGCAAAAATCTCTTCTTACTTATCATTTCCATATTACTTGAGGAGAAGTACTTGTTGATGTAAGTGAGTTTTGTACCATACTTGGCATGGTGCATCATCTTTTATGTTGGGTTGGAAAGTGGAATATGGCTACTTTTGATTGTGATCGGTTCTAGCTTGTCTTTTACCTCCACATATCCAGATTATTTTGCCCCTTCTTACCCAATTACCTCACCTCACATTACTTTGTAAGTCCTCGGCATGTGTTTTGGACCTCGCTTGGTTGGAGTGTATATGTACATTCACTAGAGATATTTATCATGTTAGATTGCATGCATGCTTTTGTAGGTCGTAGTTAGGTGAGTGACTATTTTCATTCTCTCTTACAAAATCTATACTCATATTGGTTTATATTACACACTCTATATTTAGAGCTTGCTTATGTTGAATTTGTTCTTATGCTATAATATGTGCTAGAATTAATATATATTTCTTGCCTCGGTTGATATCATTCTAGTCGTTTTATATCTGTTCTCGTCTTTTCGATGATGTCAAGAGGGAGAAGAAATGATCGTGACTTAAGTATTTGCCTAAGCTTGCTCCTTATCAGAACCTTTAATCTCTTAATGTCCTTAGATGCTATACTTTGTATATAAGTGTTTGTTCTTACGTTCAACTGACTATGACTTTTATGGTATTATGTTGAGAGGGAACTTACACTTAGTCACAAATCGTAAGAGACTTGTCATCATCAAAAAGAGGGAATTTGTTGGACCATATAGGTATATGATTAAGTTTTGATAATAACAAGTATGTGCTTCATATTATATATATACTCTTGCTCGTAATCGTTTGTTTAGTCTTCGTTAGATTGACTTAGGTTACAAGTTTAGCAAGTAATGTTATAGCAACTCTGGCTATAACATTGAAGATTTGTGAAGCATCGTTCAAGTAATACTATAGCAGCTTGAGCTATAACATTGAAGATTCCTAAAAGCGTCATAGTAACTGTAACAAGTTTCAAGTTTAATGATCACTGAAGCAAGAGGCTCGATCAAGTCTATAACAAGCTCAAGATGAAGAGCTTATGATCAAGATGAAGAGATGATCCTATATTGAAGGTCTCCAGGAACATTAGATAGCGTAGGTCATCGTCTTATAACAGTATTTAAACAAATGATTTTGGTAAATAAAGTTATAGCTGTTACGGTTATAACATTACAGACCAGACTCAATGTTATAGGTGATTTAGCTATAACATTAGGCTGCAGTATTGAAAATGCACGACTTGAGTTTTAAATTATTTTGAGAATAGTTTTTCAAATCTTCTCTTTATATTCTTTAAATGAAAAACCTATTTTATAGTAGATTGAAGTTTGTACTTAAATTGGGTTATGAATAGATAATTACCCTTTAGTTAGGCCGACTTTGTGTGACAACTTATGGGTTGTTACTTGGTGGCTAACTAGGGTTTTGTACTTACTCATATCTAAACCCTAATTTGTTTAACCTAATATCTTACTAGGGCTTCACGTTTGATGTAGTAGGCTTATGGGCCGTCTCCTACTCGTGTAAACTCCTTGTGCAAGTAAAGATTAGGGTAAATCTAAATAAGATTATTATTAAAGATATTTTATATCTTTATGGTTATTTAGATTTATTCCATATCTTCTACTAAGATATTGCTAGGTTAAATAACGAGATTGGATCTCCTACTTACTATATACTTCACACGTGATCTATATAGTATCTAGGATTTATGGTAAAAATCTTAAATAAATATTTGTTAGAGATAGTTTATCTCCTTATATTTATTTTATATCTTTTACCTAAAATATTGTTGGATTAAAATAGGAAAAAAATATATCTTATTCCTTCCTTAACCTACACGAGATCCTCTCCATATTTTGGATTTCGGTAAAGATCTTAGATAAAATATTTGTTAAAGATATTTTATCTCCTTATATTTATTCCATATGTTTTACTAAGATATTATTAGAATAAATAAATGTTGATGTGAACATTATTTGCGCACATTTAGTCCCCTAATTGAACCTATTTTGCATACTATTATAGCATTTCATGACCATTTTATCCGTCAAAACCTTCCTATTCGCTTTTCTATCGCATTTCATATGTTTTGTAGAAAAGGAGATAACAAGGCGGAAATTCCCGTCTTTCGTGCATATTTGGAAGCTTATTAATGATATTAGATGGACTAGTATTAAGAGGAGGCAAGAATGATGACCAAAGACGTAGGAATAAAGTGTATATAGAAGGATCAAAGGGTTAAAAGTAAGAATGACGAGAGGGAAGACATTACAAGAAGAAATCGCTCAAAAACCGAACCAAGGGTTGCTCCTTTGGCTCTTAAAATATGCTAGATGGAACGGCGTCGAAAAATCAAGTGATCTAGGCTTTTGAATCACTCCAATAGGAGTCCGGATGAGAAAATGACGTCCGTTTTACAATCCGAGGTCAAACAAAGAAGCTGTTCGGGAATCCGCGCGTCCCGAGACAAATCCGCCCGTCTTCCCCAAGACGCCCGTCTTCCCTACAAGACGGCCGTCTTTTGGCTGGGAAAAACAAGAAATTTCGCTGGAAGAGAATCCGCCCGTCTTCTCCCAAAGCCGCCCGTCTTGCCCTGCTCCAATCCGCCCGTCTTCACCCAAATCCGCCCGTCTTCTCCTGCTACAATCCGCCCGTCCCGACACCAATACGCACGGATTCCCTCACAGCACAATTTCGTCTTCTTCAAGCTTCAAAGAAAGACCCCCTTCCTTCGAAAAATACCGGCTCCTCCCTCCTCAAATCTCAAAAGTATAATTACTAGTTTAGCCCTTAGTTAACCCTAATGCATCCTCCTAATTTCCACTATATATACCCCCTTTTGTAATAATCAAAGTATCAAGTTTTTAGAGTATCAAATTTCCTTAGATTAAATCAAGCTTTCTTAGATTAGATTAGGAGTAGACTAGAATAGATTAATCTCAATCTTTCCACAAATCTCACATTAATCTCTCCTTAATTATTGTTCTAGTTTATTATTATTGGGTAATTGAAGACTATTGGGTTATTATTGGAGGATTGACAACCCTTCATCAATCAATCAAGTTTCTTCTATTATTCTTTGCTTTATTATTTGGATCATCTCAAGTTTTGTATAATTCCTTTACTCTTTAATCTTTATTGTTCATTTCTTCATTCTATTATCATGTTTATACTTGTTGTGATGATTGACACCATTAATGACATGTTTTCCATGGTAATGAGTGAGTAGTCTCTTTAGCTAGGATTAGTGGGTAATTAGGGAAAACCAACATGGGATTGATTCATGCTTAATCTAATATGTTCACATGATTAAATTGCTTGCTTGTTGTGATGTCAACTTTATGCACATGTTATGTTTGATGAAATGCTAAGCCTATGAATCCTTGCATTTACAACCATCTCTTATCCACTCAACTTGACTTGTAAGATATAAACCAACTCGAGTCTTGTTAGACCATGCATAGAAGTTGAATAAGAGGAAAGTAAGTCGACTTGTAGGTGTTGTACAATCTAATCGATTCGGCTCCGGGACCCAACTCTTCCTATGAACCGTAAGACATAAACCAACTCGGTTCCTCCACAACATTAATTGCTTGCAACTTTGTAAACATGTTTGTATGATCAACACCATGAATCCCCTATGACCCCATGATATCCTAGCACTTTTAGCCATTTGTTTACATCCTTCTTTATTGCTTGTTTCACCTTATTGGTTTCATTAGTCTAGACACAACTACAAACCCCATCAATTGTGACACTAGCACAAATTGAGATAGATAGACTTAGAGCCCAAAGCACACCGTCCCATGGATCGACCTCGACTTACCACTAACTAGTAGTTTGTTGAGTATTATAAATGTGTTTGATTGGATGACCCGACGACATCACTCCACATCAAATGTATTAAGATCTTTTTCTTGCTTGGATAAGAATCATGGTAAATCAAAATAATATTTGTTAAAGATTTCTTATCTCCATATATTATTTTTATTTTATTCTTTCCTATCTTCCAAGATTCTATGAGTTGTAAATAATTAAATAAGTTTTAACCTAATTACTTCCTTGTGCATCAATCCACACGGCATCTAGGGTTTCTTTGATGAAAACCTAGATCTCCTCTCTACTATAAATACTACACATGATAATTCATTTAAACTACTTTTCAATATTCGAACAAAACATCCTTTGCAAACGTTTTTAATTTTATTATTCTGTTTGTAAGTTAAAATTGTTTTTGAAAAGTCGTGTGCTTTCCTATATTGCAATTATTTCTAAGTATCGTCATAAGATAATAGCGCTTAAATATTGTTTCTTACTCGTTCATATTGTGAACACTAGAAGAACAATCAAGCACTTTCTTAGTAACTTAAGATAGTCAAAACCGAATATCTAGTGATATTCAAATTGAGTTATAGCTAGAGTTAGCTATACGAGTGGGTTGATAATTTTGTAATCCGGAGAAAGGTAATAAAATTATTAATCGGGAATAGTGGATGTAGGCTTCGACGTGTGAAGCTGAACCACTTCAAAATCGTGTGTCTTTGTAGTTTTCCTTTTCGTTCATTTCATTACGTTCATAATTACTTAGTTAATTAGTTAAAGTTTAATCAATAAACTTTAAGTAATTAATTGCATTGATATAAAATAAAAAGTGGGCATAGATTTTTAAATACTCAATTCCCCCCCCTCTCGAGTATTTCGACTATGATAGACTCTTCAAACACGATAGAATAACATATGTCACGGATAGACAAGATTAACATCATAATACATGTGAATGGAAACCTTAGCCATGAACTTTGAAAGGCAAATAACATACAATACACAAAATGGGACTACTAACATCACACATAAAGCAAAGCATCCGGCTCAGAGGCTACCTTTAAAGCATGCCCGAGACACAAATCCTTAAGTACCTTGGCTCAGCGGTTACCTTTAAAACATGTCCAAGGCACGACCTCTAAAGTATCTGGCTCAGCGATTACCTTTAAAACATGTCCAAATACTACAAAAAACTACCCGACTCAGAGGTTACCTTTAAAACATGTATGAGGCACAACATATAAAGTATCTGCCTCAGTGGTTACCTTTAAAACATGTCCAAATACTACAAACAAGTGCCCGACTCAGAGGTTACCTTTAAAACATGTCCGAGACACAACATATAAAGTATCTGACTCAGCGGTTACATTTAAAACATGTCCAAATACTATAAACAAGTGCCCGACTCAGAGGTTACCTTTAAAACATGTTCGAGGCACAACATATAAAGTATGTGGGACGAGATTACTAATGTCACATTCATACTTATGGCTTACATCTCACCATAAGTACGGATGGGAATATCAATCCCAACGATCATATCGCAACTAGAGGGCTTATAGCTCACCTCTAGTATCCTATAGGACCAAGACTCTCACAACCGAACAATACAAGACATTATCTAGAATACGACCCTTCACAAGTAACTATTTATAATAAATATTTCATACACGTATTAAATTAATCAATATTCCACTTCATAATTTAACATGCCGGTTAAAATAAAATATAACAAGCGGTAATGAATAATTTACGTTAAGTAAAATTTACGGAATAAAATGGAAACAAGCACAAGTGACTCATTTATGAGCCAATAAGCAAACTATGTGAGGCCCAAAGAATTTACTCATATCAACCCAACAAATTCAACACAACAAGTCCAATACATGTAATGTATTTAGCCCAACAAGTATAATGAATCCATTTAATGCAATAAGGTGAACCCAAAAGCTAAGGAGTAGTGAGCCCAGCAATTAAACAAGGGTGATCCCAATGATTATATAATGGTGAGCCCAATAATAAGATAATGGTGAGCCCAAAAATCATTCTTCACAAAATGGAATATTAAGGTAAAAGGAAGAAAAAAGAGTGGAGCACACTCCCACCGTGACCAACAACTCGTCACTACCAAACCACGGTTGAGGCCATGCCACCACCAGCCGCTATCGTGGCCACTGCCACCCACGGTCAGCCCATAGCTGCGGTCAGACACAGGCCCCTTACACCACCATTCACCCACACAAAACAACCTTCAAAACAGCGAGTAAAACAGTCCTATACACGCTATAAAAACAGGGCACCAACCATCTAAAAACTGAGTTTTTCAAGCGGAAAATATCGAGTATACATGTGACGATATTAGCATAAAGACACAACCAGAAAAAGAGACCTAAGGGACCGTTTAATCCATCCCAAAACAGAGAGCACTAGTAGTAAACCGGAGGGTAAAAACAGGGGTGAACAGCCAGCAAAATGCACGATTTCAGACGGAATACATGATGTGACCATAATTTGAGCATATTTAGCTCCCGAATTAGCCTTGTTCCCATGCTTTTTAGTGCATATTTGGGTCATTTATTGTCTTTAGTCCTTTGTTTTGCATATTCTTTGAGGTTTTGATCCCTTGGTAGGAAAGGAATGCAAACCTTGCATTTTCATGGCAAAATGAAGCTAAATTGATGAATTCAATGACCAATCATCGAAGAGAAGACAAGATAAGAAGGTCTTTGTACATACTATAGTAGATGGGCAATGATGAGAAAAGATCCTTGCATCCCCGAGGAAATACTCAAGGATTTTATGAAGAGAAAGGAAGAAAAGAAGAAAGGAAGAAGCGGTAAGAGAATCCGAGCGGATTGCCCACAATCCGCCCATCCAAGAGGAGCAATCCGAGCGTCTTCCTCAGCTGGACGCTCGTCCAGAACCACCACAATCCGCCCGTCCACCCCACGAATCCGCTCGTCCAACAAGAAGACAATCCGCCCGTCCCGTGCTCTGGACGCTCGGATTGTGTGACAGCTAAATCCGTCTTCTACTTGTTTTATGAAGGATGCGCATATTTTTCAAAGACCGGCGAAAAGGAGACCGGAGTCTCCCTTGAGACCGGCGGTTCCTCAAGGACTTAATCGTCATTTAAGCCCTTAGTAAACCCTAATTTATGTACCTAATCCCCACTATAAATACCCTATTAGGCTAATTAGATTATCAGGTTCTCTTTAGCAATCTCTAGTATAGTTTATATCAATCAAATCTCTCTTTAATCTTGTAATCAACATTTAATCAAGTTTTAATACAAATCTCATTTCCTTAATCTCTCTTTTGTTCATCTTTTATTTTGGGTAATTGAAGATTATTTGGGTTATTATTGGCAGATTGACAACCTTCCAATCAATCATCAAGTAGTTCTATTATTCTTTGCTTTATTATTGGAATCATTAGTAGGTATAATTCTCTTAATCCCTCTTTAATTATTGATAATTATCTTCATTTATTCATCATGTTTTACTTTGTTGGTATGATTGACAACCTTGCTAGCATGATCAACATGATAATGAGTGAGTAGTCACCTAGCTAGGGTTAATGGGTAATTAGGGGAAACCAACATGGGGGATGATTCATGCTTAAATTAATATGTTTTCATAGTTTATTTGCTTGATTGTTGTGATCTCAACTTATACATATGTTATGTTTGATGAAATGCGAGCCTATGAATCCTTGCATTTTTTACCCATCACCTATCTTTTCAATGAGACTTGTAAGACATAAACCAACTCGAGTCTCATTAGACCATGCATATAGTTGAGTAGGGAAGATTAAGTCGACTTGTAGGTGTTGTACAATCTAATCGATTCGGCTCCGGGACCCAAACTTTCCTAGAATTTTAAGATATAAACCAACTCGATCCATCACAACAATAATTGCTTGCTTATAATTTGAGAATATGTTTGTATGACTAATTCCCATGAATCCCCTATGACCCCATGACACCCTAGTGCCTTTTATCAATTGTTTAGATCCCTTTTTAATCATCTTGCTTGTTTACCTTTATTGCTATTTAGTTTAGTGATCTTCTACTTCAAATCCCAAATTGTGACACCCCTAGACTCCGCTAGTTGCAATTGAAAATCTCATCTCAATTCCCGTCCCTTGGGATCCGACCTTTACTTGCCTCTTTACTAATTGTAGAGTTGTTTGTAGAGTTATAAATTGTGTTTTGGTCTTGGTGCTCCTAACGACAAGTACCGAAAACTAAACCTCCTAAGGGAGTCTGGCCAAAAATGGCGCCGTTGCCGGGGACGGTGTTAACTTGATTTAGATTTTCTTAGATTGTTATTAGTTGTGTCTTTCTTTGCCTTGGGGAAGTAAAACTCCTCAAGGTTTGTTCTAACTATTTTAAAGTTGTTTGATATTTTGCAAGATGGACCTTATAGATTGTTTTGTAGAGGACCACTTAAGTATACCTTTCTTCAAAGATCCCATGCAAGCATTGGAAGCCTTGGAAGCAAGTGAAGCTAAAAATATGTATTGGGAATTGGAGGTAGATCTTTTTGAGGCCGCTCTAGCTAACAAAGAGCTTACTCATGAGCAATCCGAATTAGTACATAACATCCTTGTGGAAGCATACCAACCTATAGAAAATGAGCAATCCATCCTAGAAGACATCTTACAAGCTCAAGAGCAAGAAGAATTCGTCATGGAATTCGAGTGTGATGAGATTGATGAGAACGAAGAACACGTTGAATATGCCATGAGAATGGAATGTCTAATGGAAATGGAGCAAATTCTCAATGAACCTTCAAAGGAGGAAAGTGAGGTACAAACCCCTACTTTAAAACCCCTTCCCCCAAATTTGAAATATGCTTACCTTGATGAATCAAAGACCAAACCCGTGATTGTTAATGATAGACTTGATGAAAACCAATTGGAAAAATTGCTTGATGTGTTGAAGCAACATGAAAAGGCTATAGGTTATAGTCTAGATGACCTTAAGGGGATAAGTCCCAACATTTGTATGCATAGAATTCATCTAGAGGAGGACCACAGACCTACCATCCAATCTCAAAGGAGATTAAACCCCCACATGCAAGAAGTTGTCAAGGGAGAGGTTATGAAATTACTTGATGCAGGAATCGTATATCCCATATCAGACTCTTTGTGGGTTAGCCCCGTTCAAGTGGTACCTAAGAAAGGAGGTACCACGGTGGTGACAAACGAAAAGAATGAGTTAATACCCACAAGGAAGATCACCGGTTGGCGTATGTGCATTGACTATCGAAAATTGAATTCCGCAACAAGAAAGGATCATTTTCCCCTACCATTCATTGACCAAATGCTTGAGAGGTTAGCCTCCAACAAATTCTTTTGTTACCTTGACGGGTATTCGGGATTCTTTCAAATCCCCATACACCCGGATGACCAACATAAGACCACCTTCACATGCCCTTATGGTACTTTTGCATATAGGAGGATGCCTTTTGGCCTATGTAATGCCCCCACCACTTTCCAAAGATGCATGATGAGTGTCTTCTCCGACTACCTAGAGACCATAATGGAAGTTTTTATGGATGATTTTAGCGTTTATGGAAAGAACTTTGACTCATGTTTGCATAATCTTTCTCTTGTATTGCAAAAATGTGAAGATGTTAGTCTTGTTTTAAATTGGGAAAAGTGTCACTTCATGGTCAATGAAGGAATTGTTTTGGGTCATTTAATCTCGGAAAAGTGCATCGAGGTCGATAAAGCTAAGGTTGAGGTGATAGAGAAACACCCACCTCCCGTGAATGTTAGAGGGATGAGAAGTTTTCTCGGTCACGCGGGTTTTTATCGCTGTTTCATAAAAGATTTTTCAAAAAAAGCGAAACCCCTCACTCAACTCTTACTTAAAGATGCCCAATTCCATTTCACTAATGGGTGTGTTGAAGGATTTAATAGAATTAAGGAATCACTAATCTCGGCACCGATCATTCAACCTCCAAATTGGGAACTACCGTTCGAGATTATGTGTTATGCTAGTAACTACGCCGTTGGAGCGGTTCTTGGCCAACGGGTAGGAAGAGCTCTTCATGCCATCTACTATATAAGAAAGACTCTTGATCCCTCCCAAGTGAACTATGATACCACCGAGAAAGAGCTTCTTGCCATTGTCTATGCTTTGGACAAATTCCGTTCCTACTTACTTGGATCCAAAGTGATTGTCTTTTCGGATCATCGTGCTCTCCGACATCTCTTGATAAACAAGGAGGCTAAACCAAGGTTGTTAAGATGTATTTTGCTTCTTCAGGAATTCAACTTGGAAATAAGAGACAAGAAAGGAGCCGAAAATGTAGTGGCAGATCACTTGTCAAGAATTCGGTTTCATGATGAACAAGGAGAAACGCCGATCAATGTCTCATTTCCCGACGATATCTTAATGGCCATTCAAACACAACTTGAAAGGCATATCACCCCATGATTTGCCGATTATGCCAACTATATCGTTGGAAGAGTACTCCCTCCAAATTTGAACTACAACCAAAGGAAGAGGTTCTTATTCGAAGTAAAGAGGTACTTTTGGGATGACCCAAATCTCTACAAAGAGGGTAGTGATGGGCTCTAATGGAGGTGCATCCCTCAATGGGAAGTCCAAGGAATCTTGGAAGGATGCCACTCGTCACCCTACGGTGGGCACCATAGAGTAAGGAGAACCATTTCAAAAATTCTTCAATCGGGCTTCTATTGGCCTACAATGTTCCAAGACACGAGGGAATTCATCATTCATTGTGATGCTTGTCAAAGGACGGGGAATATCTCTTGGAGGAATGAAATGCCACAAAGGGGCATACTAGAGGTGGAGATCTCCGACGTTTGGGGGATCGACTACCAAGGTCCGTTTGTGACATCCAATGGAAATAAGTATATCCTTGTGGCCGTAGACTACGTCTCAAAGTGGGTGGAGGCAATTGCCACTCCAAACGATGATGCAAAGACGGTCACCAAGCTCTTCAAGAAAATAATCTTCCCAATATTCAGAGTCCCTAGAGCAATCATAAGTGATGGAGGAACGCATTTGCATGAAAAGAAACTCGCATCCCTTTTGACCAAGTATGGTGTTCAACATAGAACCGGCTTGGGATATCATCCTCAAACAAGCGGTCAAGTTGAAGTTTCGAATAGAGAGATCAAGTAAATTCTTGAGAAAGTGGTAAACAAGACCCGAAAGGATTGGAGCACAAAGCTTGATGACGCTCTTTGGGCTTATTGGACGGCCTATAAGACTCCCATAGGAGCCTCCCCTTACAAGCTTGTTTATGGAAAAGCATGCCACTTGCCAATCGAATTAGAGTACAAAGCTTTTTGGGCAATCCGAGCCCTTAACCTTGATCTCAAATTAAGTGGTCAAAAGAGGATGATTCAAATTCAAGAGTTGGAGGAATTCCGACTACAATCTTATGAGAATGCCAAGATCTACAAGGAAAGGACAAGATTTCTCCATGACAAGAGGATCAAGCAAAAAGCCTTGCACAAAGGGGATAAAGTCATTCTATTCAATTCCCGCTATCGACTCTTTCCAGGAAAGTTGAACTCTAGATGGATGGGTCTCTATGTGATCACCGAGGTTGGAAAATATGGGGATTTTGAAATCAAGGCGGAAGATGGAAGCAAATTCAAGGTCAATGTTCAAAGATTGAAGCCATATTATGAGGGAGCATTTGTTGGAGAGGTCGAGGTTACCTACCTCGGGCCTCCTCATCCTTGAAGGAATCATCAAAGGGAGAGTTTGGTGGAGTGCTCCCCAAACCACCACTTGTAAATATACTAACCCCTCTAACTTGTATTTATAATTTTGTTGCATTTCTTTTATCATAAACATAAATTCTTTCCATGAGAGTAAGTGAGGGAGGGTCACTAATGATTTTTGATGAAGGAAGGAACTAATTTTCAACTGTGGGGAAGCTTTTATCGGAGTTAAGGAAATCAAAGGGAATCCGCAGCAAGGAACCCGGGCGTCCAAAGAGAGAATCCGCTCGGTTTGTACAAAGACGACCGTCTTGTTAAGAATACGCTCGTCCGGCAAGAATCTGAGCTTCTGAAGATGAATCCGCTCGTCTTTTTGCTGCAACAATTTAAGAAAAGTTCCTGTAACAGAATCTGCTCGACTATGAGAAAAAACGCTCGTCTTTCTCCAGAAAAGACGCTCGTCTTGGGCTCGATCCGCTCGTCTTGACTGCGTCAAATTTTTGAAAAAATTCGCTGTAAGAGAATCCGAGCGTCTTCCCTGGAATCCGCTCGTCCCAGAATGACAGAATCCGAGTGTCCCGAGCCCGAGTCCGCTCGTCTTCCTGCGGTCTTCACTCCTGATTTTCCCAATTTTAATTCACCCCACCACACAATTTGTGACACATCACCCTTCCTTCCACTTGTATTATAAAAACCCACCTTCTTATGACTCCAAAGCATAACCCAAACACCCTTTTATTCCACAAAATCAAAAAGCCCCAATTTCTAGGGTTTCAAAAGCAACATTCAATCCACAAAGAGCATCTTCATACTTTAACAAATCAAAAATTCCAACTTAACAATCAAAGAATGGGACCATCTACTTGGGAAGCTTGACAAGTGTATATAGGCCCTAGTAGATGCTTTTTCTTCTTAAGACTTTGTTTGTTAGAATACTTGTAAAACACCCTAGGATGTGTCATGCTAGCATCCTTTGACCCATGGATTAAGGCCTAGTCAAGAGTACCTTGTGGTGTGATAACTCCTTGGCTACCGTTTATTCCAAGGTGACCCTTGAAACCATGCATCCATCATCCATGTTCTACCACATTTTTGTCATCAAAGGGAATGGGCACAAAAAGAAATTGATTTGAGTTCAATGAAATGAAAAGTGAAAGAAAGTTTCCAAAATGCATCAAATGAAAAGAGGAGCAAAAATAGAACTCCTATGCTTCAAATATAAGGCACCCTCACTACATATGGGGTGACTTTGAAAATGTTTCAAAGAAATGCAAAAAGTTGAAAGTTGTCAAGTGTTGAAAAGCCAAAAATCAAAAGAAATGGCAAAAGAAAGTGTTCTCAAATGTTATATGCCACAAGAAATTAGGGGGAAAAACAAAAACAAAAGCAAACTCCCAAAATGAAACTCAAATATCTGTTGATCCCTTTATCCATCGTATCCATTTTTGTGCATGGTAGAGAGGGGACGACCCTTCTTCTTGTCTAGGCAAGAAGGGGAATTCCGCGATCCTCCAGTGTTTCTAACACCATAGGGAGTCTATTCTTGACAAAAGCATTTAACGATTGAGGACAAAGGTACCCTAGCTTGACACAATTTGGAGGTGATTTATTGGTATCCTTCTAGGCTTAGTAGTTTGAAGAAATTACATCTATGAAGGAGTGTGTACCCTTGAATTGCTTCCCCTTTAGATAATTTCCGCACTTAGATGAGGAAAGTGGCTATTCTTTTGTAGATGCATCCATTACTTGATTTTTTGAGCTTTAATGTTTATATGTGTCGCCATTTTGGCAAGACCCACCTTGCCTTGCAAGAAGGCATCTTACCTCATGGTTGTCTTGTTGTGAGTTGAAGGGGCGGAGTGAGACCCGCTAATTGTCTCATATCGGCTATGCTATTAGGTTAGTTTAAATAACGGCCCTAGTATTTGTCGCCTCTTTACTCGGGACGAGCAAAGGTTCGGTTTGGGAATATTTGATGTGACGATAATTTGAGCATATTTAGCCCCCGAATTAGCCTTGTTCCCATGCTTTTTAGTGCATATTTGGGTCATTTATTGTCTTTAGTCCTTTGTTTTGCATATTCTTTGAGGTTTTGATCCCTTGGTAGGAAAGGAGTGCAAACCTTGCATTTTCATGGCAAAATGAAGCTAAATTGATTGAATTCAATGACCAAGCATCGAAGAGAAGACAAGACTAGAAGGCCTTTGTACATACTATAGTAGATGGGCAATGATGAGAAAAGATCCTTGCATCCACGAGGAAATCCTCAAGGATTTTATGAAGAGAAAGGAAGAAAAGAAGAAAAGAAGAAGCTGTAAGAGAATCCGAGCGGATTGTCCACACTCCGCCCATCCAAGAGGAGCAATCCGAGCGTCTTCCTCAGCTGGACGCTCGTCCAGAACCACCACAATCCGCCCGTCCACCCCACGAATCCGCTCGTCCAACAACAAGACAATCCGCCCGTCCCATGCTCTGGACGCTCGGATTGTGTGACAACTAAATCTGTCTTCTACTTGTTTTATGAAGAATGCGCATATTTTTCAAAGACCGGCGAAAAGGAGACCGGAGTCTCCCTTGAGACCGGCGATTCCTCAAGGACTTAATCGTCATTTAAGCCCTTAGTAAACCCTAATTTATGTTCCTAATCCCCACTATAAATACCCCATTAGGCTAATTAGATTATCAGGTTCTCTTTAGCAATCTTTAGTATAGTTTATATCAATCAAATGTCTCTTTAATCTTGTAATTAACATTTAATCAAGTTTTAATACAAATCTCATTTACTTAATCTCTCTTTTGTTCATCTTTTATTTTGGGTAATTGAAGATTATTTGGGTTATTATTGGGAGATTGACAACCTTCCAATCAATCATCAAGTACTTCTATTATTTTTTGCTTTATTATTGGAATCATTAGTAGGTATAATTCTCTTAATCCCTCTTTAATTATTGTTAATTATCTTCATTTATTCATCATGTTTTACTTTGTTGGTATGATTGACAACCTTGCTAGCATGTTCAACATGATAATGAGTGAGTAGTTTCCTTAGCTAGGGTTAATGGGTAATTAGGGGAAACCAACAAGGGGGATGATTCATGCTTAAATTAATATGTTTTCATAGTTTATTTGCTTGATTGTTGTGATCTCAACTTATACACATGTTATGTTTGATGAAATGAGAACCTATGAATCCTTGCATTTTTTACCCATCACCTATCTTTTCAATGAGTTTTGTAAGACATAAACCAACTCGAGTATCATTAGACCATGCATATAGTTGAGTAGGGAAGATTAAGTCGACTTGTAGGTGTTGTACAATCTAATCGATTCGGCTCCGGGACCCAAACTTTCCTAGGATTGTAAGATATAAACCAACTCGATCCATCACAACAATAATTGCTTGCTTATAATTTGAGAATATGTTTGTATGATCAATTCCCATGAATCCCCTATGACCCCATGACACCCTAGTGCCTTTTATCAATTGTTTACATCCCTTTTTAATCATCTTGCTTGTTTACTTTTATTGCTATTTAGTTTAGTGATCTTCTACTTCAAATCCCAAATTGTGACACCCCTAGACACCGCTAGTTGCAATTGAAAATCTCATCTCAATTCCCGTCCCTTGGGATCCGACCTTTACTTGCCTCTTTACTAATTGTAGAGTTGTTTTTAGAGTTATAAATTGTGTTTTGGTCTAGGTGCCCCTAACGACAAGTACCGAAAACTAAACCTCCTAAGGGAGTCCGACCAATACAAAAGAAAAATTCGAGACGTACTGAGTAATACTATAACAAGGATAAGCACCATCAATTTCCTCCCATAAATAAGCCCAGAAAATCAGCGAGGAAGGTACACAGTTCCTCGAAGAGAAAACAAGCAACATTCGGGGTTACAAGGACGACCAAAATCGTGAAGATTAAGCCATGGAAACGACTAACAACCAACTAAACTGACCACAAGCTTCACAAAATTTACTCCACACATGAGGAAACACATCAAGGCTTAAACTTTACGATAAACACAGTAAAAAGTGAGTAGGAAGGGCGAGTTTACCGACGTTTGTCGAGTAACATATCATCGTTACCTTAAACGCTCATTATTCTTCGAATAAACGGTCCCCAAAGCTTGAGTCTTCCACCAGGTCTTCGAAACCTTCATCAAGGAGCAAGAAAATGAAAGGATTGAGGCAAAAACCGAAAATTTTATAAGACGGTAAAATTCGAAACCATCACAAAAATGAGACTTTATTACCTTGAAAGAAGGAGAAAGGAAAGAGGAAGAGAATGGTGCAAGAATTACGGAAAAAGGTTGAGAAACGGAGGAGAAATCCGGGTTTGTAGGCCGAGTTTTAATGGAGATTTGAGAAGGTGTGCTGCTGTTATATGTTGTTGCTTTATTTCGAAAAAGGAAGAAAGAAGGAAAAGGGGAAACAGGTTGCTTGCTTGGGGATTGGTTCGAAAATGATTGTGAGGGTGAGAGAGAGTAAAATATTATTAATTTAGTTAGGTGCAAAAAGTGAGTAATGTGTTGTCGATACGGGATAGGTCGGAAATAAATTTGTCTCACATGTGAAAATATGGCGGTCTTGCTAGACGAAAATTTTACGTCTTAAACCTACTATAATTTAAGACGGAACTTAATTATTATTAATATTATCATTATCATTATTACTATTATTATTCCTATCTGACGAAAACATATATTTTATATAAAATAAGCTTTAAAATTATAGCTTTTATAAAAATCGTGTTTAAAAATAAAATTAATAAAATTAAATAATTTAAAATATAAATAAAACAATAGAATGGTCAATTTAATTATAAATGTTAAAAAGGGAAAATTCGCGGGTGTTACATAAGCTATGAAAGAGGTTTGTTCCAAGAACTCATGAGATTGATATATATCATAAATTAGCTGAATTAAAGCCAGATAGTTTGAGTATTTTGCGACAATATTGCTGAATTTGAAAGAATAACCCTTATGAGTGAAGTAGAGGAGATCGAGGAACAAAAGATGGCTCGTTTCATTCGAGGGCTAAATCTTAATATTGCTAATGCGGTGGAGATGTACCCTTATTCTTCTTTTGATATGCTATGTGATCTATGTGTGAAAGCTGAAGGACAAATAAAGTCAAGTCGTGTTACTTCTAGGCCAAGTCATTGGGAATGACCCGAGGTGATTGAATTCAAAGAAACTAGTTCGAGCACAATTGTGAAATCCGTGGTTTCAGCAGCCCCTTTTGTTCAAACAGTTTCTAAGACTATTGAGGAGTCTAAAGAGAAGAGCTTGACCAAAGTTCAATGTTTCAAGTGTCAAGGGTTAGGACACTATCAAAGTGAGTGCCCTAATGGAAGAAGTATAACGCTATGTGAAGCAATTGCCATTTGAGACAAATTATATGATCAAGAATTGCGAGAAAGAGGGTTGTTTATTATCAATGGTGAAGAAGGAGACGACAAAGAAATCGAAGTATACAAAACTCCAACCTATGATACGTTTTTAGACATGAGGCATACACTTCAAACAAGGAAGGAATCCATTGAGGATGAATTTGAACAAGTGCTAAACAATGAAGAGCTACACGAAAACATTTATTCTTCATTATGTGTAAATCATCCCCCAATATTTGACGATTATGAAGACGACGAGATGGTTGATGCTATTGATGGTGAAGCTGCAAAGATTGTGAATTTTGATGAGGATGATTATAAACAAGAGGAGGAAAAATAAATTGTTGAAGGACTAACATTGGAGTTAATTTCAATTCATAGCAATCTAATTCATGTCAAACCAATATTGATGAAGGGCAAATATAAATCTCCATTGGAATCGTATATTGATAAATTCTTATTTGGTGATAGGGATTCTAATGTTACTTTGCTTACTTCGGTGTTAACGGGGAATTATGAAGATGTTGAAGGCAATGACAACTTATTGGGTTCTATAGAGTTTAAATAGGTGCCTAGTTCTTGTGTTGTTGGTATTCAAATAGAGGTGAATGCTGCAACTGTCAAAAGATCATCATGTTCACTTGGTCTTGAATATGCAGATGTTAACAAGTTTCTAATTCTTGTGCAAGGAGGGTGGAGGGGTATGATGCGTGATGTGACCATAATTAGCGCATATTTAGTCCCCGAATTAGCCTTGTTCCCATGCTTTTTAGTGCATATTTGGGTCATTTATTGTCTTTAGTTCTTTGTTTTGCATATTCTTTGAGGTTTTGTGTCCTTGGTAGGAAAGGAGTGAAAACCTTGCATTTTCATGGCAAAATAAGACTAAATTGATTGAATTCAATGACCAAGCATCAAGGAGAGACAAGATTAGAAGGCCTTTGTACATATTATAGTAGTTGGGCAATGACGCGAAAGGATCCTTGCATCCCCGAGGAAATCCCCAAGGATTTTATGAAGGAAAGGAAGAAAAGAAGAAAGAAGTGAAGGCTGTCCCGGCAATCCGTGCGGATTGACTGGAAGACGCCCGTCCTCCACCTCCACAATCCGGCCGTCTTCTCCCAAAGACGCCCGGGCAGCAAGCCCAGAAGACGCCCGGATTCCCTTGAAGACGCCCGAGCAGAGACTGTTGAATCCGGCCGTCCCGTGCCTAAGACGCACGGATTCTAAGACAGCAACATTTCGTTTCTTCAAGCTTCAATGAAAGATGCCCATCCTTCGAAAAATACCGGCGTTTCCCTGCTCAAACCTCAAAAGTGTAATTACTAGTTTAGCCCTTAGTTAACCTTAATGCATCCACCTAATTTCCACTATAAATACCCCATTAGTCTAATTAGAAGAGCATGTTCTTCTTATCAATTCTTAGAGTAGTTAATATCAATCAAATCTCTCTTTAGTTTTGTAATCAACAATTAATCAAGTTTTAATTCAAGTTTTATTTCCTTAATCTCTCTTTTGTTCATCCTTTATTTTGGGTAATTGAAGATTATTTGGGTTATTATTGGGAGATTGACAACCTCTCAATCAAGCATCAAGTACTTCTTTTATTCTTTGCTTTATTATTGGAATCATTAGTATGTATAATCCTCTTAATCCCTTTTTAATTATTGTTAATTACTTTCATTTATTCATCATGTTTTACTTTGTTGGTATGATTGACAACCTTGCTAGCATGATCAACATGATAATGAGTGAGTAGTCACCTAGCTAGGGTTAATGGGTAATTAGGGGAAACCAACATGGGGAATGATTCATGCTTAAATTAATATGCTTTCATGGTTTATTTGCTTGCTTGTTTTGATCTCAACTCATGCACATGTTATGTTTGATGAAATGCGAGCCTATGAATCCTTACATTTTTTACCCATCACCTATCTTTTCAATGAGACTTGTAAGACATAAACCAACTCGAGTCTCATTAGACCATGCATGTTGTTGAGTAGGGAAGATTAAGTCGACTTGTAGGTGTTGTACAATCTAATCGATTCGGCTCCGGGACCCAAACTTTCCTAGGATTGTAAGATATAACCCAACTCAATCCATCACAACAATAATTGCTTGCTAATAATTTGAGAACATGTTTGTATGATCAATTCCCATGATTCCCCTATGACCCCATGACACCCTAGTGCTTTTTATCAATTGTTTACAACACTTTTTATCCATCTTGCTTATTTACTTTCATTGGTATTTAGTTTAGTGACCTTCTACATCATCCCAAATTGTGACACCCCTAAGACACCACTAGTTTCAATAGAAATCTCATCTCAATTCACGTCCCTTGGGATCCGACCTTTACTTGCCTCTTTACTAATTGTAGAAATTGTTTGTGAAGTTATAAATTGTGTTTTGGTCTAGGTGCTCCTAACGACAAGTTACCGAAAAGATTTAGTCCCGACCAAAAATGGTGCCGTTGCCAGGGACGGTGTTATCTTGATTTACTTTTTTTATATTGTTATTAGTTGTGTCTTTCTTTGCCTTGAGGAAGTAAAACTCCTCAAGGTTTGTTCTAATTGTTTTCGAGTTGTTTGATATTTTGCATGTCTAGAAGGTCACAAGGTGATTTTTTACCTTTTGATCGTGAAATTGAAAGAACTTTGACAACCAATAGAAGACTTGCTAGGAGGAATTTGAGAGGTATTAGTAAGGTTGTAGATATTCAACCAACTATTGAGTTCATCAACCCTTTTGCAAGAGAAGGTGAGGAGAACCCAACACAAAATACCACACAAAATCAACCCACAATGCCTAAGTTTTCATCACATTCCGTACCCACCGAGGAGAACCTACCCAACGGTACTCCCACACCACAACATTTGACCGGAAATTTTATTGCCAAATCCGCCTTTATCCAATTAGTCGAAAGGAGCCAATTTGGGGGGATGCCTAGTGAAGACCCTCATTCTCATATGGAGACCTTTTGTGACTATTGTGATGCGATTTCTCAAACCGGTGTAACTCAAGACCAAATTCGATGGGTCTTATTTCCTTTTTCTCTAATTGGCACCGCGAAACAATGGTTGAAGGGCCTTGATAAGGACACTCTCGGAATTGATTCTTGGAAGAAGTTGGCTCTAGCTTTCTACAAAAAATTCTACCCACCGGAAAAGACTAACATGCTAAGAGCTCAAATTACGGGTTTTAAGCAAAGGGATGAAGAATCTTTGTATGAAGCTTGGGAGCGGTTGAAAGGAATTTGTCGCTCATGTCCTCACCATGGACTTAGCGAGTGGTTCTTGGTACAACAATTTTGGAACGGTCTATATGAAGATTCAAGGAACATTCTCAACATGGGATCGAATGGAATGTTCACCGAAGTTGATGACAATCAAACTTGGAACAAAATTGAGGAAATGGCGGTCCATAACTCACAATATAGTAGACCTCGCAAGGCTACTAGAGGAGGAAAGCATGAAGTGGACTCCATTACTCAATTGGGTGCTAAACTTAGTGCTCACATTGACACAATCAATTTGAAGTTTGAAAAAGCTATGGCTAGACTTGAAGAAGCCTCAAAATCACAAAAGCATCATGTTAATGCCATGACGGCATCTTCATCAATCCTAAGTGGGATATGTGAAAATTGTGGAACTTTGGGACATGACCAAAGTGAATGTAGGGGAACAAATGAACAAGTGAATGCCTTCGAAGCATACAAGAGTGGTACCCCTTATTCCAACTATTACAATGAAAACACCAAATTCCATCCAAATCTCTCATACAAAAGCCAAAATGTTCAAAACCCTCAAACAACATACACCTCACCTCCCATGAGAAACCAAAATCAAAGACCCTTTTACATCCAAAACCAAGGTTAACAAAATCAAAATCCATACAATCACCAAAATGACCAAGGTTTTGATGTTCAAAAAGCGGTCCTCCAAATGCAAAAGAATCAACAAGAATTTTTCACTCAAATGCAAAAAGATAGTCAAGCAAAGGAAACCACCATCAACAACATCCTAGCTCACACCAAGATGTTGGAAACCCAATTGACTCAACTAGCATCTTCAAGCTCACAAAGACAAAAGGGGCAATTACCACCTCAAAGTAATCCCCCAAGACATGAAACGGTTAGTGCCATTCACTTGAGAAGTGGTACAAGGTATGAAGCACCAAAGAAGCAAGTTGAGGATGAAGTTGTGGAAGCTAGTGATAAGGAAGAAATTGTGCAAAACTCCAAAGATGGAGAATCATCAAAAGAAGAAATTTCAAAGAAAAATGAAGACAAGGTCAAGGAGAAGGAGCCCATTGTGATTAGACTTCCTTTTCCAAGTCGTCAATCCAAGCCCAAATTTGATGACCAACTTGGAAAATTTATGGAAATTGTGAAGAATTTGGAAGTCTCAATTCCTTTCACGGAATTAATTAATCATGTGCCAGCCTATGCGAAATACATGAAAGACATCCTCACAAAGAAGAAGTCGATCCGGAAGCTTGAGACTATCGCCTTCACTAAGGTGAGTAGTGCAATACTTCAAGGGAGTTCACCTCCAAAACTAAAGGATCCGGGAAGCTTCTCAATACCGTGTACCATTGGCGACACCACGATCAACAAAGCCTTATGTGATCTAGGGGCTAGTGTGAGTGTTATGCCGTACTCAGTGAGTAAAAGGTTGGGGATGGGAGATCTTAAATGCACCAATATCACACTCCAAATGGCCGATAGATCGACGAAGACACCATTAGGGATATGGGAAGATGTTCCCGTAAGAATTGGGAAGTTTTTCATCCCGGTGGACTTTGTCATTGTTGATATGGAAGAAGATTCCAACATTCCAATCATTCTAGGAAGACCTTTCTTACACACCGCGGGTGCGGTGATTGATGTAAAACATGGAGAGCTCACTCTAGAAGTGGGAGACGAGAGTATAACTTTTAATCTTGACAAGACTATGAGAGCTCCCCGTTTACATGAACCATGTTTTATGATCGATCATTATAGTCGGAAGGATGATAGGAAGAAGTCGGAACTCCAATGGAAGAAGAAAATTGAAGATGCTCCATTCAAAGAGCAAGTGAATTGTGACAAAGAGAGCTTGTAAAGCTCACCAAAGTCAAGCAATGAAGAAGATGGCCTTATTGGCCAAGAAAAGAAAATGGGAGGGTTGTCTCCATCAAATCAAGAGATTTTCAATGATCAACTTAATGAAGTTTGTGGTCTTTGGGACGACGAATTCGAAGGGATTTTTAATCCCTACATTGGTAATGCCATCGATCAAGACCGACAACAAGGGCCAAGGTCTATTGAAGACCTTTATCATGACAATGAACAAGCGTTTGATTACTTTTTTAAGGTGTTGAGCAACATCAACAACACCTTGAACATGCCCCCTTGACATCTCATCAAGAATGAGAGTTTGGTGGAGTTCTCCCTAAACCACCATTTGTAAATATTTCTAACTCCCTAACTCGCATTTCAATTTTTATATTGCATTTTTGTTATTTTTGGATTTTTATACTTTGATCAAGATTATTATCATGTTTGAGAGAAGTGAGGGAGGGACTAATAATTTCAATTAATGTGTAGTGCTTTAGCTTAGTGTGGGGATGGCAATTGCCTAGGCTATCCATGCCTTAGTAGTGCCTCCACAATGAAGAACACGAGATATGAAGAAGAATGAAAAATGACAAGGGATATGCAAAGTACACGGATGGAACTGAATCCGGGTAAAAGGGGTCGAACCCGAGCGGTTTCAGGAGAATCCGCCCGTCTTCAGGCAATCCGGGCATATTGGGCAGAAGACGCCCGTCCCTCTGAGCTGAACTTTTGAAATTTTGTGACTGTCAACGAAACCGGGCGTCCTGCATTAGAATCCGCCCGTTTTCAGAAAGACGCCCGTCCTAAAGGAAAGACGCCCGTCTTCTTGGCTGAGGAAAACAAGAAAAATCCCTGGAAAGGAATCCGCCCGTCTTCACTGAAAGACGCCCGTCCCGCATTTTCAAATCCGCCCGTCTTTAGGCGAGAATTTTAAAACCCAGAACAAACAGAATCCGGGCGTCCCGAAGGAAAGCCGCCCGTCTTCCCCCTGCATTTCAAATTTTTCGGGTTTATTATAAACCCCCTCCCACATTCATTTCTTCATTTCTTCATTCATAACACTACCCATAAACCCCATAACTCCAAAACCCCCATCCTCTCCATTACAAAAACAAGATTCCTCAACAACATTCACCAAAATCAAATCAAAACATCCTTTTAACAACAAATCAATCACTCCTCTCTCAACAAAAATCAAAACCAAGCACAAAATCTTCAACCTTTGAGTCGATTTTTGAATTCATAAAGGTGAAGCCTTTCATCTTTAAATCGATTTGGGTGCACTAGAAATTGAAGATTTTTCACTCTTTTCTTGGTTTATTCATCAATGGCAAGGACTAAGGGAGCAACAAAAGCAACAAAGGCAAAGGCACCAAAGGCAAAGGCACTCTCATCAAGACAAAAGAGTCTTCAAGCAAAGAAAGCATTGGCTATGGTGGTAGCTAGCCCAAACTTGGAAGTGCAATAAGAACAACCTCCCATGGAAGCAACAACATCTACTACTCCGGAAATTGCTCAACTTTCGAATTATCCGGAGGTAATTTTCATTTCCAAATCCCATAGGGACACTTTTGCCAAGTTTGCTAGTAAATCATTTCTATCCACCAAGTTTATTTGTGAAGATGCCTTAGATAAGTTGGGTGTCCTTGAGCAAACTAGAGCCTTCTTTAAAGTCATGGGGATGGAGAAATTGTTTGAATCAAAAGAATTGACATACCCCTCCCTTACCTTAGAATTTTTGAGTTCTTTGAAAGTTAATAAGGTTGAGACTATGGAAAGCATCGAGTTTCGCCTAGCTAATGTTAGTAGGCGCATCTCCTTTGAGGAAATGGGTAAAGCTTTGGGTCTTACTGATTCACCGAGTTATTTTAAGAATGTTGGCAAGTACGACCCCGACCCTCTTTGGGAGGCGATTTCCGGAAGGAAATTTGAGAACTTTCATGCTAGTCGCGCTCTATTAGTCCACCATCCGGGCATTAGAGTGTGGCACAAGGTCATAGGGAACACCATCATTGCAAGAAAAGACACTAACCATTTCACCAAACTCGATTTTGTTCTTCTTGAGTCGGCCTTGAACATTGGAAGGGAATTCACCAAGCCTTTCAACTCTCTAAGGCTTTTGGTAGATAGATGGCTAAATGTTGATTGTGGGAAGCAAGGCACTACCGTTATTGTGAATGGAGGTCTAGTCACTATTTTAGCTAAATACTTTGATCCGAACTTCAACAAAGATAACAAGTATGTAGCAAAGAAGGGTGGTCATCTCATTGATATTGATACTATGATGAACAAGTACAAGTAGGTCTCTCATAACCCTCTTGACACCAAGTATGGATGGCTCACTAGTGAGGCTAGATATTTTACTTTGCCTTCGAAGATTTGTCGTTTAAGTGTCCACCGGACCAACTATCTACTTCCCCTATCAAGAGAGGCCGAATACATTATCCGACAAAAAAAGGGTGAAATTGAAATTCCCTCCTCTTCCATTGTCACACCACCCTATCCTTTCGAGTACCAAGAGTTCAAGCCCAAAGGTGTTGAAGCAAGAAATGATTATTTGACTCTTCTTATGCAAGAGATGCACAAGCAAGCCTTCGAGGATCGGAAAGATGCTTACTTAGCCCAATATCCACCCCTCCTTCACTTAGCTAGGCAAGGACTACTTGACCCTTCATGTCCTTTGCCTAGTTGGGCGGATAGGGAAGTCTTCTTTCCGAGTGCATCTAGGGTTGTTCCAGGTGATAATGAGGTTGTCGGTAATGAAGAGGTTGATGATAACATTGATGAAGAAGCTAGTGAAGAAGGAGAAGAGGATGATGAGCAAGGTGAACAAGAAAGTGAAGAAGAAAGTGGTGATGAGACCACTTCTAGTGAGGAAAATGATGATAGTGATGATATGATGGAAGATTAGCAAGCTTTGGAGGCTCCTACCCTCTTGAGGTTTGTCTATTTCTCTCTTTGTTTTATTTATTAATCTTGATCATTGTTGGAGTAGTCCTAGCACCATAGAGGACTAACACCTCGGCCCCATTGAGGTGTTCTCTTTTTTATTGTTCCCACCTTTTGAAAATCCAAAATGACAAAGTTAGTTTCATGCATTGTATAGTGTCTGCATGAACTACACCCAACCTTAGGACATTAGCAATAATGTCTAACTCGGTTTGGGGAAGTACATGCATACACAACGGGAGGTAATCTAAATTATCCTCTCCGTCATAAACAAAAACCATGCATCATGTAGTGTAGATTAGTGTAGCTTGCATTTAGTGTAGAAATCATGCATCATATTTGCATAATTTCCCATCATTTTGGCCATTGAGGACAATGCCCATATTAGTGTGGGGATGGGGAATTCTAACTTAACTTTTATTCAAAAATTCAAAAAAATTGAAAATTTTCGAAAAATCATAAAAAATTGAAAATTGAAAAACCAAAAACAAGTTCTTTTCCTTTGTAGTGTAGTCTTGTATATATTGTTGTATATATTGTGTTTGTTCTATTCTTGTTCACATTGATCGACTACGCCACATCCGAGACATGAGGATCATGAAGACCGCATGGTATGATCTTTCCAATCTCCTTTTTCCTCTTTATGTTAATGACTATGTGGCTTTATTTTGATTGATGCGGTATAACAATGTGAACTTAGGACTTGCATTTAGTTTATATGTCATATTAGTTGGTAGAATCACTTGCATTAGGATGTATATAATAATTGCATCATGGCATATAGTTGCATTTAGATAAAATATTTTGAAAAGTGCCTAATTGAGAACTTTGACAAGAGCAACTAAGCCATAACAAATACTTTTTCAACTTAAGACTTTGCCTACTAGAATGGTTGTAAAACACCCTACGTTGTGTCATACTAGTGTCTTTTGACCCATGACCCAAAGCCTAGTCAAGGGTTTGCATGTGAGTCACCTTTTCCAACCCCGTGATGCGATGTGGACGTGGTTAACTTGTCTAGGTGACCTTGATTGACCTTGTGGTATGGCAACCCAAAAATACTTTCTATCAATAAGTTTGAAGTGCTCATTTCAAAGATTTTGTATGTGGAAACGTTTAATGCCATGGAAACCTCAAATGTTATGAAATGTTGAAATGTTGAGAATTTTAGTTATTTTGATGGAGGCGTACCACTTCGATGTGCTTTGGAGAGGGATCCATTGAATTGGGCCCCCACACGGTTGTGAATTCAACCGCCCAGAGATAGAGTGACTATCACCCCGATAAGCTATTGTCTAGAGGTTAACCGGTTGCCTAATAAGCGATTGGCGAAAGCAAAGGACATTAGCACGGAAGGGACAAACCCCATCTCTAATTTTTGAAATGTGAAAGTTGAATGAGGTCAATTTTTGAATACTAGTCATATCCACCTTTGTTTATAACGATTAGAGCATTTCATTCCCAAAAAGCCTTTTTGTCAAGCCACTTTGTCGAGCTTGGGACGATCCATGACCTTTACTTTTGTAGAGAACTCGAGACTTGTCATGTCATATGCTACTAGCATCATGGGGATCATCATTCCACACCATCCGATCGCTCTTGACGAAAGCATTTGGAAATTGAGGACGAAAGTAGTCTAGTTTAACACCATTTGGAGGTGATTTAGTGCCATCCTCTTAGCCTTAGTAATTTGTTGAACTAGTATTTGTGACGGATTATATGCTCTTAAATTTGTTCTCTTTTAGTTGCCTCCTTTTGTAGATGCATCCATTATTTGATTTTGTGTGCTTAATGTTTGGATGTGTCGCCATTTTGGCAAGACCCACCTTGCCTTGCAAGAAGGCATCCTACCTCATGGTTGTCTTGTTGTGAGTTGAAGGGGCGGAGTGAGACCCGCTAATTGTCTCATATCGGCTATGTTATTAGGTTAGTTTAAATAATGGTCCTAGTCTTTGTCACTTCTTTACACGGGACGAGCAAAGGTTCGGTTTGGGGATATTTGATGTGACCATAATTAGCGCATATTTAGTCCCCGAATTATCCTTGTTCCCATGCTTTTTAGTGCATATTTGGGTCATTTATTGTCTTTAGTTCTTTGTTTTGCATATTCTTTGAGGTTTTGTGTCCTTGGTAGGAAAGGAGTGCAAACCTTGCATTTTCATGGCAAAATGAGACTAAATTGATTGAATTCAATGACCAAGCATCAAGGAGAGACAAGATTAGAAGGCCTTTGTACATATTATAGTAGTTGGGCAATGACGCGAAAGGATCCTTGCATCCCCGAGGAAATCCCCAAGGATTTTATGAAGGAAAGGAAGAAAAGAAGAAAGAAGTGAAGCTGTCCAGCAATCCGTGCGGATTGAGTGGAAGACGCCCGTCCTCCACCTCCACAATCCGGCCGTCTTCTCCCAAAGACGCCCGGGCAGCAAGCCCAGAAGACGCCCGGATTCCCTTGAAGACGCCCGGGCAGAGACTGTTTAATCCAGCCGTCCCGTGCCTAAAACGCACGGATTCCAAGACAGCAAGATTTCGTTTCTTCAAGCTTCAATGAAAGATGCCCATCCTTCAAAAAATACCGGCGTTTCCCTGCTCAAACCTCAAAAGTGTAATTACTAGTTTAGCCCTTAGTTAACCCTAATGCATCCACCTAATTTCAACTATAAATACCCCATTAGTCTAATTAGAAGAGCATGTTCTTCTTATCAATTCTTAGAGTAGTTAATATCAATCAAATCTCTCTTTAGTTTTGTAATCAACAATTAATCAAGTTTTAATACAAGTTTTATTCCTTAATCTCTCTTTTGTTCATCCTTTATTTTGGGTAATTGAAGATTATTTGAGTTATTATTGGGAGATTGACAACCTCTCAATCAAGCATCAAGTACTTCTTTTATTCTTTTCTTTATTATTGGAATCATTAGTAGGTATAATCCTCTTAATCCCTTTTTAATTATTGTGAATTACTTTCATTTATTCATCATGTTTTACTTTGTTGGTATGATTGACAACCTTGCTAACATGATCAACATGATAATGAGTGAGTAGTCACCTAGCTATGGTTAATGGGTAATTAGGGGAAACCAACATGGGGAATGATTCATGCTTAAATTAATATGCTTTCATGGTTTATTTGCTTGCTTGTTTTGATCTCAACTCATGCACATGTTATGTTTGATGAAATGCGAGCCTATGAATCCTTGCATTTTTTACCCATCACCTATCTTTTCAATGAGACTTGTAAGACATAAACCAACTCGAGTCTCATTAGACCATGCATGTTGTTGAGTAGGGAATATTAAGTCGACTTGTAGGTGTTGTACAATCTAATCGATTCGGCTCCGGGACCCAAACTTTCCTTGGATTGTAAGATATAACCCAACTCAATCCATTACAACAATAATTGCTTGCTTATAATTTGAGAACATGTTTGTATGATCAATTCCCATGATTCCCCTATGACCCCATGATACCCTAGTGCTTTTTATCAATTGTTTACAACCCTTTTTATTCATCTTGCTTATTTACTTTCATTGCTATTTAGTTTAGTGACCTTCTACATCAACCCAAATTGTGACACCCCTAAGACACCACTTGTTTCAATAGAAATCTCATCTCAATTCCCGTCCCTTGGGATCCGACCTTTACTTGCCTCTTTACTAATTGTAGAGATTGTTTGTGAAGTTATAAATTGTGTTTTGGTCTAAGTGCTCCTAACGACAAGTTACCGAAAAGATTAAGTCCCGACCAATGCGTGCATTTTATATATGGTTTTTACCCTATACATACACGTATTACTGTGTTATTTATGTAGTATCTAGCAAAAAATGCCCCCGAATAGTCTACTTTGTTCTGTCTTGTATTAATTGCAGGAATGAACCGGAAAAGGAGCATAATCATGCCTGAACCTGTCCCATTTGCATGCATTTTGGAAAGGGAAGAATCGGAGCCTGGAAATTGTCACCTAAGGATGCATGACATGGCTTCAGAAGGTGCTTTGAGTTCATCCACACTGATACAGTGCTATTATGCTCGATCGACTAGAATTGGTAGCTTAAACTGGTCGATCGAGTAACTTTGTTGCTGAAGACCTTCGATAGAGTACTTTACTTAGCTCGATCGAGATGGGTGTTTATTGAGTTCCTCGATCGAGTATTTGTGTTACTCGATCGAGATGTTTGTCACTTATTGTCCTCGATCGAGTGGTTTGATTTTACTCGATCGACAGGTTTCAACTATTACGCAATCTTTTAATTTATCTTTCGGGTATTTTTATTTGTATCTTAAAATAAATAGGGAGGGGGAGGAATGACGGCATCTAACGTTTCTCTTGGCACTTTACTCTTTAGACCTAAAAACTCTATTGCTTGGATTTCCTTTGTATTCGGTATTTTCAATATTTATTTTGTTGTTTAATTATTGCAATTATTATTCTTCTTGCCATCGCCCTTTTCTCTTTGCTCTATTTCTCTTTCTTCTGTTTTGCTTTAGTAATTTATTACCATGTCCAATTTACTTATTTCGTTTGTCTTTATTGCTTTCTCAATTTATATTATGCGTGGCTAATTTTCCTTATGCTAGGACATAAGGTGAGCCATGGTAATTAGGAAGTTATGATTAGGTGATTAGGCTTGGCTAGAATTAGGTCTGTATTGTTAATCACCGCATTTAGTGGCAATTAGCTGCTTGAGTCGGGGCATTTAGCTAGTTGATTTGATACGCCTTGACCTAGATCGGAAGATTAGAAGGGGTGGGATCTACAGTGAGCATTAGGACATTCTAATGAGAGCAGAAGCTAAGTTAGTAATGTTTTAGGGCGAATAGCGGACCAGAAGGACCTTTTCATTACCTTGCAGACCGAGTCTATGCTGACCTTTGACCCTGGATTGGACACCTAGAAAGCCATGGTGAACCGACAGTCCTAACTATCTCTTTCTCTTTGGTATTTTCTTTGGAATTTATTGTTTACTTCTTACTGTCCCTTCTCTCTTAACCTCCGTAGTTTAGAAACAACATTCAAACCCCCAAGAAACGGTTACTCAGATAGACTTAGTTTAGCTTACATTATTCCCATCTTCATGTGGATTCGATACCCGACTGCCTCTACTACATTTTATAGAGACCAGTTGGTTTTATTTTTGATAGGGTTGCGACATTCGTGTCAAATTTTGGCACCGTTGCCGGAGAGACGGTGTTATTCTGTTTGCTGTACTTAAGTTTGTCTCTCGTCTCAAGGAATTTATTCCTTGAGACGGTTCTCATATTTTTCTCTAATGTCATAGTTGTTTTGCAGGTTATCCGTCCTAGAATAAGGCACTGAAACATCTGCTGTTCTCACAATTTCGTTTGCTAAAATGCCGAACATCGCTAGTCACTCAGAACCTATTGTAGATTCTTTACCCAAGGGTTTCCTGCTTCCTACTACAGACGTTGGTACCTTTGGAATTCATCCATCCTACGTTTAGTTGGTTGAGAGGAATCTTTTCAAGGGACTAGCTGGCAAGGATCCGTGCAAGCATATGGAGTTGTTCATTGATTACTGCTCCACCATTCCTTTAGTTCCTAAGGTGACACAGGATAGGTTCAAGGGAGTTCTTTTTCCATTTTCTTTGACTGATGACGCCCGGGATTGCTTGAGAGATTTGGATATGGAAGCTGCTGGTGTTACTGTCTGGAATTCCTTAGCTTTAGCCTTCTACAGAATGTACTTTCCACCACAGCGGAACAACGCTTTAAGAGGCCAAATCACTACTTTCACATAATTGGCCACTGGAGATTTGAGTGAAGCTTGGACTAGGTTCAAGAAGCTAGTTCGCTCTGTACCTCATCATGGTTTCCAACGATGGTTCTTATGCACCCAATTTTACAATGGGTTGTATGCCAAACAAAGAGCCATATTGGACGTTGCAGCTAAAGGGAGATTCCAGAAAAATGTTGAAGATAATAAGGTATGGCATCTTATTGAAGACATGGCCATTCATATAGTTGAGTATAGGAATCCCAGAGGAGGTAGGCGGGTGAACGAAACAGAATCCCTTGTAGCGGAGGTGGAAATTCCTAGTGACGGCTGTGACAACTCGGAGATTCTGCAAATTTCGGGTGATCATGAGCAGGTTCATGCCATAATTGAGCAATAGGTGTTTTGTGGTAGATGCGGTACGGGAAGGCTGATATGATCAATATTTGAGCATATTTAGTCCCCGAATTAGCCTCGTTCCTATGCTTTTTAGTGCATATTTGGGTCATTTACTATCTTTAGTCCTTTGTTTTGCATATTCTTTGTAGTTTTGTTTCCTTGGTAGGAGAGGAGTGCAAACCTTGCATTTTCATGGCAAAATAGAGCTAAATTGATCGAATCTAATGACCAAGCATCAAACAGAAGACAAGACTATAAGGCCTTTGTACATAATGTAGTAGATGGGAAATGATGAAGAAGATCCTTGCATCTCCGACAAAATCCTGGAGGATTGTTGGAAGAAGAAAAAAAGAAAAGAAGAAATGGCACGCTAGACTAGGATCCGAACGTCTCACCTATCGGGACGCTCGTCCAGAAGCTCCACAAGCCGCTCGTCCAAGCGGCCTGGCCGCTCGTCCAACACCTACAAAATCCGCTCGTCCCGACCTTTTTGACGCTCGGATTGTCCTCCAGTGCAACACGTCCTCTTCTTTCTCCATTCGAGATTCGCATATTTTTGAAAGACTAGCTAAAAGGAGACCCGCATCTTTTCTTGAGAGGAGCGATTCCTCAAGGACGTAATCGTCATTTAAGCCCTTAGTAACCCTAATTTGTGCACCTAATCCCCACTATAAATACCCCATTAGTCTCATTAGATTATCATGTTCTTCTTATCAATCTTTAGTGTAGTTTATATTATTCTAATCCCTCTTTAATCTTGTAATCAACTTCTAATCAAGTCTTAATACAAATCTCGTTTCCTTAATCTCTCTATTGTTCATCCTTTATTTTGGGTAATTGAAGATTATTTTGGTTTATTGGGAGATTGACAACCTTCCATCAATCATCAAGTACTTCTATTATTCTTTGCATTATTATTTTGGAATCATCATTAGGTATAATTCTCTTAATCCCTTTTTAATTATTGTTAATCATCTTCATTTATTCATCATGTTTTGCTTTGTTAATATGATTGACAACCTTGTTAACATGTTAAACTTGATAATGAGTGAGTAGTTTCCTTAACTAGGGTTAATGGGGAATTAGGGGAAACCGACATGGGGGATGATTCATACTTAATCTAATATGTTCACATAATTGATTTGCTTGCTTGTTGTGATCTCAACTTATGCACATGTTATGTTTGATGAAATGCGAGCCTATGAATCCTTGCATTTTTTTTACCCATCACTTACCTTTTCAATGAGACTTGTAAGACATAAACCAACTCGAGTCTCTTTAGACCATGCATATAGTTGAGTAGGGAGGATTAAGTCGACTTGTAGGTGTTGTACAATCTAATCGATTCGGCTCCGGGACCCAAGCCTTCCTAGGATTGTAAGATATAAACCAACTCGATCCTATCACAACAATAATTGCTTGCTTATAATTTGAGAATATGTTTGTATGATCAATTCCCATGAATTCCCTATGAACCCATGACACCCTAGTGCTTTTAATCAATTGTTTACGTCTCATTTTAGTCATCTTGCTTGTTTACTTTTATTGTTATTTAGTTCAGTGATCTTCTTATCTCAACCCAAATTATGACACCCCTAGACACCACTACTTACAATCGAAAATCCTACATCAATACTCGTCCCTTGGGATCCGACCTTTACTTGCCTCTTTACTAGTGGTTGAGTTGTTTGTGAAGTTATAAATATTGTTTTGGTCTAGGTGCTCCTAACGACAAGTAACCGAAATCTACGGTCAAAGCAGACCGACCAAAAATGGTGCCGTTGCCGGGGACGGTGTTAACTTAATTTGATTTTCTTTGATTGTTATTAGTTGTGTCTTTCTTTGCCTTGGGGAAATAAAACTCCTCAAGGTTCGTTCTAATTATTTTGTTGAGGACCACTTTAGTATATCTTTCTTCAAAGACCCCATGCAAGCATTGGAAGCCTTGGAAGCAAGTGAGGTCAAAAATATGCATTGGGAGTTGGAGGTAGATCTTCTTGAGGCCGCTCTAGCTCACACAGAACTTATTCATGAGCAATCCGAATTAGTACATAACATCCTCGTGGAAGCATATCAACCTATGGAACAAGAGCAAGCAATCATAGAGGACATCATACAAACCGAAGAGCAAGAAGAATTTGTCATGGAATTTGAGTATGATGAGATTAGTGAGCTTGAAGAACAAGTTGAGTATGCCATGAGAATGGAGTGTCTAATGGAAATGGAGCAAGTTCTCAATGAACCTTCAATGGAGGAAAGTGAGGTACAAGTTCCAACTTTAAAACCCCTTCCCCCAAATTTGAAATATGCTTATCTTGATGAATCTAATACCAAACCCGCGATTGTTAATGACAAACTTGATGAAAACCAATTGCGAAAATTGCTTGATGTGTTGAAACAACATGAAAAGGCTATAGGTTATAGTCTAGATGACCTTAAGGGGATAAGTCCCAACTTTTGTATGCATAGAATTCATCTAGAGGAGGACAATAGACCTACCATCCAATCTCAAAGGAGATTAAACCCCCACATGAAAGAAGTTGTTAATGTTGGAATATGTGTCCTCCGACAATAATGCGATCACAACTGTCGATCATGATGATCACATGTTTAAGTCTCATTTTAAAGAATACAATTGGGAAGTAATATTTTACTGCCAACTGGTCCACACATATCGGTAATGATTGGCTGACTAGAGTTTGACATTACTGTCGTGCGACGGTGGTGATCAGTTGATCCCCTTAGGTCATACCTAAAGGGTTACACTCTTAATTGATTATTTAATTGATTGTATGACGATACAGGCTAATTAAATTACTTAAAATTGACGGACGATTTTGGAAGTAATATATACGTATCTCATTATAATTTGATTAAATAAGATACGGTCTAAGTGATCAAATTGTTTTGTTACTTAGATGAAATTATTGTTTATGGAAACAATTGCATTTGAATGAATAATTTATTATAAATACAAGATGTTGTGATTTATAATTGGTAAAATATTTTGGTACAAGTAATTATGAATTACTAAGTCAATTTTGTATATGACGTATTTTTATTAATGCGTTGATTTTTAATATGTTAAAAATACATAACAATTTTACATGACATATGACATGTGACAAATTGACAAAGATAAAATGGAATCCATTTTATCTTAATATGACCGAAATAATGGGGTGTATTAGGAAAATATTATGTTGATTAACTAAGTGGTAAACATAATCATTTTACCTAATCCTAGCCATGCAAACCTACTGCATCTTGTGAAGAGCACCTTGCTCATGCATTGGCCCTCAAAACCCCTCCCTCTACCCGGTTTTGTGAAGAGAAAAACCATGGGTTTTTCCTCTAATTTTTACCTAATATACACTACTTGAACATTAGTGTATTATTCATTCATTAACCATCAAAAATAAGATTTTTAGAGAGATAAAAATTCTTCCTCTTTCTCCCTTCTCTTAGCCGAAATATTAAGAGAACAAAATATTATTTTGGTCATTTTTATTTAAATTAATATTGTTCTAGTAATAATAATATTAATTTTATTAAGAGATTACCTTGGGTATATTCTTTGGGAGGGATTCTACACTTGAGTCCTTGTTCATCCATCATTTGGAGAGCTCAAGAACAAGTGAGTAGGAGAACTCACTTGTGCCCAAAAATCCGAAATATCAATGTAAGGGTTGATGATTTCTTCCTTATTTTTATTATTGTTTGCATGCATAAGATCAATGTTTAATTTTATGACTAAATTAAATCATCACATATATGAATATGTTAAGTAATGAGATATAAATTTCTAACAGTTAAAGGAGAGGTTATGAACTTACTTGATGCGGGAATCATATATCCCATATCGGACTCTTTGTGGGTTATCCCCGTTCAAGTGATACCTAAGGAAGGAGGTACCACGGTAGTGACAAATGGAAAGAATGAGCTAATACTCACAAGGAAGATCACCGGTTGGCGTATGTGTATTGACTATTGAAAATTGAATTCCGCAACAAGAAAGGATCATTTCCCCCTATCATTCATTGACCAAATGCTTGAGAGGCTAGCCTCCAACAAGTTCTTTTCTTACCTTGACGGGTATTCGGGATTCTTTCAAATCCCTATACACCCGAATGACCAACACAAGACCACCTTCACATGCCCTTATGGTACTTTTGCATATAGGAGGATGCCTTTTGGCTTGTGTAATGCCCCCGCTTGTAACACCCACGAATATTCCATTTTGACATTTAAAATTTATTTAACCGTTCAATTACCATATTTTATATTTTTTAATTATTAACTTAATTAATTTATTTCAAGCACGATTTTAATGAAAAGAATATTTTAAAGTACGTATTATTAAATTATATTTTTGAGGCGTAATTTATATAAGGATAAATGTATACATAATTTTAGTCGGACAATAATAACAGTGACAATAATAATAATAATAATCCCTGTCTTAAATTCCGTCTAGCTAATAGACCGTCACATTTCCACTTGTGCGACTAACCTTTCTCGACCTATCCTATATTGACAACACATCACACCCACCTAACATCTTACACCCACCTTTAAATATCTCTTTTTATATATTATTATTATTATATACTATTATTATATATTATATTATTATTGTTATTACACAAATGTTGTTGTGTGGTTATTAGGAACCACCCGCAAACCCCACCCCCTCTTACCCCGTGTTCATCATTTCACGCAACAACAACAATATGCAGCAGCAACAACAACAAACCCGTACTTCACCATTTTCGCCCCTTCAAAACCAAGATCTCTCCCTTATTTCTCAACCAAACTCCATTATTTTTGCACCATTAGCCTCCCCTCCTCATTCTCCTTCTTCCTATATAAAAAAGAGCCAAGTTTTCGTCTGTTCCGTTTCGGCCATCTTTCAAGGATGCGGTTTCTGGGCTAATATCTTCCATTTTTAGGTTTAGAATCACCCTTGGATGGTTCCTTGGACGTTTAAGAGGTCATAAATAGGCAACGGTGATAGGCTACTCGACAAAGGTCAAAATTTACGTCTTATGGGTCGTTTTGTATGTTCTTTTTCTGTTAAAGATTGGTTCTTTACTCGTCTCTTGTGTATGGTAACCTTCGTCTTAATTTGGTGTTTAAAATGGGTCGACTTGGGTTCGAAATTTCGGTCATGAACTCTGTCTTTCTTGAGCTCAAGCTATGGCTCACTCGGACCGTGGTTAGAGCTGGTTGGGGTCTGTCTTTACGCGGGAAATGGAGCCGTATGGGACGATGGGTGCCCTGTTTTGGGCAGGGACATGAGAGGAAGTATTGGGTTGTACCTTGTAATTCAGTTGCCCGTCATTGGCTCGGTTTTGGACAGAGTTATTGAGGTTGTTGATCACGGTTTGGGTGGTCTTCGGGACTGTTTTGTGCTTGCTTAATTCATTTGTATTTCCGTCTTAATCTTGCTTCGAGTATGGTCTTAGTATAGCTCATGAGGGGATGGTTTTTATATGCTGAAATAGACTAGTTCGAGCTGGCAAATTGAGTTTACTTGGACAGAAGGTGGTTGCCTGTATATACGGAATTACAATGTTAAATTATGTCTTGTTCATGCATATAAAACAACTCATTTCAAACGTGTCTTTTTTGGGCTATGGTTCACGGTTTTGGGTGTTGGTTGGGGTTGTGCGTTGGTCTGACCGTGGGCATGGCTGGGCAGTGGGGTGGTTGTCGCAACTGGCCACGGACTGGCAGCACGGCCACGGATCATGGTGGCCATGGTGAGCACGGTAGTGGATGTTTGTGCACTTGTTCTCTTTTTTTACTTACACCTCTTTCCTTGTGGTTTGTAGTATTTTGATATTGGGTCCATCATGTTTTAAGTGTTGGGCTCAATAAGTTCAATTGGTTGGGTTTGTATACACTTTCTGGTGGGGCTAACATATTGGACCATGTTGGACCAATTTGTAAGCTTGACTATTAGGCCACATTTAGGTTATGGGTACTTGCGGAGTCAAGTTTTGGTTATTCGAATGGTTTAAATTAGGTCTCGTATTTTACATAACTTAATTCGTTAAATATCGTTCATTATATATATTTTTATCACATGACCAAATTGTTGAGCTTCACATGATTATATGTTTGAATTTTACATGAGTATTAAGTTGAGTCTAACATATCTTGTTGTTGGGCTTAATGTGAATTGATTTGTTGGACTCCTTATAATTTGTTTATTTGTCTCATAAATGGGTCACTTGAACTTGGTCACATTTTATCCCGTATATTTCATATAACGTAAATTATTCATTATCGCTTGTTATATTCAACCGGCATGTTAAATTATGAAATGAGATATTTATTAATTTAATACAAGTATGAAAGATTTATTATAAATATTTATTTGGTTGAGTCGTATTCATGTGAAAGGGTCATAATGCCATCTTACACGCTTGCTATATCTTGACGCCTTACTTGTGCCGTTCTGCCAAGTATTGGTTTACGCCGCTCTCGTGCCGTTCTGTCGGGAGTTGGTTGATTTATGTTTTTCCTGCCCCTTTCTGACTGTTCTGCCGATTGCGGGTTACCTCATATCGTATTCTGGTGACAATGCCTTTATGCTATACATTTTGCTTGACTTGTCTTTACACCTCTTTCGGACTGTTCTGACGATTGTGGGTTTAGCTCATATTTTCCGCCTCTTTCGGACTGTTATGCCGATTGTGGGTTCTCGACTTCTGTTATGTCAATCGAGTCTTGGATGCGGACTGTTCTGCCGCATGTCGAATCGGGGACCATTATACCCCGAGAGTCTGGCCAGATTTAGACTAGGACTGAGTCTTGGGAGTACCATTGTCGTCCTACCAGGGGAATTATATATTGATATATGAGTACTAAAGGTCTTGCTTGGTTATAGATTTTGGTATTTGTCTTTTAAGGTAAGAGTTATGGCTTGTGTTGTTTGTCTTGGTCCTATTGGATACTAGGGGAGAGCTATAAGCCCTCTAGTTGCGATATGATCGCCGGGATTGATGTTCCCATCCGTTCTTATGGTGAGATGCAAGCCATAAGTATGAATGTGTCACTAGTAGCCACGTCCCGTGCAATGTTTGCTAAGTGGTTTTCCAAGTAATGGCTACAGTTTCTATCCTTGTAACTTGCATTGGTTGATTTCTTACTTAACTGTTTCACATGATTCGAATTCTAATCTCATATTTATGTCGTAATTCCTTGAAATGCGTGCTTTTGCATAAATGACCGTATTCTTATTTTTTATATTACTTAATTATTTCACATGAGTAGTGAGTCTCCATTATGCTAATATTGATCCATCGTATTCCATCTCATTTAATTACCATGTTTAAATTTAAACTTGATATTCATATCTTTTGTAAGTTTCTTACATGATTTACCTGTTTTAGTTCTTTGTTATGTTCATTTCGACAATTTGTGGCTGGGAGAACCGAGTTACTCCCCAGTGACTGTGGCGTTCATGTTTACATGAATGACAGGTGGTGAAGATGCTTACGTGGGGAAGACGTGTGGGCTAGCGAGAACTAAACCCTTGGACCTTAGTTGCTAGTTTAGAAACCCCTTATATGTTTATTCGTGGGAGATCTGTTCCCCGTCTTCTAGACTTGGGTTATAATAACCTAAGATTGTTTATTATTGTATTTGTTCCTTTTTGTTTTTGGCACCCGCGTATTAATCTTTATTTAGTAATTTAAAAGTTTTTTTTTAATCTCACAAATTTCCGCTTTAATTTATAAGTTATATTTTCCGCTTTAACGCGGGGTGTCACAGTTGGTATCAGAGCATATGTTACTCCCGACGCACACACGTGTACCCCAAATTTAAACTGAACTTGACTTCAAAAAATGAATGAGAGATGGGTAGGCTTAAGGACCTAAGGTGGTAGCCTGTAGTGTGTTTGCTCTTTGTTAGGTTCTAACATGTTTGTTGATTGCCATTTTATGATTTTTGTGCCCTTGGATCAATGACTGTAACTTACCAATGTGGTGATCAAGATTTGGTGCATATTGCTGAGGATTGAAGATTTGTTCCACTTTGAAGGACGGTTCTACTTCCTCGAAGATGTTTCTCATTCTTTGTGTATCTTGCCTTAATCTTTATCTCTTGGTGCTTATCCCTCTTCTAAACTTTCTTCTATTTTGCTTAAAAGCTACTCTGGTACTCCTAACTTGTCCTTTGATCTTTGCTAATCTTTCTTAATGCCTTTTTATAGTACTCCTTCTTTTGAGGAATGTTGACCTTGGTTGGGAATTTTGACTTTTGAGGAGATTGTTTGTGGTTGACCCTTAATCCTGGTTTTGAGAGGATTTGATGTTGGAAAGACTTAGGTTGTGTGATGAGACATATTTAGTGATTCTTATACCTAGATCCGTGATAAAGTGAGTATATTTGATTGGTGGATTCTGTGTGCCAAGTATGAGTTGCATTTGTTACTAAGGTTATAGAACTTGGCTTTGTTGTTTATGTTTAGGATTTGAGAGGTTTGGGAAGTGTGGTAAGACATATCTTGTGATACTATTGCCTAGTACTTGGCTTAAAATGGATGGAAGTGAATGGTGGATTTGAGGATATAGGATTGACTAAGTAAGACGAGTTTGTGATTGGCTTTCGTATTCTCTTTGGATATGAGGGTTTATAATGTAGATGTTACCATATGAGAAATGCTAATTGTTGGATTATTAGTTGGTTTAAGTGAGTGATATTGATTACTACTTGAGGTATGGTATGAGAGTGAGAGTAAGCTACATTGTTGGGAAGGCTTAGCACTTGTTTTAGTAACTAAAAAGAATAATGGTATGGTTGGCACCAATTGTTAGGTTAAAGAACATAGTTTCAATTTATGGTTTTGGGAACATTGAGGTGGTAAAGCGTCGTTACAACTAAGACCTTGCTTCTTGAGAACTCGATGGTAAGTAAAGTTCTAAGGTGTTAGATTTGAAAGAATACATTTTGGGACGTAGATGACTATAATGGATTGGTGATGTGATTTTGTATTTATTGGCTCTTGAGAGTTCTTGAGTTGAGAGAGACCTAATATTGAGAAGAAGTTGTTAACCCTATAATTCTATAAACCTTGAAGTTGCATTGAGTACTTGAGATGTTGGGATGATGTTGTAGTTGAGTGTAGTTCCGCTTTTGGGAATCCTTAATAAGTAAAAGGATAGAGAGACTCAAGATCTCATTGATTTTTCAGACTTTAGGTTGGCATGTTACTACCTTGTTTTGAAATGAGAACCTAGTGGAATATTTGAGGAACCTTTTCTGGGAGTTAGATATTGGAATTAGAACCCTTGATTGAGGATTTTACCATGATGAGAAACCCGTGGTTGACACTAGTTGGATATGAGTATAGCTTGGTTGGAAGCCTTGACCTTGATCTTGTGGAAGTCATTTGTAGATGTTTGAGGTTTTGCAGTAGTGAGATCACACCTATAGTGGAGTACCTTGTTTCATGGAATTGCATAGGATGAGGTAACATGAGTGTTTTGAGGAAATCCTTGGGAGTGTTTTGGTCATAAGTTTTGTTGTTGGGAAGTTTTCGGAACCGTTTAGGCTGATATTGTTATTTGGGATTCGACTACTTAGCGTTTCCTTCTTGCCTAATTCCCTTTCTTCTTTGACCACAAGCGTTACCGTTCATACTTCTCTTTCCTCGCCTCATCTCGCTCCTCCGTTAAGTTTGATGCTAGTGACCTATCAAAACTCTATCTTTGACATCCTTGTTTACCTTACTTCAATTCTTACCCCTACGATGTTCATCATAGCTCTTTTGTTGGTTAAGTTTGGACTCTCTTAGCTTACTTTGTATTTATGTTGTCTAAATTGCTTTTCATTTCATACAACTTCTAAACTTTCAAGCTACAAGTTCTGATTCGTTGTTAAAAGTTGATGTTACTTTTGCAAACTTTACCTATTTTAAAAGGTTCAAAAATGAAAATTCGATTTAATTCTCCTTTTGTTCCTTTAGTATAAACTTACTTATCGTGACTTTGATTGATAAACCCCAGATTTATTTAAATTTTACCCAATTTCTGTTAACTTTGATCTATTTATGATTCCTTTGTCAAAGTTTAATATTACATTTTCAGAAATTTGACTCCCTTTTGAGTTTAAAGATGAAACTTTCATTTTTATTTTGGCTTTTGCAAAAGAAAATTTGAGTAGATTATCTTTCTCTTTTATTTTCGACGTTGATCGGATGTTAGAACTCGTTATTGGAGACGTTTGATAACTTGTTCTACGCTTGTCGGCGGATGATTTTTGGTTTTAAATCTGTCTTTGACTTGGAAAGTTAGCGTTCTTGTGTACACGACAAGAGCAATTTCGTTCCATGAATGAGACTTATACTTTCGAAAACTCTTCGTTAATGCTTTGAAAGCATTTTGATTTTTGATTCATACCAGTGATTCATCTTTCAACCTGGTTCTGTCGGAAAAATTTATTTGAAACTTTTGAAAGAATTTTAATTCTTACGATAAGTAACCTTTTAAATGTTTGGGTTCCCAATTTCGAAATTCCAGTTTTATTTTTATAACCTTTCATTTCTACTTTCAAGTTTCGAGGACGAAACTTTTTAAAAGATGGGGTGATTGTAACACCCACGAATATTTCATTTTGACATTTAAAATTTATTTAACCGTTCAATTACCTTATTTTATATTTTTACATTATTTAATTAATTCATTTCAAGCACGATTTTAATGAAAAGAATATTTTAAAGTACGTATTATTAAATTATATTTTTGAGGCGTAATTTATATAAGGATAAATGTATACATAATTTTAGTCGGACAATAATAACAGTGACAATAATAATAATAATCTATGTCTTAAATTCCGTCTAGCTAATAGACCGTCACATTTCCACTTGTGAGACTAACCTTTCTCGACCTATCATATATTGACAACACATCACACCCACCTAGCATCTTACACCCACCTTTAAATATCTGTTTTTATATATTATTATTATTATTATATACTATTATTATATATTATATTATTATTTTTATTGTTATTACACAAATGTTGTTCTGTGGTTATTAGGAACCACCCGCAAACCCCACCCCCTCTTACCCCGTCTTCATCATTTCACGCAACAACAACAATATGCAGCAGCAACTACAACAAACCCGTACATCACCATTTTCGCTCCTTCAAAACCAAGATCTCTCCCTTATTTCTCAACCAAACTCCATTATTTTTGAACCATTAGCCTCCCCTCCTCATTCTCCTTCTTCCTATATTAAAAAGAGCCAAGCTTTCGTCTGTTCCATTTCGGCCATCTTTCAAGGATGCGGTTTCTGGGCTAATATCTTCCATTTTTGGGTTTAGATTCACCCTTGGATGGTTCCTTGGACGTTTAAGAGGTCATATACAGGTAACGGTGATAGGTTACTCGACAAAGGTCGGAATTTACGTCTTTTGGGTCGTTTTGTATGTTCTTTTTCTGTTAAAGATTGGTTCTTTACTCGTCTCTTGTGTATGGTAACCTTCATCTTAATTTGGTGTTTGAAATGGGTCGACTTGGGTTCGAAATTTCGGTCATGAACTATGTCTTTCTTGAGCTCGGGCTATGGCTCACTCGGACCGTGGTTATAGCTGGTTGGGGTCTGTATATGAGGAATTACAATGTTAAATTACGTCTTGTTCATGCATATAAAACAACTCATTTCAAACGTGTCTTTTTTGGGCTATGGTTCACGGTTTTGGGTGTTGGTTGGGGTTGTGCGTTGGTCTGACCGTGGGCATAGCTGGGCAGTGGGGTGGTTGTGGCAACTGGACGCGGACTGGAAGCACGGCCACGGATCATGGTGGCCATGGTGAGCACGGTAGTGGATGTTTGTGCACTTGTTCTCTTTTTTTATTTCCACCCCTTTCCTTGTGGTTTGTAGTATTTTGATATTGGGTCCATCATGTTTTAAGTGTTGGGCTCAATAACTTCAATTGGTTGGGTTTGTATACACTTTCTGGTGGGGCTAACATATTGGACCATGTTGTTATAGGTTATAGGTGGACCAATTTGTAAGCTTGACTATTGGGCCACATTTAGGTTATGGGTACTTGCGGAGTCAAGTTTGGGTTATTCGAATGGTTTAATTTAGGTCTCGTATTTTACATAACTTAATTCGTTAAATATCGTTCATTATATATATTTTTATCAAATGACCAAATTGTTGAGCTTCACATGATTATATGTTTGAATTTTACATGAGTATTAAGTTGGGTCTAACATATCTTGTTGTTGGGCTTAATGTGAATTGATTTGTTGGACTCCTTATAATTTGTTTATTTGGCTCATAAATGGGTCACTTGAACTTGGTCACATTTTATCCCGTATATTTCATATAACGTAAATTATTCATTATCGCTTGTTATATTCAACCGGCATGTTAAATTATGAAATGAGATATTTATTAATTTAATACAAGTATGAAAGATTTATTATAAATATTTATTTGGTTGAGTCGTATTCTTGCGAAAAGGTCATAATGCCATCTTACACGCTTGATATATATTTACGCCTTACTTGTGCCATTCTGCCAAGTATTCGTTTACGCCGCTCTCGTGCCGTTCTGCCGGGAGTTGGTTGATTTATGTTTTTCCCGCCCCTTTCGGTCTGTTCTGCCGATTGCTGGTTACCTCATATCGTATTCTGGTGACAATGCCTTTATGCTATACATTTTGCTTGACTTGTCTTTACGCCTCTTTCGGACTGTTCTGCCGATTTTGGGTTAGCTCATATTTTCCGCCTCTTTCGGACTGTTCTGCCGATTGTGGGTTCTCGACTTCCGTTCTGTCGGTCGAGTCTTGGATGAGGACTGTTCTGCCGCATGTCGAATCGGGGACCGTTCTGCCCCGAGAGTCTGGCCAGATTTGGAGTAGGATTGAGTCTTGGGAGTACCATTGTCGTCCTACCAGGGGAATTAAATATTGATATATGAGTAGTAAAGGTCTGCTTGGTTATAGATATTGGTATTTGTCTTTTAAGGTAAGAGTTATGCCTTGTGTTATTTGTCTTGGTCCTATTGGATACTAGGGATTGATGTTCCCATCCGTTCTTATGGTGAGATACAAGCCATAAGTATGAATGTGTCATTAGTAGCCACGTCCCGTGCACTGTTTGCTAAGTGGTTTTCCAAGTAATAGCTACAGTTTCTATCCTTGTAATTTTCATTGGTTGATTACTTAACTGTTTCACATGATTCGAATTCTAATCTCATATCTATGTCGTAATTCCTTGAAATGCGTGCTTTTGCATAAATGACCGTATTCTTATCTTTTATATTATTTAATTATTTCACATGAGTAGTGAGTCTCCATTATGCTAATATTGATCTATCGTATTCCATTTCATTTAATTACCATGTTTAAATATAAACTTGATATTCATATCTTTTGTAAGTATCTTACATGATTTACCTGTTTTAGTTCTTTGTTATGTTCATTTCGACAATTTGTGGCTGGGAGAACGTTGAGTTACTCCCCATTAACTATGGCGTTCATGTTTACATGAATGACAAGTGGTGAAGATGCTTACGTGGGGAAGACGTGTGGGCTAGCGAGAACTAAACCCTTGGAACTTAGTTGCTAGTTTAGAAACCCCTTACATTTTATTCGTGGGAGATCTTTTCCCCACCTTCTAGACTTGGGTTATAATAACCTAAGATTGTCAATTATTGTATTTGTTCCTTTTTGTTTTTGGCACCCGCGTATTAATCCTTATTTAGTAATTTAAAAGTTTTTTTTAATCTCACAAATTTTCGCTTTAATTTATAAGTTATATTTTCCGCATTATCGCGGGATGTCACACCGCTAATTTTCAAAGATGTATGATGAGTGTCTTCTCCGACTACCTAGAGACCATAATGGAAGTTTTTATGGATGATTTGAGCGTTTATGGAAAAGACTTTGACTCATGCTTGCATAATCTTTCTCTTGTATTGCAAAAATGTGAAGATGTTAGTCTCGTTTTAAATTGGGAAAAGTGTCACTTCATGGTCAATGAAGGAATTGTTTTGGGTCATTTAATCTCGGAAAAGGGCATCAAGGTCGATAAAGCTAAGGTTGAGGTGATAGGGAAACTCCAACCTCCCGTGAATGTGAGAGGGGTGAGAAGCTTTCTCGGTCACGCGGGTTTCTATCGCCGTTTCATAAAAGATTTCTCGAAAATCGCGAAACCCCTCACTCAACTCTTACTTAAAGATGCCCAATTCCATTACACTAATGAGTGTGTTGAAGCCTATAATAGAATCAAGGAAGCACTAATCTCGGCACCGATCATTCAACCACCAAATTGGGAACTACCGTTCGAGATTATGTGTGATGCTAGTAACTACGCCGTTGGAGCGGTTCTAGGCTAACGGGTAGGGAGAGCTCTACATGCTATCTACTATATAAGCAAGACTCTTGATTCTTCCCAAGTGAACTCTGATATCACCGAGAAAGAGCTTCTTGCCATTGTCAATGCTTTGGACAAATTCCGTTCCTACTTACTTGGATCCAAAGTGATTGTGTTTTCGGATCACCGTGCCCTTCGACATATCTTGATAAAGAAAGAGGCAAAACCAAGGTTGTTGAGATGGATTTTGCTTCTTCAAGAATTCGACTTGGAATTAAGCGATAAGAAAGGGGCTGAGAATGTAGTGGCGCACCAATTGTCAAGAATCCGGTTTCATGATGAAGATGGAGAAACACCGATCAATGACTCTTTCCCCGATGATATCTTGATGGCTATTCAAACACAACTTGAGAGACATATCACCCCATGGTTTGCCGATTATGCCAACTATATTGTTGGAAGAGTACTCCCTCCAAACTTAAACTACAACCAAAGGAAGAGGTTCTTATTCGAAGGAAAGAGGTATTTTTGGGATGACCCAAATCTTTACAAGGAGTAAAGTGATGGGCTCTTCCGAAGGTGCATCCCTCAATGGGAAATTCAAGGAGTTTTGGAAGGATGTCACTCATCACCTTACGGTGGACACCATGGAGCAAGGAGAACCATTGCAAAAATTCTTCAATCGGGCTTTTTTTGGCCTATGATGTTCCAAGATGCAAGGGAATTCATCCTTCATTGTGATGCTTGTCAAAGGACGGGGAATATCTCTTGGAGGAATGAAATTCCACAAAGAGGCATACTAGAGGTGGAGATCTTTGACGTTTGGGGGATCGACTACCAAGGGCCATTCGTGACATCCAAAGGAAATAAATATATCTTTGTGGTCGTAGAATACGTCTCAAAATGGGTGGAGGCAATTGCCACCCCAACCTATGATGTAAAAACGATCACTAAGCTCTTTAAGAAAATAATCTTCCCAAGATTCGGAGTCCCTAGAGCAATCATAAGTGATGGAGGAACGCATTTTCACGAAAAGAAGCTCACATCCCTTTTGACCAAATATGGTGTTCAACATAGAACCGGCTTAGGATACCATCCTCAAACAAGCGGTCAAGTTGAAGTTTCAAATAGAGAGATCAAGCAAATTCTTGAGAGAGTTGTAAACAAGACCCGTAAAGATTGGAGCATGAAGCTTGATGACGCTCTTTGGGCTTATAGGACGGCCTATAAGACTCCCATAGGAGCTTCCCCTTACAAACTTGTCTATGGAAGGCATGCCACTTGCTAATTGAGTTAGAATATAAAGCTTTTTGGGCAATCAAAGCTCTCAACCTTGATCTCAAATTAAGTGGTCAAAAGAGGATGATACAAATCCAAGAGTTGGGAAAATTCCGACTACAATCATATGAGAATGCCAAGATCTACAAGGAAAGGACAAAGCTGCTTCATGACAAGAGAATCAAGCAAAAAGCCTTGCACAAAGGAGATAAAGTCCTTCAATTCAATTCCCGATATCGACTCTTTCCCGAGAAGTTGAACTCTAGGTGGATGGGTCCTTATGTGATCACCGAGATAGGGAAGTTTGGAGACTTGGAGATCAAATCGGAAGATGGAAGCAAATTCAAGGTCAATGGCCAAAGATTGAAGCCATATTATGAGGGAGCATTCATTGGAGAGGTCGAGGTCACCTACCTCGGGCCTCCTCATCCTTGAAGAGATCATCAAAAGGAGAGTTTGGTGGAGTCCTCCCTAAACCACCACTTGTAAATATACTAACCCTTCTTACTTGTACTTTTAATTTCATTGCATTTCTATCATAAACATGATTCTTTCCATGAGAGTAAGTGAGGGAGGGTCACTAATCATTTTGATGAATGAAGGAACTAATTTTCAAGTGTGGGGAAACATTTCTATCCGAGTGAAGGAAAAGCAGGAGAAATCCGAGCATCCCGAGAGGAAGACGCTCGTCCAAGCAGGAAATCCGAGCATCGCACAGGGAATCCGCTCGTCCTACGAGAGCTGACAAGCAGCTGTTTTGTTTTGATCCAAAATCCGAGCGTCTCAAGTGCTAATCTGCTCGTCTTGATCTGGACGCCCGTTGTATTGGGAATCTGCTCGTCTTGTTAGTAATAATTTCTGGAGTTTCTCGCTGTAAGAGAATCCGAGCGTCTCCCAGAGAAACCGCTCGTCCTACTACTGCAAGACGCTCGTCCCGACTTGTATACGCTCGTCCTAGCTGCTTCAAAATCTGGAATTTCTCGCTGTAAGAGAATCCGAGCGTCTCCCAGAGAATCCGCTCGTCCCAGTACCCAGAAATCCGAGCGTCCCGATGACGAATCCGCTCGTCTCCCTGCGTCTTTTATTCCCGATTTTCGCAACTTAATTTCTCCCTATCACACAATTTGTAACACCTCATCCTTCCTTCCACTTACAATATAAAAACCCCCTCTCTTATGACTCCAAAACATATCTCAAGCACTCATTCACTCCACAAAAACAAAAACCCCCAAATTCTAGGGTTTCAAAAAGATTCAAAAGCAAGATCTAATTCACAAAGAGCATCTCCATATTTCAGCAAATCAAATTTTAAATCTACAATCAAAGAATGGGACCAAGAGGATCTTTATTTAGGGATAGAAGAAGACCAAGAGTGAGAGGAAGCTCATCTAATTCTCACATCAACACTCCTAAGGAGGGAACATAAAGAGATTGTAGATCTCACCAAACTTGATGATTTTTCCAACATTGAGTTTGTGAACGATGTTCAAAGGCTTGTCTTTCACCGACTACTTGGTAAGAATATTCTTCCTACCAAATTTCTATACCATAAAACATTAAGAAAGCTTGGAATATACCATCAAACGGAATCCCTTTTTGAGTTGTTCGGTCTTTCTACCTTGTTTCACTTACATGAGCAAACCTACCGACCTCTTGTTCTTGAGTTCTTAAGTTTCTTAAAGATCACAACTTTGAACAAAACTATTTCCATAGAGTTTAGTTTGGAAAATGTAACAAGGATGATGACTTTTGTTGAGTTTGCAAATGTGCTCGGTTTGGATGTTTCGCCTACCCGAACATCAAGAACAAAGAAGTATAGTGTGGCACCATTGTGGAGAGCCATGACCGGTCGAGACTTTTGTATATCAAGGAATGTTTGCAATTTCACATCCAAAACCCTATTCTAAGGCTCACTTACCAGTTCTTATCCGGAACTATCCTCGCACGCCGAGACCCGGCAATTGTGAATGAGCTTGATCTCGTATTCATGGAATCATATCTTGAGATCCGAGGAAGAAGCGAATATCATTTCAATGCACCACTTGTACTCCTTGAGAAATGGGCTAAGTTTCGAAATGGGGACGACGATGGGATGAAGCATATCGTCAATGGAGGACTCATTACAAGACTCACGAAACACTTCAATCCAAGGTTCAATGAGAACAATGAGTACACTCCCCTTCCGGGAAATACAAGGATAAATGAGGAGCTAATTCTTGTGCAACATCATTGGATAACCCACGAGGGTTTTGAAAAGAGAATCAAATGGATAACAAAAGGGAGCAATCCTCTCTACTTGCCAATGAACGGCTTACCGAGAATTTCACCAAGGAGGGGCCCTCTATCCCCAATACCGTCATACATCATCCACACAAACACAAACCAAGCAAACCAAGCACCACCTCCAAACCAACAACAACAACAAAACGAGCCACAACAACAAAATGAAAAGATCAAGATACCTCCCTACCCTTTTCAATATCAACCTTACAATCACCCTAACCCCTTCATCCTTCCTCGAGACGATTTTATGACGGGGATTCTCCAAGACATGCATCTCCGTCAATATGAAGCCGCCGTGAATAGCTACTATGCTCTATACCCATAATTCCACCGCTTAGTTCAACAAGGGAATATTAGCGAGGAAGGAATGTTTCCCTCTTGGGCCCAAATGGACATTCTCTTCCTAAACTTGGCAAGGGCCAATGAAGGAGCAAATGGGCAAGAAAACGATGGGAGTGATAAATCTTGTGGTGGAGATACGGTGGAGCTCAATAGTGAGGGAGATGAGTTCATGGACTTCAATGCAAGTGATGCATCCAAAGAGGCTTGGGATAGTGACCTAGAGGGGGATGATGGCGATCTCTAGAGATCTCTTCATAGCTTGATGGAGCGGGCAAGAGGCACCCATCAAAGCCTAAGTGAAGTTTCCTTTATCCCTTCTCTTTTTCATTTTCATGAAAAGAATTTGATGTTTTGATAATTTGTTGTACCATATTCGTTTTATGTTTAAGGAGTCCTAGCAACATTGGAGTACTAACACCTTGGCTTCATTGAGGTGTTCATTATTATTGTTCCCGACTTGTAAAATCCAAAATGACAATCTTTAGTTTCATGCATTGCATTCCATGTGCATGACCCCCCCCGAAATTCATGATATAAGAAATAATGTCTATTTTGGTTTGGGGAAGTCCATGCTCATGCATTGGGAGCTAATTTAAATTATGCTCTCCACCATAACAAAAACGCATGCATCATGTAGTGAAGTTTAGTATAGTTTGCATTTAGTTTAGAAATCATGCATATTCATTGCATAATTTCCTATCGTATTGGCCATTGAGGACAATGCCCATACTAGTGTGGGGATGGGAAATTCTAACTTGACTTTTATACAAAATCCAAAAAAATCAAAAAATTCGAAAAATCCAAAATAAAATTTGTAAAATTGAAAATCCAAAAAACAAGTTCATTTCCTTTGTAGTATAGTCTTGTATATATTGTTTTGTATATATTGTGTTTGTTCATCCTTGTTCACATTGATTGACTACGCCACATCCGAGACATGAGGATATTGAAGACCGCATGGTATGATCTTTCCAATCTCCTTTTTCCTCTCTATGTTAATGACTATGTGGCTTTATTTTGATTGATGCGGTATAAACAATGTGAATTTAGGACTTGCATTTAGATTATTTGGCATACTAGTTGGTAGAAGCATATGCATTAGGATGTATATATGTTAGTTGCATCATGGCATATAGTTTGCATGTTAGAAAAATTTTGCGAAACCGTCTATTTGGGAAGCTTGACAAGTGTATATAGGCCCTAGTAGATGCTTTTTCTTCTTAAGACTTTGCTTAATAGAATACTTGTAAAACACCCTAGTATGTGTCATGCTTGTATCCTTTGACCCATGGATTAAGGCCTAGTCAAGAGTACCTTGTGGTGTGATAACTCCTTGGCTACCGTTTATTCCAAGGTGACCCTTGAAACCATGCAACCATCATCCATGTTCTACCATATATTTTGTCATCAAAGGGAATGGGCACAAAAATTATTCAAATTTGAGTTCAAAAAGTGAAATGAAATGTCAAAAAGTTTGCAAAATTGCATCAAAAGAAAAGAGGAGTAACAAAAATGAAACCTCCTATGCATCAAATATAAGCAGCCTCCCTACAAATGGGGTGACTTTGAAAATGTTCAAAAAAAAATGCAAAAAGTTGAAAAATTGTCAAGTATTGAAATGCCAAACATTAAAAGAAAATGCAAAAACAAAGTGTTGTCAAATGTCAAATGCCACAAGAAATTGGGGAAAAAAACAACAACAAAAGCAATCTCCCAAATGAAATTCAATTACTATTGATCTCTTTTTCCATCGTATCCACTTTCGTGCATGGTAGAGAGGGGACGACCCTTATTATTGTCTAGGCAAGAAGGGGAATTCCGCGATCCTCCAGTGTTTCTAACACCATAGGGAGTCTATTCTTGACAAAAGCATTTAACGATTGAGGACAAAAGTACCCTAGCTTGACACAATTTGGAGGTGATTTATCGGTATCCTTCTAGGCTTAGTAGTTTGAAGAAACCATATCTATGAAGGAGTGTGTACCCTTGAATTGCTTCCCATTTAGATAATTTTCGCCACTTAGATGAGGAAGGTGGCTATTCTTTTTGTAGATGCATCCATTACTTGATTTTGTGTGCTTTAATGATTGGATGTGTCGCCATTTTGGCAAGACCCATCTTTCCTTTCAAGAAGGCATCCTACCTCATGGTTGTCTTGTTGTGAGTTGAAGGGGCAGAGTGCGACCCGCTAATTGTCTCATATCGGCTATATGAGTAGGTTAGTTTAAATAAGGGTCCTAGTTTTTGTCACCTCTTTACTCGGGACGAGGAAAGGTTCGGTTTGGGGATATTTGATGTGATCAATATTTGAGCATATTTAGTCCCCGAATTAGCCTCGTTCCAATGCTTTTTAGTGCATATTTGGGTCATTTACTATCTTTAGTCCTTTGTTTTGCATATTCTTTGAGGTTTTGTTTCCTTGGTAGGAGAGGAGTGCAAACCTTGCATTTTCATGGCAAAATAGAGCTAAATTAATCGAATCTAATGACCAAGCATCAAAGAGAAGACAAGACTAGAAGGCCTTTGTACATAATGTAGTAGATGGGCAATGATGAAGAAGATCCTTGCGTCTACGACAAAATCCCGGAGGATTGTTGGAAGAAGAAATGGCACGCTGGACTAGGATCCGAGCGTCTCACCTATCGGAACGCTCGTCCAGAAGCTCCACAAGCCGCTCGTCCAAGCTGCCAGGCCGCTCGTTCAACACCTAAATAATCCGCTCATCCCGACCTTTTGGACGCTCGGATTGTCCTCCAATGCAACACGTCCTCTTCTTTCTCCATTCGAGATGCGCATATTTTTGAAAGACTAGCTAAAAGAAGGCCCGCATCTTTTCTTGAGAGGAGCGATTCCTTAAGGACTTAATCTTCATTTAAGCCCTTAGTAACCCTAATTTGTGCACCTAATCTCCACTATAAATACCCCATTAGTCTAATTACATTATCATGTTCTTCTTATCAATCTTTAGTGTAGTTTATATTATTCTAGCCCTCTTTAATCTTGTAATCAACTTCTAATCAAGTCTTAATACAAATCTCATTTCCTTAATCTCTCCATTGTTCATCCTTTATTTTGGGTAATTGAAGATTATTTGGGTTTATTGGGAGATTGACAACCTTCCATCAATCATCAAGTACTTCTATTATTCTTTGCATTATTATTTTTGAATCATCATTAGGTATAATTCTCTTAATCCCTTTTTAATTATTGTTAATCATCTTCATTTATTCATCATGTTTTGCTTTGTTAATATGATTGACAACCTTGTTAACATGTTAAACTTGATAATGAGCGAGTAGTTTCCTTAACTAGGGTTAATGGGGAATTAGGGGAAACCAACATGGGGAATGATTCATACTTAATCTAATATGTTCACATAATTTATTTGCTTACTTGTTGTGATCTCAACTTATGCACATGTTATGTTTGATGAAATTCGAGCCTATGAATCCTTGCATTTTTTTACCCATCACTTACCTTTTCAATGAGACTTGTAAGACATAAACCAACTCGAGTCTCATTAGACCATGCATATAGTTGAGTAGGGAGGATTAAGTCGACTTGTAGGTGTTGTACAATCTAATCGATTCGGCTCCGGGACCCAAACCTTCCTAGGATTGTAAGATATAAACCAACTCGATCCTATCACAACAATAATTGATTTCTTATAATTTGAGAATATGTTTGTATGATCAATTCCCATGAATCCCCTATGAACCCATGACCCCCTAGTGCTTTTAATCAATTGTTTACATCTCATTTTAGTCATCTTGCTTGTTTACTTTTATTGTTATTTAGTTTAGTGATCTTCTTATCTCAACCCAAATTGTGACACCCCTAGACACCACTATTTACAATCAATAATCCTAGATCAATACCCGTCCCTTGGGATCCGACCTTCACTTGCCTCTTTACTAGTGGTAGAGTTGTTTGTGAAGTTATAAATATTGTTTTGGTCTAGGTGCTCCTAACGACAAGTAATCGATATCTAAGCTTAAAGCGGACCGACCAAAGGCATGATCCTATTACTTGTATGGCGGAAGTAGAGTGAGTCCATGCTTACCAATAATATAAGTAAGGAGTGTCGTTCTCTAAACTTTTTGAAGATTTAGCCATGCCAAGTATCTCAAGTCCTACTAATTTGATGCCGCAGCAAGATAATTCTTCTTCTAAAAATACAGAGATTGCGGAGTTGAAATCCTTGGTGCTATCTTTAGCACTTTAACTCGAGAAAAATGCGAATCGATCACGCCGAAAAATGCTTGGTGAAATCCTTGGTTCTATCTTTACCAATTCGCGCAACTTGCATCCGAGCAAATGAATCACGCGAATCGATCACCTCCTTGTGACCTGATTAATGCAATAAATATCCGTAGCGGTCTTACTATGATGGACCAAAAATGCCGGAAATGCTGATTTATCTGTTGATGAAAGTACAAAAAGTGTTTTGGAAGAGCAAATTGACGAAGACGCTGCTGATCCTTGTCAAAGTCCTTGATCACGTGAGCTGGGTACTTGATCAAGAAGTTCTCCCATTGAAAGCTCTCGATCGAGTGATAACAGTACTCGACCGAGCAGTGCCGAAATTGAAGACCTCGGTTGAGACGATGATGTTCCTCGATCGAGCAGATCCCAGGAAAAAAGTTCTCGATCGACTGAAAATAGTGCTCGATCGAGTACATGTAATAGTGAAGACGTTGTTTCAAAGTCTAAACACGCTGCTGGGTCATCTTCCTCAGCTGCGGAGATGCCATGTTTAGACAAAGGTAAAGAAAAATTCGCAAACCCGCTTACTGTTACCAGAATTCCTTATCCGGGACGTCTGAAAGATGCTAAGGTTGAGCGACAATTCAGTATGTTCGTGGAAGTGGTCAAAAACCTTCAAGTAACCGTTCCTTTTACCAAATTAATTACCCAGGTACCTTCTTATGGTAAATTTATGAAAGATATTTTGACGCGTAAGAGAGAGCTTAGTGAGTTTGAGACTGTTGCCTTCACGGAGGAGTCTAGTAACTTAATCCTTAATGAAGTTCCACCTAAATTGAAAGACTCGGGTAGCTTCTCTATTACGTGTAGAATAGGAAATGAAGAGATAGAAAAAGGCTCTTTGTGATTTAGGAGCCAGTGTCAGTGTCATGCCTTACTCTGTGTGCAATAAACTTAATATGGGTCACCTTAAAATGACTAATATCACCCTCCAGATGGCTGATAGATCGGTTAAACGACCTTTAGGTATCCTAGAAGGCATGCCTATCAAGGTAGGCAAGTTCTTTATACCAGTAGATTTTATTATCTTAGACATAGCTGAGGATACCCGGACCCCGATTATATTAGGAAGACCATTTTTGTGTACAGTTGGGGCTATTATAGATTTTAAACAAGGGCGTTTGACTCTTGCGGTAGGGGATGACGCTAGCACTTTCAGTTTGTCTGGTACGCTTGCTAGACCAATGATAGAGGATACCTGCGATTCAGTTTATATCGTTGATGAGTCTGTCTATGAGGTATGGTCGGATTCCTTGATAAGGGATCTGTTGGAAGCTTTGATGTTGCTAGATGAGTATGCAGATAACCCGGAGAACAATGACGTTGTGTTGGACCTGCTTGAAGCTGCGACAGATGAGCGTAAACTCACCGACACCGAAGGAGAGAGGGTAGAACAATTGGTAAACACTTTTTGTGAAATTGAGGTAAAGGTACCCGAGCGTAAGCCTCTTCCTTCTCATCTCAAATATGTATTTTTAGATGATACTAAGCAGTATCCAGTCATTGTTATTGCCAAATTGGATGATAAGAAGCTGACCGCTTTGTTAGCTGTTCTGAATAAAAACAGGAAAGCGATGGGTTATTCGTTGGATGATATTCAGGGCATCAGTCCTGATATTTGTATGCACTGGAATGAGCTAGAATAAGATCACACGCGTTGCAGGCAAGGTCAGCGCAGGCTAAATCAGAAGATGCAGGATGTTGTGATGGCTGAGGTAATGAAGCTACTTGATGCAGGTATTATCTACTCTGTTGGTCATTCTAAATGGGTGAGTCCAGTTCAGGTGGTTCATAAGAAAGGAGGAACTATTAAGGTTTAGAGTGGTAAAAATGAGTTGATACCTACTAGAGTTGTGATTGGTTGGCGGATGTGTATAGATTATAGACAGCTGAATGCCGCCTCAAAGAAAGATCATTTCCCCTTTCCTTTCATTGATCAGATGGTAGAAAGGTTAGCCTCTCATAAGTTTTTCTGTTATTTAGATGGATACTCAGGTTCTTTTAGATCCCTATTCATCCGGATGATCGGGAAAAGACTACTTTTACCTGTCCTCAAGGTGTTTTTGCTTATCCTAGAATGCGTTTTGGTTTGTGTAATGCCCCTGCCACCTTTCAAAGGTGCATGATGGGGATATTTTCGGAGTATATAGAGTCTATTATGGAGGTCGTTAAGGACGATTTCAGCGTCTATGGGAGTGATTTTGATAACTGTTTGTCTAACCTTGATAAAGTGTTGCAGCGCTGCATTAAGGTTAATCTTGTGCTTAACTGGGAGAAGTGTCACTTAATGGTCAACGAGGGAGTTGTCTTGGGACACTTAGTTTCTGATAGGGACATCGAGGTCGATAAAGCAAAGGTGCAAGTGATTAAGCAGTTACCTCCTCCTGTTAATGCTAAAGGAGTGAGGAGTTTCCTTGGACATGCCGACTTTTATCGCCGGTTCATCAAGGACTTTTCTAAAATTGCTAAACCACTTACACAGTTGTTACTTAAGGATGCCCCCTTTGTTTTGACTGATTAGTGTCTTTCTACTTTTAACAGGTTGAAACATGCCTTGATTTCAGCACCGATTATCCAGCCTCCCGATTGGGAGCTGCCATTTGAGATTATGTGTGATGCCAGTGATTATGCACTGGGAGTGGTGCCAGGCCAGCGGAAAGACAAAGCTTTGAGCGCGATTTACTATGCAAGCCGAACTCTAGATGAGGCTCAAGTAAAGTATACTACAACTAAGAAGGAGTTATTAGCTATTGTTTATGCGCTAGAAAAATTTCGCTCTTATTTGATAGGTTCGGAAGGTACTGTTTTTATGGACCATGCAGCGCTGAGACACCTTCTTGCTAAGAATGTAACTAAGCCACGATTGTTAAAGTGGATAATCCTCCTCCAGGAATTTGATCTGCAAATCAAAGACAAGACGGGCGCAGAGAATGTAGTAGCTGATCACCTGTCGCGATTATCGCAGTAGGAGGGAGAGGATCCTTTACCTGATGATTCTATATTCTCAGTTTCTACTAACACAGGTGTTGAACCGTGGTATGCAGATTATGCTAACTACGTTGTAGGTGGTACACTTCCACCTATCCTGTCATATCAGCAGAAGAAACGATTCTTTCATGATGTGAAGTGCTATTTATGGGATGATCCTTATTTATTTAAAGAGTGTGCAGACGGTCTTTACAGATGGTGTATTCCGCAGTGGGAGACTAAGGCAATCCTAGAGGAATGTCATTCTTCCTCTTATGGCAGTCACCACGGTCTGTCGCGAACCGTGGCTAAGGTACTTCAGTCTGGTTTCTTCTGGCCTACTTTGTTTGCAGATGCTAAAGTGTTTGTTTCAGCTTGTGATGCTTGCCAACGCTCAGGAAATATCTCTGAGAGATATGAGATGCCTAAAAATGGCATTCTAGAGGTCGAGGTTTTTGATGTCTGGGGCATTGATTTCCAAGGACCATTTTCGTTTAGTAAAGGTAACAAATATATTTTAGTAGCTGTAGACTATGTGTCTAAATGGGTGGAAGCTATTGCTTCACCTAATTGTGATGCCAAGACCGTGACTAAATTGTTTAAAAATATTATTTTTTCCCTATTGGGTGTTCCTAGGGTCGTCATTAGTGATGGGGGTATGCATTTTAAAGAAAAGAAACTTACAGCTATACTGTCTAAAGTCGGTGTCCAACATCGTAGAGGCTTGGGGTATCATCCCCAAACCAGTGGGTAGGTTGAGGTCTCTAATAGAGAACTAAAGGAGATTTTGGCTAAAATTGTTTCTAAATCACGGAAGGATTGGAGTCTAAAATTATATGACACATTATGGGCGTATTAGACTACCTTTAAAACACCGATTGGTGCATCACCATATCTGTTAGTTTATGGGAAGTCTTGTCATTTACCTATTGCACTAGAATGTAAGGCTTTGTGGGCTATTCGTGAATTAAATTATTATTCTAAGTTGTGTGGTGAGAACCGTTTATTGCAACTAGATGAGCTAGAATAATTTAGGCTAAATGCCTACGACAGTGCGCGCATCTACAAAGAGAAAACAAAAAGATGGCATGACAAGAGAATCATATCGCGGGAGTTTCATGTTGGGAAAAAGGTGTTGATGTTTAATGATCGGTTGCGCTTGTTTCCTGGTAAGCTGAAGTCCAGGTGGAGTGGCCCCTACACAGTGACTGCTGTCACCAAGTTTGGCTTCGTTAAGTTAGAGCATCCCGAGGGCAGGAGATTTAAAGTGAATGGCCATCATGTGAAGCATTACTATGGAGCATATGATTATGTTGGCAACGTCGAAGTGTTCTACTTCGACCATCTTGGTGAGCAAGAAAATTGAATCCAAAAGGTCGTGCCAGACCTCTTAAACCTGCGCTATCCGGGAGGGAACCCGACTTGTAATTTATTGTACTTTGCTTAAAACTTTTAGTTAGCTTCGCGTGCTTTAGTTGGTAACTTTACGGGCGATAAACTTAAACGTTTGAACTGGTTTTGTTAGTTCTATAGGTCGTTTGTTGCGTTTTTGCAGAAGCATCAAATGACGCCTAAGAGATCAGGTTTAAAGAGCTCGATCGAGCACTTATTCCTCTCGATCGAGTACTTTTCTCACTCGATCGAGCACTGCAGCTCTCGATCGAGCACCCTGCATATTATTATTATTATTATTATTATTATTATTATTATTATTATTATTATTATTATTTTTTTTTTTTTTTTTTTTTTTTTTTATTATTATTATTATTATTATTATTATTATTATTATTATTATTATTATTATTATTATTATTATTATTATTATTATTATTATTATTATTATTATTATTATTATTATTATTATTATTATTATTATTATTATTATTATTATTATTATTATTATTATTATTATTATCATATATTACTAGTCTTACCATAACTAGAATTTCTACCAATTATCTTATTATTGGCATAACATTATTATTATTATGATAATTATTGATATAATTATTATTATCTTCCCATATTATTATTTCCATTTTATTATTATTAATTTCCGATACAAATCCTGATCACACCAAACTATACTAATAAGTATCGGTCCAATTAACAATGGCACACGGTCCAACGCTCAATTATTAGCTAAGCCCAATTCCCGGCTCACTTTCTTACTTTATTAATTAATTAACGTCTTATTTGTAATTATTATTAGGAATGCCTTTAACTAATTATTAAATTACATAAATTATTCTCATAAATTATTATCAAAATACGGGGTATTACAGTACCTGTATGCATTCGGGTTTGTGGCGGCCACACATGTGGAGAGGTAACTTACGATCCCTTCCTTCAATTCTACCAATGAGCCTCACATAGCCAAATTGACTTGTTTTGACCCATTATTTAACTACGATCCTAAATTTAGCCTACCCTAGTCAAGCTAGTTTAGTAGTTTTTGTGCGTATGTTGTGATTATCAATTTGGTATTCTATCTTGAATTAAGAAGATGAGGAGAATGAGAAAAAGAAAAAAATGAAATGGGAAAGTTTGAAAAAATATGAAAAAATGATGAAAGAAAGTGAAAAGAGAGAAAGTGAAAAAAGAAAAGAAAAGAGAGAATCATATGGAGAAGGTTGTTGATTATGACTCCCATGTTTATCATTATTTTTTATGAGGAGTCTTTTGATGCTGTGAGTGATGTTTTGCCATAATGGCAAGGTTTTGCGTTTTATATGTTGAGTAATGAAGCAGAATGAGTTTAATATTTGGTTACGGTTGTACTAGCTTGGCTTTACCTCCACTTATCCAAATTTGTTTTGCCCTTTCTTACCCAATGACCTCACCTCACACTATATGTAAGTCCTCGGCATGTGTCTTGATCTTGATTGGTTGGAATGCATACGTACGGTCGGTAGAAATCGGTTTCATGTTAGTTGCATGCATGTTTTTATAGGTCGAAGTTTAGGTGAGCGTCTTTATTTCTTTCTATCTCATAAATTTATACTCACCTTATGCTTGATTTGTGTGATGAGCGACACGTGAGAGTGTGGACATGGGCCACAGGACGGTCTGTGGATTTGGGCCACCTACCGATCTGCGGTCACGGGCCACCTGCATGCCAAGCCAATCTATGGACATGCATCGGTCTTTTGAAAGCCACGCTCGGCGGCGTAAAAATGCTTTCGACCGGATCGTTTTAGATCGGTCGTTTTCGTCTCGGTAAAGGTCTCGAAACGATTAGAGATGTTCGGAGTCTCCACCAAGCATTTGTGGGATGCCTGGAACCCGTTCGAATTCACTTTATACCTAGGTCAACCAACAAAAAGCGGTGTTTAACATAGGTACATAAGATAAGGACCCGTCCCCCTTTTAGCATTCTATGCCTAAAATGATTCTCGTATGCCCTGGATAAGGCCATCCACTGTCCAAGGTTCTGAGTAAGCGGTGAGGGTACGTATTGGGAAGCCTTTTAATCGGACACCCAATCCCGCCCGCGTTAGCGGCCTCTACTGATCGATCGTGGTTGTTTAAGTGCAAGAGTTGATAAAATGGTGTAAATGCATGAATGCACATCCAAACGTGTTAACCTAACATGTGAGAGCTTTATATGTCGGTTGATTTAATCCAAGTATCAAGTGTAAGATGTCAAGTTGGATTTAGATTGATTTGCATATAAGAACGGAAATTAAACATCCATTTACCAAATTCGGGTTATGATGCTTAACACGATCCATTATTTGAAAAAGGGTGTCAAACGACAAAGTGTAAAAACGTAAGCTTGTCAATCTGATCTGTCATATATTCGGATAAACCGTAATCGGGATCGTCCTAGACAAGTACCATAATAGGACAAAACAGTGCCAGGCTGCCCTGTTAAGGCGCGCACCTATTGGCGAGATAAAGGGTTCTGCCCTGGTTTTGAAAGATGGAAACAGACGGCCACTTGGGGCGCGAGTCATGAGCCGACCTAAGGGGGCGTCTCATGGTTCTTGAAATGGTTATTTAAAACCGTATTTTGTAATGAATGATTTGCAAGTATGGTTTGCATGACTCGGAATAATTACTATTATGTTAGTAATATTTGTTGTCGTATTTGCAAGTTTGAAAAACATATTAAAATGTGTAAAAGAGAAATGTTTGATTTGAACTAATTATATCAAGTTCAATTATTTGTAATTAGTCAAGTTTGTCATCGTACTCGGATTAAACCGACATGGTATAAAGAACCAAGGATGATTATGATTTATGACTAATATGTTTGCAAATGTAAATAAATGAGAAAGATGCTAAGTAAAATAAAAGGAGATTAAAATACCCTTTAATTTGTAATTAACCAATAATATCATCGAGTCACGGAATAAACCCTCATGGTATAAAGAACCAAGGATGAATTTTTGTAATGGTCAAAATATGTTTATCATAAAAATAAATTAAAATGGTAAATAAAAGAAAAGAATTTCCTTTAAAATGTAATTAACCAAATAATATCACCGAGTCACGGATTAAACCGTCATGGTATATGGAACCAAGGGTGATTATGATTTATGGTTAAAAAGTTTATCATAAAAATGATTTGGAACATTTGAAATGGTAAAACCGATTGCAAATAAGAAATGAAATAAAGAGGAAAGACGAGAACAAACACGTTTGAGTCTGACCTGGACACCCACAAGAGGCGCGAGCCTCCCTGCATAGCAAGGAGCTCCTGTCTCAGGCCAAAACTCGGTTTTGGCTCGTCTAACCTATATTTGAATCGTGTTATGCATTGTTCATGCATATAAACTCATAAAAAACAGTAGAGACACGAAATAAATGAGATGTTTACACCCTCAAACTTACGTATTTTGATGTTTGCGACGTAGACGACTTTAGAGACGGTTTTCTCGTTGTGACTACTCGCGATAAAAGAAGTTTAAAAAGAGTGCCTTAAAAAAGGATTTGGTTTTGAAAATATGTTAATTAAAACATGTTGATTAATGTTGAGTTAGTCGAATGGGTCGGTCGAATGCACGGCGACGGTACCAAACAAAATGTGTAAGGCTTGTATTTACGATCGGTAGGTCGTAAACACGTGTCGATTTTGTGACTTAGGAAGTCGGGTTTAGAAGTTTGAGGGTGAAGGAGAGGGTGGACTCTCGTGTGAGGATTGTGTTGTGTGATGGTGGGTATTTATAGAGAAATGTGGGGAGGTAGGTCGGTTGATTTTGCTTAGAGGCTAAGCAGATGGCCTAAAGAGGCGTGATCCACCTCGCGATGGAAAGGGGTGTATTGTCCCTTTCAATTTGGACGTGGCCAATTCTCCATCCATTGTTGATATGTGGCATGCATATAAGATGTTGTGTAACAATATGGGCATCTAATAAGATGATTTTGGTGTTACTTGAGGTAGGTGTTTTGTGTGCTTGACTCGGGTTTGACCCGTGTGAGTCGGGATTTGAATTTTGAGTCGGTGTTTGGCCCGGTGTCGGTTTTGACTCTAATTAGGGTCATTTTAATGGAAATGACATGATGAAAACATTAATGGCACTATTTTTGACATTCGAGATTTGGGTTGACTCGGGTTGACTCAAGTTGACTCGAGATGCGGGTTTCTAAGTCGGTTTTGGGTTCGAAGACGGTTTTAACAATAAATAGTGTTATTTTAATGCAAATGAAGTTAGAAAACTTTTGAAATCATTTTTCATATCCGACTAGTGCATTAAACTGTCTCATGTATAGCCAATCCACGCACGCATATCAGAAACACGTTACAGTCCGATCATCATCGGGTGGTTTTTGGAAGATGCAGTTACTGGGTATCTACAGAGCCCCCACTTTGACTGAGGCTTGGACAGGGCAAAAGTCAAAGTATGATCTCCAGGTCAATCGAAGATTACAACCTGAAGATCATTGCGACATCGAGGTGACTCAAAAGGGTTTAAGCCAAGGACCTGCCGTCGGGAAGGGCGACATCGAGGCGACTCGGGGATTTGAGTCAAGGACCTGCCGTCGGGAACATTTTAGAGTCTTTCGACTTCTGATGCGGGTCGTTTAAAGTCCATTAGACTACGAATAAAGGCTCGCCAGCCATAAAAAGGAGTCATACCTGAGGCATCTTCGGGATACGTCCTTGAATCTTTTGCGTGCAAAGGCTTGCCAGCCGGTGTTGAAGGCGGTGCGTTTTGAGGCTCGCCAGCCATAGGAAGGAGTCATACCTAAGGCATCTTCGGGATATGTCCTTGAGTCGTGTCTTGTGTGCGTGCAAAGGCTCGCTAGTTGTGATAAGGAGTCGTACCCGAGGCATCTTCGGGATACGTCCTTGAGTTGAACCTTGTTTGCGGAAAAAGGCTCGCCAGCTTGTGGAAAGGAAATGTATCTTGTTTGCGGACAAAGGCTCGCCAGCCATATGCGTTGTAAGGCACACCAGCCATGTTGAAGGTACGTTTTGAGGCTCGCTAGCCATCGATGGTCGGATGATTGACTGTGGGAAATAGCCTGAAACATCGGGCTTATTCCAAGATATTGTCTGGAAATGACATCCAACCAGGTTGACGGTGATAGGTTTGGCTAGGGAGCAACGAACTCCAACTTGATGGGTGGCCTAAACGAGCTCCGTGGCGATAAATGATTTGAGCAAGGCTCTCTGCAAAACCATTTAGGGAGAGCGCCGCATCGGGATCATGAATGATGTTGTGAGAATCTTTGAAAGACCTGTGGAACTTTTATTTGAAAATCGGCACTCGCTGGGGATTTAGAACCTTCTCAGGACTCGCCGGGGATATGAGTTGTTGCTCGCTGGAAGGCGGCGTATGCTATGTAATCGGCGGGGTTAAAGCTATTAGACTTGATGGGTCGCCGTTTGTTGGGAAGAACCGAGTACCCAGTTGGAGTGAGTTCGTCTTCTCAAGATTAACTGCATGGTTAGTGACCACACAAATCCGCAGTCGTATAGACAAGCACGATGAATGCAGGCACGTAAGCACATAAGCATGTGAGCAGTTAGCATATAAGAAACTAGCATATAATATCTCACACGAGGGGAGATAGAAGTTTTGAAAGTTGTGAAGCTTAAAAGCTGTTAAGAGTTGGAATTTATTGCTCGTAGATCCGTTATTTGACAGATCGGAGACACGTGACCATTGTGACATTGACTCACACGGACGCATACCGCCAGACAGACAGACAAGCGGCCTTGAACGTGATACAAAGTTGGTATCGACACGACACGGGGTGACTCTGATAGACTTTACACATGTAAGTGCAACTCCTAGCCAAGAAAGGGTGATAATGCGTATCAAATCCCTGAGTTAGAAAGTTCGCTCGGCTAGGAAACATGAATCAATTATCATATCTTTGCCTCCGTTTGGTCGTTTGAGATCCCTTCTCGAGTTTTGATGATTCGGAGAGCGGAAGCAAGACCTTGTCATCATCCGAACCGAGCACCAGGCTATGGGCGATTTATTTTGGACTGTAGTTGAGACTCAAAAGATGTTTGAGGTTAAAGGACGGGTGGCGTCTTGAAAGAGAAGCCCCCAGAGTGGAAAGGTGAGAATTTGACAAAACAAGGAATGGGCGACGTCTTAAGGAAGAAGCCCCCAGTAAAGAGGTGTAAGATTAATTTTAGCGCTGGGTGGGCTGCTTTGAGGATTGATGTTGATGGTTGAGATTGAAAGGGATATGCGATTGTGCCCTTGTAATAGGACTGCCTACGTATTCGCGTGTTTGCGAAATCAAACCAGATCGTAGTTCTGTGTTGGCATTATTGAGGATTGAAAATTGAAGATGTTGTGAAAGGATTATGCGGTTGTGCCCTGTAATAGGACTGCCTACGTATTCGCGTGTTTGCGAAATCAAACCAGATCATAGTTCTGAGCTGTATGTGCAATGGATTGCAAATTGAAGGTTTGAAAATTGAATGTGAGTGGGGGTGTGGTTGCGCCCTCGTAATAGGACTCCCTACGTATTCACGTGATGTGAAATCAAACCAGATCGTAGTTCAGGGTGTGTGTGCCTAAGCGAGTTGTTAGGACCTTAAAGTGATTTTAACGGGTATGGTTGTATCCTTGAGGACTGCCTACGTATTCACATGGTGTGAAATCAAACCAGATCGTAGTTCTGAATGTGTGCCTAAGCGAGTTGTTAGGACCTTAAAGTGTGAGGGTCACGACGGTAAATTCCGTTTGGTGACTCGAGAAATTGATTTGAGATAATTCCTCCTTGATTATGAATCGAAGAGGTGTAATTTGTGAAAATGTTCCTTACCATGTGAGCACACTAAAAAGTGGACCCTAATGGTAGACTAGGTATGTCCCGTTCTCGGTAGCAAAGCATTCGAGGACTCCGTATCTGGGTTAGGGCGAAAATGGCTTCGACATTAGGGAATGTGGAGCTTGGTAATAATAGGTTTGTTTGACAGATAAAAATCTTGAGTTGAGGGTCACGACGGTGAATTCCGTTTGGTGACTCGAAAGTTGATTGGAGAGAAATACCTCTTGATCATGAATCAAAGAGGCATAGTTTGTGAAAAGGTTTCTTGTTACATGAGCACACTAAAAAATGGTCTCTAAGAATGAAATGTTCATGTCCCGTTCCAGGGAGCAATGTTTTTTGAAGACTCTGTATCTGGGTCAAGGTGGAAATGGCTCCGGCATTTTGGAATGTGAAGCTTGGTAATAAAAGGGTTGTTTGACAGATAAGAATCTGGAATTTGTATTTTGTGGTGTTTAGGTTGATGGGTTACGGCTTGTAATGTGGTGCAGAATGGGGTCTCAAGCTTGATGTGGCCTGAGCGTAAAATGGTTGGTAAATGTGGGATCAGAATCCCTTGTCTAGACCTTAAAGGTTAAGGTGTGATATTATGAGCTTGAGGGGAATCCTCAGAATCCTAGATAGGTCTCCTTGTAGCAGTCTCTAGAAGGACTTAGGGGTGAAGCGATGTTGGTTATGATCTTGAGGGGTATCCCCAGGACCCTAGATGGGTCTCCCTGTAACAGTCTGTTGAAGGACTTAGGAGTGAAGCAGTTTTGGTTGGGGTTTTAGTGTTTGGTGTTTTTGGACATGTTGGTCCGAGATTTGGTGTGTTGGACTCATTAGTCCTGGGCTTTGGACTTGTTGGTCCTGGACTTGGTGTTTTGGACTCGTTGGTCCCGGGCTTTGGATTTGTTGGTCCTGGACTTTATGTTTTGGACTCATGGGTCCTGGGCTTTGGACTTCTTGGTCCTGGACTTTGTATTTTGGACATGTTAGTCATGGGCTTTGGACTTGTTGGTCCTGGACTTTGTATTTTGGTGTTGGACTCGTTCGTCCGAAGTTTGAAAAGTGACGGTTTAATTCCGTTATTTGAAATTGTGGGAAAATAACGAATTTGAATTTCGCTATTTCATTTTTTTGAAAAGTGACGGTTTTGAATTTCGTCAGTTGAAATTGTGGGAAAATAGCGAATTTGAATTTCAATATTTCGTTTTTTGAATGGGATGGTTTTTAATTCCGTTGTTTGGAATTGTGAAAATAGTGAATTTGAATTTCACTATCTTGTTTTTGATTTGAAATTGACGGTTTTATTTCCGTCGTTTGAAATTTGTGAAAATAGGGAATTTGAATTTCACTATTTTGTTTTTGTGATTTGGCTTTAGCCTTGGCTTTCGCTTTGGCTTTGGTTTTCGCCTTTGTTTTGGCTTTGGCTTTGGCCTTGGGATGAATTGCTATTGGCTTGTGCCTTTGATCTTGGCCTTTCGCTTTGGTTTTGCTTTGGATATATTTGTTTTTTGCCGTCCTTCGTTCGAGGAAGGTAGAGGTATAGACGGGGATGTATCCGTTGGTGAGCGATTGATATTTGGTGATGGGATTTCTTTGTGGGGAATGGGCTTGCCTTCCGTCATTGATCATGAACAAGGAGATGTTCTGGTTTGTTATCCAGGTTCATCGTAGAATCCCTTCGATAAAAGCTCATTCTAAATTGGGTGCTATTGAAAGGTTTTTATTGCCAGACATGGAATAGGTAAATAAAATGGACACGGAGTTTCGAGTCCTCTGCTTACTCGGCACGGAACGTCACTCGAGTGTACTCACATTGAATTGGAACACGTTGTTTGTTTTAAATCAATTCTCAAATCAATTCTCGTTATCAACGGGAAATGGTAAAGAGGAGAATATATGATAGCTGGAAATTGTGCTTTTATTTAGATAAATAAGAGGTTATCATAGACTCGATGAATACATGTGACTCATGGGGACAGCCCACAGTTGTCACTTAGGAATAAAAGGACAGACACTAGGATAGATATGAGAAAGCCTAAGACTCGGACTCGGACTCAGACTTAATCGTAGATACGGACTCCTAATCATTACTTTCCTCCTCAAGGATCTCCTTTGCAGCATCCAACGACTTGAATGTTTGATCTTGAGCATTGACCCACTTGAGCACTTCACTCTCGTTGTTGGAGATGATATGAGGACAAAAGTCAATGAGGCTTTCATCTCCTTGCAGAAAGAGATTTTCATTAGGGTTGTTTTCATGACTTGGTTGGCATAAGGATGAAGCTATCAGTTCATGATTGTCGATCATATTTTGAATAACATGTTTCAGTTTGCAGCATGTTTCAGTGTCATGACCATTCCCTTGATGATATTGGCAATAGGCACTATCGTCCCAGAAACGGGATTTCCTGCTTTCAGATGGGTCCGGAGTGGGCCCGATTGGTTGTAGCTTCCCTTCAGTCATGAGCTTTTGAAGAGCTACGGCATAGGTTGTGTTAAGTTTAGTGAATGTCCTTTGAGAACGCTCAACCTTTCTGTTTGATTTGAGACATTCAGAAGGATTGTCTTGACTGAGAGGTGCAATTATGATTTTACCAGCCTCGATCATATCTTGAATGGCGTTTTTGAGTTTGAAACAGGTTTCGGTGTCATGGCCCTTGCCTTGATGGTATTGGCAATATGCATTACCATTCCAGGATCGGGCTCTTTTGTGTTCAGGTTTGCCCGGAGTTGGACCAATGGGTTGGACCATTCCTTCTGAAGCAAGTATCTCCAGGGCGGTGCCATATGTTATTCCCAGATCTGTGAGTACCCTTTAATGTTTCCCCATGGTTCCAACATTGGTGTTTTTTGGGATGCGAGTTTTGTTTTTGTTTTTGATTTTGTCAATCCTGGGGGGAAACAGGATTAGGTCATTGTCAATGGGAAGTTTTTGGGATGTTGCTTGATATTTTGAAGGGGAGTTTGGTGAGGCAATTTCATGTTCTTTGTTTGTGGGTTCATAGATGTGGGAACCATCAGATGACTCCTCATTTTCAACGGCTGTTGGTTGGTGAATGGAGGGTTGGTCTTCTCCTTGATGGTCAGGTTCATTTTCAGTACTACCAAACCTCTTCTCCAAATTAGCCAGCCGAGTGTTCAAATCATCGATAGCCACTTGCAGCTTTGAGAATATGTTATTGATGGAGACGGAGAGCATCATTATAGCACTTTGTATGCCATCTTCGTCAATTGCATGGATTTTCTCATCGTCAGGAAGGATGAGATGAGAGCAGTCTAGGGAAGATTCCTGACTGTGTCCAATAGGGTTTTATGGAGGGTTGCTTTTGTTGTTTGTTGAGGGAGGTAATGGTAATTTTCCCTTTTCGATCATATCAAGGATGACGCCTTTTATAGGGAGACACATTTCAGTGACATGTCCGCGACCTTGGTGATATTGACAAAACAGTTTTCCGTCCCATCTACGTCCTCGATTGTTTAGTAGAGGGTCTGGAGTTGGACCAATTGGTTTGAGTTTTCCTTTGGAGATTAGCCTTTCCAAGGCTGTGGCATAAGGCATACCCAAATCAGGGAAGGACTTATGAGGTCGTCTGGTTTTGGTTGGTGGAGCACCTAAGGAATTGGGTTCAGTGGTTTTGGTAGCCTTCCAAGTAGGGTAGGTTTTGTCGTTGGCAAGTAGTCGGCTTTCAAGGAGCTTAACCCTTTGCTCAATATCAGAAGAGGGAAAATTCCCTGTTATCATTTTGTCCTCAACTAGGGAGAGACGAGTGCTCAAGTTTTCCACGGTAGCCAGGAGTCGAAGGACCATGTTGTTGATTTCGGCAGAAGTCAAGGCGGATAAAGGTTGATCAGCTTCTTGAGTTTCTGGTTGGCGATCGATGGCACCCAAGGGATTCCTATTTGACATAACGATAGGCGTTAGAACTTGTCTTGGCTTAAGAATATGAATATGAATAACACATAGCCTTAGCATATAGATGCTAGACAATCGTGCTTATCATGTGAACAACAATATAACAACACATAGTCCTAGCATGTGAATACTAGACCGACTCATACTACACTATCATGTGAATCACATAAAATCCAGGAATCCAAACTCTATCAACCATAGCCGGCTTGCATCTCACCTTCTATGATTCATAGAATCATTAAACAAGAAAGGACAATATATCTAGAGACAGGCATAAGTTCCTAGTACAGTCAATAGTCACTCTGTAACTCGAGTCTATACCACGAGGTAAGGTAAACACCCTAGTCCTAAACCTGCGCAGACCTAGCGACATGCGGAAAACTACCGCATCTAAGACCCATGATAACAACACATGAGTAACCCTAAGGAGTCCACCAAAGGGTTGGCTAGTACTTAAGCTGACTACATACGTCTAAGAGTACGTCAGGAAGTCATACCCTAACTTGGATATAAACCCACCAAGCTAAGACACAAAGGCTATTAAGCGGTGAACATACACTCGTCAATGACTATAAGGGCCTATCTATGACGATGGTCTAAGATACCAACACCACACATGACAAGTAGGACACCCACTTAACCATAAGAGGGGCAAAGAGTCCAAACTTGGCAACATAAATACTTATACTCCAATCAAGGACTCTAGGATAACATCCTTCCTTGTGAAAGACTACAAAAATGTAAATTCAGCTGACAATCCAACAATATCCACAATCTCATTAGTAATCCAAAACTCAGCGAACCGTTAATCTCATAATTCATGAGAACAAGCTAAAATGGCAACAAGGCAAGAAGACTCAAGTATAAGGCAACCAATTCATCCAACAACCAACATATGAAAAGACAATCATACTCAAAGACAAATCCTCGACCCTAGTCCCGCGACGGGTCATCGGTCAAATCGAGGCTGACCGGTTTAAACCTAGCTTGACCAAACTCATTTGGTCAAATTGGCCGAGCTCAGAGTCTTGGCCTACTTTGGCCCAAATCACGAAATTCATCACAATATCATTCTCATGCCATTTCCAATTTCTATCATGTGAAAAACTATCAATATAAGGAAATATATTCCAACTTACAAAACAATTAAATTCTCGCATAATAATGATTACCCACATGCCAAAAATACCAAAATACATAAATACGCAAACAAAAGACCCAAAACATCAAACAATAGGCCCAAGACCCGACCCACACAACGGGCCATGAACCGGGTCATACCGGGCCTGAACCGGGCTGTTTTGGTTCGGTTCTCTCGGTCAACACAAGTCTCCATTTGTAATTTGTTCCAACATCAATACAACATCCCTTTCAAGCAACATTCAACAATATTCATTCCGTTTCAACACTTAAACATGTGAAATACAACATATTTAACAAACTTTAACAACAACAATTCATGTGAAAATTAAAGTTAACATGTTATTAATCACATAAGCATCCAACACATCATAAACAACACTAATGTGACATTATTTCGTCGAGTAACTCGGAATAGTTACCTTAAGCTAGAAAGAGAGCAAAATAAACTTGAGAAAGATCCTATAGACCGAAATTATGCATCATCTTCCACAATATATGAGTCTCCTAACTCATCTTCATATTCTTCACCTATAAGAACAACAAAAACACATAAATCAATACTATATATTAATTCCAGAAACCAAGGGACTTCAATGTAATTAAAGAAATTTATACAAATTAATTATACTATATAGTTTTAAATCGATAGCACCGTGTGATGGACCTGAACAAGGGACTTCAATGTAAATATTATTTAGTTTTGGTTAAAAATATTAATTTAGATAAAACTAGAATATGGCGAGTTTCCTTAAAATAACAGGTCCCACTTACGGTGTTAATTAGTATAAAGATGTTAATTATTTAACATACACAAATATAATATAAGTATATGTTAGATTTTGGAAACTATTAATAGGTAAGTAAATCAATTCAGATTTCCAAAAAAATATAATATTCCATAATTCATTAGATTTTTAATTTAATTAGTAAAATAATTATTAATTGATTTTCCTTAAAATAAACATATAAACATGCCTTACTTATGTTATTAATTATAAAGATGTTTTAACATAAACAAATATAATTTAAGTATATTATATTTTGGAAATTATTAGAAAGTAGATAAATCAAGCTAGATTTCCAAAAAATATATTCCATAATTATTTTGACTTAATTAATTTAATGCATATATTTAATATATTTATTTCGAGTACTGAGAGTAATAAAAGTAACCTTGGGTATAGTAATCACTCATTGGATTTTTAGAGAGTAAAAATAACTTTGTTAATAGTGAAAAAAATTGTAGTAACATTGGATATAGTAATATGATAGTAATCACTCATTTGAATAGTCAAAATAACAATATTAGCAGCGAGCGAGAGTAGTGGAAGTAACAACGGGAGTAGTGAAATTATCAATATTAATGTACAAGTAGTGAAAGTAACAATAATTACGCCGGGAGTAGTGAAAGTAAAAGTAATAATAATAACAAATGTAATAAAATTAATAATTCTAAGAACAAAAGTAAGTATGTATGAAAAATTAGCTAAGCAATCGATTTAAGTAAAATAGTAATGGCGGGAGTAGTGAATTTGTCTCATTATTTATTTCATTGTAAACTAGTTTTAGTTAACTGCAAATATATTTTAATACTAAATAGAGGTAGCCCGAGCGAAGCCGGGCACCCATACTAGTTAGTCCTAAATTCGAAACCCTAAAAAGATAAGACCCGAAACGAAATTGGGGAAAATGAAAATAAAGCTTACTAGGAGACGAGGAATGAAAAGAGGATTCCAAGCATATAATTTTTATGAAATTTGGTGGAGAAATGGAGGAATTATGAAGGATTTAGGGTTTGTAAGGAGGATTTTTGGTAGGTTTTTGGTGTTTGAGAGAAGGAGGAGATAGATTGAGAATGGAGGAAATGAAAATTGAAAGAGTAGATAAATGGAGGAGGGGTGGCCGGTCCATAAGGCATGGGGAGGGTGGTCAATTGTTTACGTTTTGGGTTTGCTTCGACGGTAATTAGAAATATTCGTCGAACGCGATTTCCGAGAATATTAAAGTTCTTAAACACGATTTTACTAAAAGATTAAGTACTCATATGCCCAATATCCAAACTCGTTTACCCAACGACCGTAAGAAATGGGAAAATCCCAATATTACGACTTTTATCAGAAATCTATTTTATCAAAGTAAAAGGTTTAAATATAGTTTAAATTACTTTTAAACATTTCTAAACTATCAAAAGTGATTACATTACTTCAAAATAAAATAAAATTATATTTTATCAAATTATTATTATTTCAAATAAATTAATATTAAATTAAAATGGATTAAAATATTACTTTTAAAATATAATAAAGGTCTTCAAATTTACGGGGTGTTACAATCATCCCTCCTTTTAAGAAGTTTCGTCCCCGAAACTTAGAATAAGGAACATTGTATATATGTAGGTCTTTCTCTTTAAATCAATTAATCAACATCTTCAAAACATGAACTTATGAAAATATACGTGTCCTTTCAATGGAACGGAAATATCCTCGTCGGTCGCCCTAGAACACCAACATTCTAAATCAGAACAAAAATACATTTTTATGCCAACGACTGAGAAAACTAATTATCGGACGTCTCCAATAACGAGAAACACTTATTGACGTTAAATACAGTGGGAAAACATTAAAACATTTTCAAAAACCTTTAGTTCGAAACTCTTCAATAAGGATAATGACTCCACTAATAATCATGACTAAACTCTAACTACGGCTCTTATACAACTAAGCAATGACTACTAACGCGGAGAATATTCCAGGGAAGGAGAGGAACACTCGAAAGGATAGCTAAAACTCACAAGGATTAGATAAAGGAACGGAAAGTACCTCACGAGAAGAGTTCGGGATATTTAGCTAACATAGAAGATTCAGGCTCCCAAGTTTCTTCTTCGACATTTCCACAACGCCAAAGGATACGAAGTAGGGGCACCACTTTGTTTCTAAGTTGCTTGTTTGCCCTTTCGAGGATTCGGATCGGCCTTTCTTCCAAAGCCAAGTTAGGTTCCAAATCTGGGATTTCTTCTTGAATAACATGGCTCGGATCACTAATGTACTTCCTCAACTGAGATACATGGAAGACATTATGAACCTTGCTCAAATTCGGGGGCAACTCTAAACGGTAAGCAACGGGACCAATCTTCTCAAGCACACGGAAAGGTCCAATGTATTTGGGACTCAGCTTTCCTTTCACACCAAAACGTTTCACCCCTTTCATAGGTGACACCTTAAGGAATACTCGATCATCAACCTCAAAGGTAAGTGGTCGACGACGGGCATCAACATACGATTTCTGTCGGTCTTGAGCGACTTTCATACGCTCTCGAATGATCTGAACCTGTTTGATGGTGTCAGTCACCAAATCGGGTCCCAACACATGAGCATCTTGGACTTGATCCCAACAGACCGGACTACGGCACTTCCTACCATACAAAGCTTCATAAGGTGACATTTTGATAGAAGTATGATAGCTATTGTTGTAGGAGAATTCAACAAGAGGTAAGCACTTCTCCCAAGAAGTGTGGAAGTCTAAAGCACAAGCACGGAGGAGGTCCTCTAAAGTCTGGATAGTCCTCTCAGTCTGTCCATCTGTAGCGGCATGAAAAGCGGTACTCATCAGTAGCTTACTACCCATGGCTTCTTGCAAAGCAGTCCAGAAACGGGAACAGAATCTCGGGTCACGATCTGAAACTATATCCTTAGGCACTACATGGTAGCGTACTATCTCCTTCACGTAGGCACCAGCTAGGACATCTAATCTCCATGTCTCCTTGATAGGTATAAACCTAGCACATTTGGTCAATCGATCTACAACCACCCAAACCGCATCTTTTCTTCTAGCCGTCTTAGGTAAAGCCATCACAAAGGCCATGGATATGGACTCCCATTTCCAAAGGGGAACATCCAAAGGTTGTAGCAAACCCCCGGGTTTCTGATGCTCAATCTTCACTTTCTGACAGGTAAGAAACTTGTTAACATACTCTAGGACATCAATCTTCATCCTAGGCCACCAAAACTGTAATCTCAATTCTTTATACATCTTGTCACCACCATGATGAATAGAGTAAGGAGAAAGGTGAGCTTCATCAAGGATCTTCTTCCTCAACTCGGCTACTCTCGGAACATACATCCTACCTTGGTAACGAAGGTATCCATCACTATCCACCACACAATCCTTAGCTTGCCTAAGTTGGATTTTTGCTTGAATGGACTTGAAAGTAGCATCCTCAGGTAGGCAAGTACGGATCTCACGATAAAAGTCGGGTTCTGCACTCAAGGCACTAAGATATTCAAAGCCCTTCCCAACAAGGCTTATCCCTAACTTTTGAAATTCCGTGGTAAGTTCATCAGGTAACACACGACCCCGGGTAATTCATCGGGAAATACATCCGGAAATTCACAAACAATGGGAACATCCTTCAAGGGAGGAAGAGAGGGAGAATTAGAAGTAGTCACTACACATAGGAATGCTTGATGACCCTTCTTCAAAACATTCACCATCTTCATAGCTGACATCAACTTCACACCTGTTTGCTTTCTAACCCCTTGATAAGATACGCGAGTACCCAAAAAGCTTTTAAGAACAATGTTTTGATCTTGACATTCAAATCGAGCATGATAAGTAGATAACCAATCCATGCCCAAAATAACATCAAACTCCTCAAGTGGAAATCGAAGGAGATTAGCTGGGAAAATAGATTCCGCTATCGATATAGGGACATCCGAATAAAAATAAGAACAAGAGAAGATGTCGCCGGAGGGTAAAGATATTGATGTACTGTCTCCAAGTGAAGGTTCAAGAGGTAACTTGTCGGAGAATTTCATCGATATAAATGATAAAGAAGCACCGGTATCAAATAAAACCAAACAAGGGACATCAAATATTAAGAACGTACCAGTGACTATATCTGGGTGTGCCTCAGCCTCAGCACGGCTCATCACAAAGATGCGACCTCTCGGCCTCTCAGGAACAGCAGAAGTAGTAGTAGTCTTCTTCTCAGGACACTCATTAGCCTTGTGTCCAGTCTTGTTGCAGGAGAAACACACAAATTGCTTATCAAAGCAACGAATTCCGGGATGCAAAGTCTTCTTACAATGATAGCACATACGACCTTTAGGATTTTTGTCATTGCTAGGAGATAGAACACGAGCACCTTGATTTTCTTGTCCACTCGGAACAAACCTTTTCTTGTTAGGATAAGAGGGAGAAGAAGTAGGCACAAAGGGTCTAGAAGGAGCAACATAAGGCCCAGAAGTGAAGTAGAGTGGCCTCTTGCCAAGGGAAGTAAGAGAAGCACGAGCCTCTTCATCAATAGCCCGAATAGAGCTCTCGGCCCATAATGCATCATCATAGATTGAGACAAACGAAGTAGAATCCCTACGGATCAAGCTCTTAAGCTTTGGAGTAAGCTTGTCAAGGTAAAACAAAGCCTTTTCTTCTTCATTTTAGACAAGTCTAGAAGCATAGTGAGCAAGTTCATTGACCTTGTCGGTAAAGGCTTGGACAGAAAGACTTCCTTGCTTCAAATTCATAAACTCTTTAAGCCTTTGTTGTTTCAGCTCTTTTGGATATAACCTAGCCTCAACTAGATCCTTAAAGTGATCCCAACCAAAGCCAGGCTCAAGAGTGGAAGTAGGACTAGTCATGGACCACTATCTATCAGCTTCTTTCACAAGGAAATGAGAAGCCAATTTCACTTTGTCTTCTTCACGGACATCATACACGGCAAAGATTTTCTCCAATTCCCGAAACCATTCGGTGAGTGCCACCGGGCCTACTTCACCACCATAAGTTTGAGTCTTGTTTCGAGTCAATTAACTTGCCACCCAAGTGTAAGAACCTGGTCTATCACCTTCTGGAAACTGAGGAGGGGGAGGAGGAGCTGGTTGGTTTTGCTGATTCTGAAGAATCTGAGTAAGAGCTTGCAGATTGCATTATCTACGGATCTTGGAGGAGCCATCTTGCAACAGAGAACATTGGTTAGCACCTAACAAATAGCAATCACAAAGAGACTACAACATAAGGTCCTAAGTCTACCCATCCTACCCATCTCTCAAGTTTATTATTTTAAGGTCAAGTTATTTATATTGGGGGGGGGTGCACAAACGTGCGTCGGGAGCAAATATGCTCTGATACCAACTGTGACACCCTCATTCATTGCGGAAAAGTAAACACGTAATTCTAGAATAAAACTGCATGGATATGTTTATAACAGGTTCAGGTTTTAAAAATTACAGGTTTTTACCCAAATGAACCTATTACAAACATATCCATGCAGTTTTATTCTAGAATTACGTGTTTACTTTTCCGCAATGAATGAGGGTTTTGACTCTAATTAGGGTTATTTTAATGGAAATGACATGATGAAAACATTCATGGCATTATTTTTGACATTCGAGATTTGGGTTGACTCAGGTTGACTCGAGTTGCGGGTTTCTGAGTCGGTTTTGGGTCCGAAGACGGTTTTAACTCTAAATAGTGTTATTTTAATGCAAATGAAGTTAGAAAACTGTTGAAAGTTAGCCAATCCACGCACACATATCAGAAACACGTTACAGTCCGATCATCATCGGGTGGTTTTTGGAAGGTGCAGATACTGGGTATCTACAGAGAGTCTGATATATGAGTCTTTCAAGGTCGACGGTTAATCCATTGCATTAAATTGGCTTGGGTGGACGATTTGTAGCTAATACGTTAGTCCCGTTCCACTAGTTGTCTTTAGTTGCATTCATAGTTTGCTTGGGGACAAGCAAAGGTTTGGTTTGGGAAGATTTGATGCGTGCATTTTATATTTGGTTTTTACCCTATATTTACACGCATTCATGTGTTATTTATGTAGTATCTAGTTACAAATGCCCCCGAATAATCTACTCTGGTCTGCCTTGTATTAATTGCAGGAATGAACCGGAAAAGAGCATAATAGCGCCTGAACCTGTCCCATTTGCATGCATTTTGGAAATGAAAGAATCGGAGCCTGGAAATTGTCACCTAAGGATGCATGAAGTGGTTTCGGAAGGTGCTTTGAGTTCACCCACGCTGATACAGTGCTATTATGGTCGATCGACTAGAATTGGTAGCTTAAACTGGTCGATCGAGTAACTTTGTTGCTGAAGACCTTCGATCGAGTACTTTACTTAGCTCGATCGAGATGGGTGTTTATTGAGTTCCTCGATCGAGTACTTGTGTTACTCGATCGAGATGTTTATCACATATTGTCCTCGATCGAGTGGTTTGATTCTACTCGATCGAGAGGTTTCAACTATTACACAATCTTTTAATTTATCTTTCAGGTATTTTAATTTGTATCTTAGAATAAATAGGAAGGGGGAGGAACGACGACATCTAACTTTTCTCTTGGCACTTTACTCTTTAAACGTAAAAACTCTATTGCTTGGATTTCCTTTGTATTCGGTATTTTCGATCTTTAATTTGTTGTTTAATTATTGCAATTATTATTCTTCTTGCCATCTCCCTTTTCTCTTTGCTCTATTTCGCTTTCTCCTGTTTAGCTTTAGTAATTTATTACCCTGTCCAATTTACTTATTTCGATTGTCTTTATTTCTTTCTCAATTTACATTATGCGTAGCTAATTTTCCTTATACTAGGACATAAGGAGAGCCATGGCAATTAAGAAGTTATGATTAGGTGATTAGGCTTGGCTAGAATTAGGTTTATGTTGTTAATCACCGCATTTAATAGCAGTTAGCTGCTTGAGTCGACACATTTAGCTAGTTGATTTGATACGCTTTGACCTAGATCGGAATATTGGAAGGGGTGGGATCTACAATGAACATTGGGATATTTTTAATGAGGGCGGAAGCTAAGTTAGTAATATTTTAGGGCGAATAGCAGACCAGAAGGACCTTTTCATTACCCTGCAGACCGAGTTTATGCTGACCATTAACCCTGGATTGGACCCCTAGAAAGCCATGGTGAACCTACTGTCCTAGCTATCTCTTTCTCTCTGGTATTTTCGTTGGAATTTATTGTTTCCATCTTTACTGTCCCTTATCTCTTAACCTCTGTAGTTTAGAAACAACATTCAAACCCCCAAGAAATGGTTACTCAGACAGACTTAGTTTAGCTTACATTATTCCCATCTCCCTGTGGATTTGATACCTGACTACCTCTACTACAATTTATAGAGACCGGTTGGTTTTATTTTTTATAGTGTTGCGACAGCTATGTCAGGGTAGAAGGCACGAGACGAATTTGAAATCAAAGAAGATAAATGAGTTTGAAGTTTATATCGAAGACACTACGCCAAATAATAAGATCAACAACGGTTCGATAAGGTGATATGTCGTTGTAATAAAAAACACGGAACCTCTATTACATGGACCGTTATTATTATGTTACCACGGTAGTTAAAAAGGTGGAACCGTTATAAAATGTAAATAATGGGTTAAAATAACCGTAATACAATATTAAGAATGGTTCAAAAACCGTTGTCTATAATATTGAAACCATGGTAGTATTAGTTGGAATGCTCTACGGAAACCTCAGACAACGGTTTTACTGAAACAAAACCGTTGGAAAATATTAAATATGACAACGGTTTATGCTTATTAAAACATTTTAAATGTCAGGAATTTGACAATGGTTTTATTTCGTTATATTTTATTTTTGGGTGGAGCATTATGGATGAATATGTCAACGGGTTTCTATGTAAATGCGATTGTTGCCAATATATTTATTGACCACGGTTTTATTTTTAACCGTAATCGAATTTATAAATTTTTTTTTTAAACAAATTGTTTTAGCAGGTTCCAACAGCTGCCGAAATGCTAGTTTTTGCAGTAGCAAGTTCCGCTAAAATGCTACTGCAAAATAGCATTTCAGCAGCTTCGCTTTGCAAAAATTCAATCATGCATCATCAGAATATTAAACAGATTAATCTATTCAACCCAGCATCAAAATATTATAAACAGGGTGACCAAAACTAAACACACATGGCTCTATATACACACATACATAATGGGCGGACTATTGACTATCCGGTAATGAAAAAAAATAAGTGGCCAACTTATTCTCATGTCGGCGATGTCTTCCTTCGAATAGGTTGGGTCTTTGTTGTTAATTGAAAATGGGAACTACAAATCAAAATATACTAAATCAAATAGACAGAATAAGTGTAATGTTACACAGAACTAAACCCATGTTATGTTTGAAATAGTTATTAAAACACACGAACCGATGACTCTATGCTGGTATATTTTCGGGTGATAATCTCCCACATGGACCGACAACAGTAAAAGGCGCGTTGGTTGTCATCTGGTTGTATATGAGACTATTATATAGATCACATACAAATAAGCTAAATTAGATCAACCTCTCGCATAAACATAAGTTAAATGATGGGAGTAATTATTAAGAATACACTTACTTTTATCCAGACAATAGTTGTACTTAATGCTCCAATTGCTCGAAACGCACTAATTCATAAATATAAATAGGAAATTATAATTAGCATTTGGCTCAGTAATATTGATAGGACATTAAAAGGAGCCTAGTCTTCAAAGGTTGTACAATAACAAATGACATTATAATGTAAGGTTGTAAAGTTAATTAGTTATCATCTTAAATTTCTCAGAGGGACTATGTCCGTAAAAGTCAATCTAGTACACTATGCGTTTTCTCACAATTATTGCCACTAGCAGCCAATGCTTACTATGAAATATTGAAAATTAAACGGTTAGTTCATATACATGCATGTAAGCGTTTTAATAAATGAATAGAATCATGATTCATTATAATAAAGTACTATATATACCGATTCTAATTGTATGGGGGCAACCCATAGGCTTTTAGGCGTCGTCAACCGTTGAGCAATTTTATCGATATGATCTTCGTATGTATCTCCATGCACCTTTAGAGAAAACACATAAGGTTTCAAGAATCTGTAGTCATGAGAAACTTAGTTCTCCTCAGCGATGTGTGTAAACAGGTACCTATTACGTCACATGGAACGAAGAATGTTATTTTCATTTATGATTTAAATAAACATCACTATTTGAAAAACCAAATGACAAGTTTTATTAATGAACTTACTTCATCTAAATTAAAATGTGCATAGCATCTAACTCGTCACGGTCGAGAAACTGACACACTGATTCCCCATCCATCATAACAACTGTACCTTCTCCCACAATATCTTCTTTGATCTAAATAATGAGTACATCTCCGGTAGATGGCTTCCTTTCAGCCAGCTGGGGCAAAGCTCCGTGTTGCAGTATTCAATTTTTGCTTATAATAATAGCTCTGATATTTAGCTTTAACAGGAGCAACAGGCTTGGGTGCAGCAAAATTAGATGGCTTATAATATAATAAGTCGTCTGCTTTAACTTCAGTCTACAATTTAGAATATATATATATATATATATATATATATATATATATATATACATATATATATATATACATATATATATATATATATATATATATATATATGTATATATATATATATGTATATATATATATATATATATATATATATATATATATATATATATATATATATATATATAGACACACACACACACACACACACACACACACACACACACATTACACGAGACGTCATATATAATTTAAATAACAAAAAAACCCACAATCTACTTTCAAATTATTACTACCTCTTGAATTTTGGGCGGAGAGGCAGTCGAATCAGTGACTTTGGGTGTTGATTTAGTATTCCTAAGTTTAGCCACAATGGCTTCGTGTAACTTCTGCAAATTTAAAACGTAAAATACTTACGATATGTTAGATAAGGTTACCCTACTAAATTTAAAGACGTTCATTATATTAAATGTGTTAGCTTTAGCATAACTACCCCGGAGATGTCAACATTAATGAATGCTTCAGGACATTGCACAATAGAACCCACGACATCTTGCAAACACCAATCAGTAAGTGGTATTGTTGAAGTACCATAGTCCTCGAGATATAAGTGGGTCACTGTAACACCCCATACACCAAGGTGCCTTACGAGGACCACCTAATGTATGGAAATGCTACCATCTCGGTTGCCCGAGGCAATGTATATCAAATAAACCATAAAGAAGCGTACTGAATTAAGTAAATAAGTTTAGTGATTACAACTCCAAACAAGAACTATAAAGTAGATATAAAAGTTTTAAAAGCAAGCCAACTGAAAAGAAAACTAAGTTTATGACACATCGGAGACTCTAAAGACAAGTGATGACTCCTTCCCAGCTATCCCTCGCGCAAGCCATCTCATACATGCTCAATAACTGCTCACCATCCTCGTATGGATCACAACAGTTTTCAAATCATTTAAACGGGGTCAATTACTGATTACACAAAACACAATAGAAAAGATACAAGACAGAAGTTACCCAAACTCCGTCACAACTTCACACACCTGACTACACACTAAAGTGTGTAGTCCTGCCAGAATACCTATCGCAACATATATTCCACGCCGCAAGTGGGGGACCGCAGCCGTACCCACCAAATCCATGCTCATCTATTCCGAGCGAAAACCCATGTTCCTTAATGTGCACATCCCCTCCTGTGGCGGGTTCCATAGAGGGCGAATCAAGGGCGTGAAGCCACTCCCGTAAGTGACTCCACTCAGCCGAGGACACGCCTCGAGAACCACAAACAATTACACAACACAACACTAACACAATACCAATACGATAAAGATCAACAATAAACACATCCACCACCAACATCTATGTAATCAATTACCGAGTAGGGAAATCCTACCTGGAATAAGCAAATCACAACGATCGTCACAAAGCAGCTATTCAATATTGCTCCTCTACAAAACCACCTCCTATAATCACATAACCATACAATCACTGTCTAATACAACATCATACTCCCAAAACCCCCAAATTACCCAAATTAGGGTTTTAAACAAAATCAACGAAAAGGTATAAAAACTATACAAGGATATTACCCACGACACGACGAACTCAACGGCGTAAAGAACATAATAATCCGACAACACTAACCCTTGGGATTTGATAGCAACGCGAAGAACATAAGTAACGTAACTTATTTTCTTTCTTGAAAGGTTTTTAGAAAAGATAAAAGTGATAAAGAAACTGACGGAAAGCTTTAAATATCAATCACGCGTTGCTAACAAAACCCGGCTAAAATATCCCGCAGAACCGACTTACTTTATCGAGTAAGTCTCTTACTCGATTGAGTGACCCTTACTCGATCGAGTGCCACACTTACTCGATAGAGTACCCATTAGACAGTGTACTATTTCGTAACCAAACTCACTTACTCGACAGAGTAAGCCCCACTCAATAGAGTACCCATAAGCATAGAAAACCGTAGTATTACAGTCTTCCCTCCTTAAATGGAACTTCGTCCCCGAAGTTCAACCCATACTTAAAAACAAAACATGCTAACTCAAACACGACGCAACAACGCAACTAAAACTTAAAACAAGTCTCCCATCCACAACTCAAACCGACTCAAAACAACTACTACCTGTGCAAAGACTAACATAAAACCACACCAAAACCTTATGCGATCATCTCCTACCCCCTTAAAAGAAACATGGTTACGTCCCCGTAACCACACATACCTGATAAAAAAAAGACGGATTGTAATACCCCGTATCTTATATAATCGATCAAACGGATATTATTATATATTAGTTATTATACATTTCATATTGGTTGCATCGTAATATCGTGAATGTTATTAAGTCGGGTTTATATCGTATATGTTGAGTCGGGCTACATCACATTTTGTCTTTTGGGTCAAGAATCGTATCACCCATCTACCCATCTACATTTACCCAATTACCATACCCGTTTAAACCATTTGCCTTACCCGGAACATGTAACCATCACTTACCCTAAACCTAATCTAAGAGCCGCTCTCCCTCTCCCCTCTTTTAACAGTTGAGTCATTTCTAATTTCATTTTATCATTCATAAAACCATTTCTAAACCTAGAGAGAGGGAGAGGAAGAAGAATTGTCGAGCCTTTCATTTGATTGAAGATTTCTCATCGATTCCAACCTAATTCGATCTCCCTGTTTGTAAGTCGATTTCATTCCATTGTTTATACTGTTTTAAATTGTTCGTCTTCAAAAAGTTTGAAAAGAGAGTCCTGTTTATTTGATGTCTAGTTTATGCATATAAAATCTCATAGTCAAATTCGTTATGGTTTGTCCTAGGTGATTTATTTATGAACATGTCGCTGAAAAGTCCGCGAATCTGATTTGGTTGTGGAAAATGATTTGAAACCCTAATTTTTATGTCGATTCAGTTATGAGGCTTCTTCATACATCATCTTTGTATAGTATAGATGATAATAGGATTTGGAATTACTGCAAAATGATGTTTTAAACTCGTTTTATGAATCAATACTTTTTATGCGACGGTTTCTGTCAGTTTTTGGAAATCAGTCTGAAAACCCTTGATAAGTTTGGAATTTGGAAAAAACACGTTAGATATAAATTGTAGCTAAGACTCATGGGGTTCCAATTCAATTGGTCTTGCATCAATTCGAATTTTCTGGAATTAGTTATTCATTTTATACCGAGTCTGCCATGAGCAGGAAAATCAGGAAAAGTCGTGTTTGTTCTTTAAATTGATATTCCTATTAAGTTATGATGAGTCTAGGTTATGTGCATGATTAATTGACTGAGTAGATGGTAATTATACATAATTATGTTATGTAGGTGATGGATAAGTGAAGGAACATAAGTGATTGCTTGTGTGTGCTTGGATTGCGAAAAGGTAGGGAAATACACTTGACTTATTATCGTTGATGTTGAATTGTGTTGACTTGTTTGTGTTTCGTATGACCAAACTGTGAACGTTGACTTGCTTCGTGACTGTTGATTTACATTATGATTCATATACTGGAAGGTGATTGACTGAATTGATCGTATTGAGTATGTTATCACAACATTTGGTAACCGGCATGATTTTATGATTGATCAGTTCAAAGATATATATATTGTGTTGCATTAATTTCTTTTGAGCATTCATATGCATTGGAGATCGAGGATGTTGTGGTGATGTGGTGTGGTGAAGATGATGTTGTGATAAGGCCCAGGCGGGTTCCGCAGGACTTGCCCTGGTGTCCTCAACAAGCGAGTGGCGGATCGGCTACGGTCGATATATAGTCTACCGGGGATCGGTATGGGTCTGGGTGTTCCGGTTATGAGATATGAGTTGAGATGGAGATGGAGGTGACGGAGGAGCATGCATATCATATTTTGTTGTTTCATTGTATTCCCTACTCAACCTCGTGGTTGACCCTGTGTATTCGTGAACACCTGTGACGATCCAAATATTGGGGAGCAGGCTTGACAGGTACCTCAGAGACAGATAGGAGCTGGATGGGAAGAGAGCTTGGATTGCCTGACTTAGAGCTAGCCCACTTTTAGTTCTTTTAGTTATCAGACTTTATTTTCAGTTTGAGACTTGTTTCATTTCAGATGTAAACATTTATAAACTTTTAATTTAAAATACTTTTATCTTTCCTTTGTTATGCACTTTGCCTCGGATTTCGAGATGGTAACACCCTTCTTTATCTAAGGAGTCCTAGTCCAGGCCTTTAAATAAATGGGGGTGTTACAAAGTGGTATCAGAGAGAACGATCCTCAGGCCTAAACCAATGAACCCAATGAACATAGGATGTGTCTAAATAAAATGAACCCCTGGGTAGGAACTGTTAGGAGCTCACAGTGCGGTTAAGAAGGCGCCCTTAATACGTGCTCTTTTGCCCTCTCAGTTTTGAACCAGGTAACCCGAGAGAAAATTGAGTGAATGGGGTAGTTAGAAGGAAAACCTTGGATATAATCGAGTTGATGTATACCTTGAGACCCATATATTCTAACCATTCTGCAGGACAACGTTACGGTAAGTATTTTGTATGAATGATGACGTGATCATATGATGTTGTGTTGATGAGAAATAAATTTTCGTGTTCTGGTTGATAATCAATGAAGTGTTGGATTGTGGTAATCGTGAGCGTGAAAATAATTGCGAATTGATGATATTTATCTGGATGGATGTTGAATGATGTGATAATAGTACTATTATGTCTAGTGATATGCGGTTATGTGATCCCGAGGCCCTGCTAGTATAGTATTGTGATAATAATGAGACACACTATTGAATTGCTTGTTTCTAGTCATAGCAATCGTGATTTAGATGTAAGGAGTAGGTCGAGATGCGAAGGGATTCTATGGGATAGATGTTTACGTAAGTACAAAGTGTGAGATTTAAGTTGGGATGGGTTAGTATACATAGTATGTTCATAAGAGCTTGTAACATAGTAAAGAATGACCTAGTGCTGAAACTCGTTTTGTTTGATTTTACTCTTTAATTGACCTTACTGCCATTTCTTTTCTGTTTATTTCCTATGGATGAAAATTTTATGAGAGATATCCTCGTGAGTTAGTGTTCATTTGGCGTTGGTTTCATGCTTATAGGATATACGGATTAGGAGTAATAAATATTTTAGTGGGCTGTGGTCAGGAAGTTCCTGTGCAGTGATGTTTTGACCAACGATTTTGTAAAAATCCTCATTTAAATTGTATTAATAATTTTTGCATAATTCCAACTCCATCGATCAGAAGATTCGCATATGTTTTCAAATTGATAAGCCACGAAAATTCTTGATGTCACTATATTAAATGGTAAGTTTTGCAAACTGACCCAAGTTTCGGACCAATTGCTGTCACACACTTGTTTGGACCAACTGAGTTGCAAAATCCTTTAAAAATTGAATTCTTGAGCTTTGGACCTCATTCTTTTTCTCACGAATTATTAACTCTCTGTATGTTATAAAAAGTAATATAACTCAAGTTTTTGTTGAACGGTTATTTATTCGTGATTTTTGGAAGTTACAACGTGAATCATAACTTTTAAAATGTGAATTCTATGTTGAGTTTTCATACAGTTGTTCGATTATTTCATGAGCCTTATTAATGTGAAATTATAGTGTCCTTATATGATGATAGTAGCACACATATTCATTGGTTATGTATCTTAACAAGTGATAAAAAAATTAATTAAAGTTTAGTTTATAACATTATTGGCATGATAGTATGTGTGAAATTGAATAGCTTAATCTGATCCTTAATCGAGGGTGAAATATTTTATACGAGTCCAGTTGTTGCATATTTTATATATGTTTGGCATGTTGTAATATCTCTGGTGTGTTCATCATATTTGTATAGTGGTCGGATATATATAAATATAAAACTATATTGTCATATCTTGGTAAAGTCGGTGGCGTTAAATGTCAACTTGATTGTTCTAATATACTCGCATGAATATTTATAATAATTATGTTTAAATGTTTACACATGGATGGTAGTAATGAGTATGTCTAAATGTTCACACAAGTAGGATGTCATCTGAGTTCTAATGTCTTCTATGTGAGTCTGTGTGCCTATAGTTATACTTATTACTTTCATTGCATTAATTTATTTCAGTTGAACCTAAACTTATGATATGATAATAAAATAGTGTTGTTGTTCCTTATGGGATATGTTCATAGTTGTATTGTTATGAACTGCTAAGGTGATTATTTTGACGGAATTTTTTTTTTTTTTTTTTTTTTTATGTCAGCTATGTTGGCCAATTATAATGAGATAACCCTTTGATGATTCACATGTTATGCGTATGTTTAAATGATAGTCGTTATAGTTACGTTTAATTGAGCCGCGAGTTGCCTAGTTGTTCAAACCGTGCAAACCAGAGAACTTGTTCACCTTGCTAATCTTTTGTCATAGATAATGTTTTACAAGTTATATGATGGTATACGTACATGTTTAAGTTGTTTATGCGAGATCTTTTGTTTTGCTGAAAATGAGTTATACTAAGTTGCTGGACATAATTGAATGATATGGTTGCTAAAATGTTAAACACATGTGTGATATGGAAGTAATGTTGTTGTTGTCATGGATCATATGTTGTTACTTTTATTGGGAAATATGTTTTCAGAATTTATATCGTGCAAACAATTTTGATAATTTAAAATATGAATTATGAGTATGTTGTTGATTGTTTAAATTCATCGGTATAATTCGTGACCTAAATCAGTGAGTGAGTAAATGGCTGTATGGACATGTCAATAAGATCCTGTGATTGTGATGGATAGTAGTGGTAGATCTATTTCCTGTGATATGTTTACAAATGTGAGAAGTTTCTTAAATTGTTTTGTTATTTTTACTCTCGCTCGTTCATGGTCTATAATTGATCATCAAATTTGCTTAATTACATACATGTCCATTGCCCTCGTGCCTACTCTATCCCAACACCAACTTTGATTATGAAGACCATTAGTTAGTGAGCTATTTTCGTCATATGCGAGGACGTGGTTGAGTTTTATTTTCTTTATCGAGGTAACACGATATTACCGTCCCTAATACTTTTATTATTGTTCGGGGTTGTATGTGTATGTTTCATTATTTGTCATCGTTTTATGATATCAATTTATACATGGTAATTGTGAATTTTTGATGATTGTCACTATTTCGGTTTGCAATTATATAAGTACGTATTATATATCTTATTGTCAAGAGGGGGATTTTGGTGAGATGGGTTTGGGTAGATTTGAATGACATATATGATTGGTTGAGCACAAGGATTGGAAATCTATAAGTTCGTAAAGGAAACAATTAGATTTGGTAATGGTTGGCAGTAATGGCTTTTCGTTTGGTTGCTAGGAGATAATGGAGGTACTACGTATTAATTAAGATTGTGTTGTGCTATTGATTCTCATAATATGTAGCTTAAGTTATACTACGATATACCTTGTGGACTTTGGCCTTGAGTTGAGCCTTATTTCATTCGGATTCTCATATATTGATTTTTGGTTCGTATTGTAGTTAAATTGTCTAATCCTTGACCTGACTCGTGGGTGAGTAGCTTAGAGTTTTACTCGCCCGAGCATACCTTTGACTTTATATCAGGCGACCTGAGATACGAATTTTATGCTAATGTACCTGATGCCGAAAGTACGATCAAACCACCCAAACCAGACTTTGGGGAAGAGGTGAACTAGGAAGGGAATGACATAAAGTCACCGTAATCGAGTAAGCGCGACCTAAGGACTGTTAGGTTAGAGCTAGTAACACCATGACCGGTCTTGTTAAACAAAACCGTGTAAACCTTTGGCTCCTTCTTGTTGTTCTTTTAGTTTGATGTTGTGTTTTTAAGTTAAGCATGAGCTAAGTAATAAGTGTACTTGTTGACAATCAGTTAATTCCATAATAAAACCTTGTTTTCGACTTTAATGTTACTGCGCAATCTCTTATCATGTGTTCTTTTCTCATTACATGTTGTTAACAATGATTTTGTTGCATAGGAATATGAAAGTTGAAAAGAGGTTACGAGGACGTAACCATGTTTTTAGTTGGGTAGGATTGTAAAATCTTAATGTTTATGTTGCACTGTTTGTAGATTGTGGTTTTGATCAAGTTGATGTTCCGTTGTGCGGTACCTATGCAAACGAGTTCTCTATGTTTTGTTCTTACTTCTGATTAGTTGGGTTATGTGAAGATGAGTTAAACTTCGGGACGAAGTTTATTTTTAGGAGGGTAGAATGTAACATTTCGTGTCTCATTTATATTTAATTGATGTGTCAAAAGTGTGTGTTAACTGTGTTAGAAATGCGTGATGTCCGTATGTACGATAGACAATACCCCTTTTGATGTTTGAGTACGGGAGCGAACTTCGGGACGAAGTTTCTTTTAAGGAGGGTAGACTGTAATACCCCGTATCTTATATAATCGATCAAACGGATATTATTATATATTAGTTATTATACATTTCATATTGGTTGCATCGTAATATCGTGAATGTTATTAAGTCGGGTTTATATCGTATATGTTGAGTCGGGCTACATCACATTTTGTCTTTTGGGTCAAGAATCGTATCACCCATCTACCCATCTACATTTACCCAATTACCATACCCGTTTAAACCATTTGCCTTACCCTAACATGTAACCATCACTTACCCTAAACCTAATCTAAGAGCCGCTCTCCCTCTCCCCTCTTTTAACAGTTGAGTCATTTCTAATTTCATTTTATCATTCATAAAACCATTTCTAAACCTAGAGAGAGGGAGAGGAAGAAGAATTGTCGAGCCTTTCATTTGATTGAAGATTTCTCATCGATTCCAACCTAATTCGATCTCCCTGTTTGTAAGTCGATTTCATTCCATTGTTTATACTGTTTTAAAGTGTTTGTCTTCAAAAAGTTTGAAAAGAGAGTCCTGTTTATTTGATGTCTAGTTTATGCATATAAAATCTCATAGTCAAATTCGTTATGGTTTGTCCTAGGTGATTTATTTATGAACATGTCGCTGAAAAGTCCGCGAATCTGATTTGGTTGTGGAAAATGATTTGAAACCCTAATTTTTATGTCGATTCAGTTATGAGGCTTCTTCATACATCATCTTTGTATAGTATAGATGATAATAGGATTTGGAATTACTGCAAAATGATGTTTTAAACTCGTTTTATGAATCAATACTTTTTATGCGACGGTTTCTGTCAGTTTTTGGAAATCAGTCTGAAAACCCTTGATAAGTTTGGAATTTGGAAAAAACACGTTAGATATAAATTGTAGCTAAGACTCATGGGGTTCCAATTCAATTGGTCTTGCATCAATTCGAATTTTCTGGAATTAGTTATTCATTTTATACCGAGTCTGCCATGAGCAGGAAAATCAGGAAAAGTCGTGTTTGTTCTTTAAATTGATATTCCTATTAAGTTATGATGAGTCTAGGTTATGTGCATGATTAATTGACTGAGTAGATGGTAATTATACATAATTATGTTATGTAGGTGATGGATAAGTGAAGGAACATAAGTGATTGCTTGTGTGTGCTTGGATTGCGAAAAGGTAGGGAAATACACTTGACTTATTATCGTTGATGTTGAATTGTGTTGACTTGTTTGTGTTTCGTATGACCAAACTGTGAACGTTGACTTGCTTCGTGACTGTTGATTTACATTATGATTCATATACTGGAAGGTGATTGACTGAATTGATCGTATTGAGTATGTTATCACAACATTTGGTAACCGGCATGATTTTATGATTGATCAGTTCAAAGATATATATATTGTGTTGCATTAATTTCTTTTGAGCATTCATATGCATTGGAGATCGAGGATGTTGTGGTGATGTGGTGTGGTGAAGATGATGTGGTGATAAGGCCCAGGGCGGGTTCTGCAGACTTGCCCTGTGTGTCTCAACATTGCGAGTGCGGATCGGCTACGGTCGATATATAGTCTACCGGGGATCGGTATGGCTGGGTGTTCCGGGTTATGAGATATGAGTTGAGATGGAGATGGAGGTGACGGAGGAGCATGCATATCATATTTTGTTGTTTCATTGTATTCCCTACTCAACCTCGTGGTTGACCCTGTGTATTCGTGAACACCTGTGACGATCCAAATATTGGGGAGCAGGCTTGACAGGTACCTCAGAGACAGATAGGAGCTGGATGGGAAGGGAGCTTGGATTGCCTGACTTAGAGCTAGCCCACTTTTAGTTCTTTTAGTTATCAGACTTTATTTTCAGTTTGAGACTTGTTTCATTTCAGATGTAAACATTTATAAACTTTTAATTTAAAATACTGTTTATCTTTCCTTTGTTATGCACTGCCTCGGATTTCCGAGATGGTAACACCCTTCTTTATCTAAGGAGTCCTAGTCCAGGCCTTTAAATAAATGGGGGTGTTACACGGATACCGCTCCCTCATGGCCTCTTCCGCCTCCCAAGTAGCTTCCTCAAGCTCATGACTAGACCATAGGACCTTAAGCAACACCGTTTCCCCGGACCTATTTTTCCGAACCTTGCGATCAAGAATCTATTTTGGCACCTATAGATAAGACAAGGACTCATCCAACTCTATGCTCTCCAACTCTAGCACATATGAAGGATCGCTCACATACTTCCGTAACTGAGATACATGAAACACATTATGCACCCTATCCAAAGCTATTGGTAACGCTAACCGGTAAGCAACCTCTCCCACACGATCCAAAATCTCATATGGTCCGATGAACTTCTGGCTCAGCTTCCCTTTCTTACCAAACCTCATAACCACACACATAGGAGACACTTTCAGAAGAACCTTATCCCAAACCTGAAACTCTATGTCACGGCGATGTAGGTCTGCATCACTCTTTTGTCGATCCTGGGCCGCTTACATCTTTTGTTTGTTCAGCTTAACCTGTTCTATCATCTTCTGTACCATCTGTGGTCCTAAAACCACTGATTCGGCTCGATCATCCTAGCAAATCGGACTCCTACACCTCCTAACATACAAAGCCTCAAACGGTGCCATCCCAATATTCGTGTGATAGCTGTTGTTATGAGAAAACTCAATCCAATCCAACCTCTCCTCCCAGCTACCACCAAACTCCATCACACAAGCTCGTAGCATATCCTCCAAGGTCTTGATAATTCTCTATGTCTGCCCATCAGTTGCAGGATGAAAAGTAGTACTCATTTTCAAGGTAGTTCCCATCAAATCCTGCAACTCTTGCCAAAACCGTGATATGAATCTTGCATCTCGATCCGACACTATATCCTTAGGCACACCATGTAACCGAACCACATGCTTTCTATAACCCAAAGCTAGCTATATCTTGGTCCAAGTATCCTTCGTCGGAAAAAAGTGAGCTGACTTAGTCAAAGGGTCAACTATCACCCATATCATGTTGTTACCCTGCTGGCTCCTTGGTAAACCCACTATAAACTCCATAGAGATAGATTCTCATTTCCACTCAGGTACCTCCAGAAACTGAATCTTACCATGTGGTCGTCTTTGCTCTCCCTTAAACCTCTGACATGTCAAACATCGAGCCATAAACTCAGTTGTTTCCCTCTTCATCCCAGGCCACTAAAAAGTCTTCTTTAAATCTCTATATAACTTGTCACCACCTGGATGTACTGAATACGGTGTCCAATGAGCCTCTGTCATTATTACCTTTTTCAACTCCTCATCACTAGGAACACAACATCTCCTATCAAACCGAACACTCTCATCTATATGAATAGAGAACCGAGACACTATCCCTTTCTCTACTCCAGCTCTCCACTCCTCAATCTTAGGATCCAAAGCCTATTTCGTACGAATATCACCATAAAGATCTGGCTCCACTGTCAAGTCTCCTCTAGAATCCTCTTCTTGTATCATATGTATCCCCCATATTCCCCACCTCATCTCTCAACCTCATAAGAGACATAGGTTTGCATAGAGAATGCACACTCTTCCTGCTCAACGCATCAGCAACCACGTTCGCTTTCCCTTCATGGTATATGATATCCATATCATAATCCCCTATCAGCTACATCCATCTCCTATGTCTCATGTTCAGCTCCTTTTGAGTAAAGATATCCTTGAGATTCTTGTAATCTGAAAACACTTTAAAGGTCGCCTCATAAAGATAGTGCCTCCAAATCTTGAGAGCAAACAAAACTACACCCAACTCTAGATCATGTGTCGGATAGTTCTCCTCATAAGTGTTCAATTGCCTAGAAGCGTAGGCAATTACTTTCCCATTTTGCATCAACTCACAAGCTAACCCATTCTTTGAAGCGTCTGTATATATCTCAAATTCTCACACCCTTCGGTAAAGCTAAGACAGGAGCTGTGGTAAAACTCTCCTTTAATGTTTGGAACGCCGTCTCACAACTTTCATCCCATCGAAAAATGTTCTCTTTCCTCATCAACGCTGTCATAGGTCTGGCGATCTTTGAAAAGTCTTTCATGAACCGACGATAGTACCCTGCCAAACCCAAGAAACTCCTGATCTCTGCCACACTCTTCGGTGATTCCCACTTAGATACTGCCTCTATCTTTGTTGGATCCATAGCTACACCATCCTTGGAAATCACATGCCCCAGAAAGGCAACTTCCTCGAGCTAGAACTCACACTTAGACAAGTTTGCATACAGCTGATTGTCACGCAAAGTTTGTAACAACAACCTCAAGTGCTCCTTATGCTCCTCCTTAGTCTTGGAATAGACAAAGATATCATCTATGAACACCACCACAAACCGATCCAAAAACTGATTGAAGACCTGGTTCATCAAATCCATAAAAACTGCCGGTGCATTAGACAACCTAAATGGCATTACCATGTACTCATAGTAACCATACCAAGATCGAAAAGCTGTCTTTGGTATGTCCTTGTTGGAGCTTGTGTCCTCCACAAATTAGTGTGATAACATTTGTAAATCTCTTACAGGTTCACAAGGGTATACTTCGTATTTTAATCAGTTGATTAATGATTACCTAATAACAGTTGGCTTGCTAGAAAGTTTGACGTTGTTATCATACAGATGGCGGTGATCAACTGGTCCCTAAAGGTCACACCTATAGGATGTATTTGAGAGATGTGGATATAGAAATATAATCACATTGATGCCTTATATGACTAAACAGTTAGTCAATGTGTTGATGAGACAATTATTTAATGAAGATTAAATAATATTAGTTGAGACGAATTAACTGTCAATTCGTAAATTGAATATAATAAGTTATATTTAATTAAATGTATGTAATGTTAGCTTGGACGAATTAATCTGTTAATTCGTAATTAAATGTAATCGGTTATATTTAATATCAACAAGATGAATGTGTCATAGTGGTAATAGTGAGGGTACTCAAACCAAGAGGTCATGGGTTCGATCCTCACTAGATAACAATTTATATTTAACACATTTTTTACATTTTGGAATAACCGAAAATAAGGAGATTATATTCCTTGCTATTTCGGGATTTGGGCCGGATAATTAGAAAGAAAAATCTACCCTAATCTACCTCATACACGGTTTAAGAGGGATTAGTGGTGATTTTTCTAACCTAATTTTCTTCTAACTCATTTTCTTTGCCTCTCATCTAAAAAACACAAAAACCTAATTAATCAGTTAATTTTTGGTGGATCGATTCTAGCAAACAAGTTAAGGGCATTTCTCATATCGGCTTGGGTGCAACTAATAGGCGAATATCATTGTGATATTGTTCTTAGGCCGAATTTGCTAGGACCGAAGGTTGTTTCTTAATCCTTTATGCTATTGTTTATGTATTTTATTTTATGACTAGTAATTCATCATGTTATAATTCGTTATAGTCCTTATATTTAAAGGGATGCATACAGATAAATCCCACAAGTGGTATCAGAGCCAAGGCCACGAATTTTAATTTTGATGATTTTCATAAAATTGTTTGTAAACAATAATTAGGGTTTGCGAGAAAAAAAATGTAATCGGCTGGATTGAGAAAAGATTACGGGCTGTTTTTGTTTCTTTTCAGTTTTACCGAGAAAAGATAAAAAAAAAAAAAAAAAATTCCTGTTTTGTTACTGTTCACGACAGGGCTGTATAAAAAAAAAAAATTCTGTTTTTTTTTTTTGGGTTTTGCCGAGACAATAAAAAAAGTAGTCTTGTTTTTTGTTTTGTTTTGGCAAATTAATTATTGTGAAGCGGTTCATAATTATAAGATACCTAATTATTTTAAAGCAGTTTAAAATTTTGACGGATTGAATTCATATTACAAGTTTAATGTGAATTAAGATTAAATTTATAGTGATTATTGAGGAATTGTCACTTAATTTGATCAATTAAATAGGTGGTTTGGAAAATTAATCTACATAATTAAAGAATTATGTTTTGTATGTTTAATTTATTTTTAGTTGATGCATTTTATTTTATTTTTGTTGAATGAATCGTTGAATGAATTTATTTACGTATTTTTTTACAATCGTTTGTAATTTGTAATACTTAGTGTGGCCTTAGTCAAATGTTTTCGTAATGAAGGAAACATGATTTTTTATGTAATTATGAGATCTCGAATCTCCTTTATTTTTCCTTTAGTTTTGGGTTTTGAAATTAGAATGTAATAAATAGGTTTATTATGTAAATTTATTTATTGTAATTTTCAAAGAAGACTAAAGATGGAGATTGGAGCTCACTCCCGCTACATGGATCAAGATGGAACATCAAGACAAGCTTCTCGGGTCCAAGGATGGATTCCAAACTTGTATTTAATGTTCATTTTGATAGGATAGGCCACACTAGGACTTTATTATTGCTTTTTACGTTTTTCATTCCTATTGCTTTTCATTCACATGATAGTTTATGCATCATATTCCGCCTAATACCAAACCACCTACTAAAATGCATGAAAATTGACACATATAGGTTGTATGTTAGTTTTCATAGACATACAAATGTCACATGTTTATTAAGCCATCATCTTAGTTTAATCATTCACGCATGCTAGATATTAGTTCACTTAAAATGAATTAAAATAAAGTTGATGGGATCTTCCTCTAAAACGGAAATTGAGATTAGTCTTTATAAAGGCAAACAACTATGAATCCCTTCTTCGTCGGTAGGCATAATATGACCCCTTCTACGTTGGGTAAGTAGTTGTGTTGACTTAGTTTATCTCAACATTATAGTCCGAAGAGTTTCTCGTGATTATGATGGACTATAGATAGAATTTACAAAATTTATCGACCAAGAATTCTAACGGTAGAATTAGCTAAAAGGTTAGCTTATCAATTTACAGAGAATTGAGTCTTGGGATCATTTATATAATTCTTGAGGGAGGTCAATTGTATAAATGCTTGAGTCTTCGTGTTATGACATTAGTTCATTAGACTTAAAATCAAAACGACGCACATGCTTATTATTTTTATTCTTCTTTTGCAGTGTAGAACACGATTATTTTTGATAATACTGTTACAAAAAATGGCTGGAAATAACGAAATCCCAATGCCTAGTGCCACACTTGATCGCGCGTCCTCGCTTAAAATTTTTATGGACCAAATAAATCAGTTCACACGTCTGAAAAATGACGGGTCCAACTTTGCGGACTGGGAGGCAGCACTACGGAATGCTTGCCATTCTTGCGACGGTAAGCTCGGTACTTAACTGAGCCAATACCGGTAAACCCAGGCCCCAATGCAGGAGTCAACGAGTCACTCGCTTATAGTGATTTCGTTATGGAAGCGGGTGCGATAAAGAACGTACTCATGTTTGCAATGGAAACCAATTTGCAGAGACGCTTCATTGCCCAAGGTGCAAACAAGATTTTCACCACGCTCACTAACGAGTTCTCAAAGGCACCGAGAATCGTTATATATGAGCATACATGTCGCTTCTTTGATGCGAAACTCCAGAAGGGCCAACCGGTTAGCCCACACATTCTTCACATGATTGAGAATGTCGAGAAGCTGGAGGCACTGAATTGTAAAATCAGTGAGAGCATTGTCATTGACCGAATGCTTCATTCTCTTCACGATGGTTTTGCCCTTTTCAGGGCGAACTACTACATGAATGACTTGAAAAAGAGTCCTCATGAGCTACACTCTCTTCTCGTACAGACCGAGAAGGATATGAAATTGAGTAGGAGCATTAAGTAGGATGTTCTCATGATTTCCAATAAAAGTAAGGGTAAGGGCAAGGCGAATGGCGACCTAGCTGTAGGTAAGCCAAAGTTTAAAAAGCCAGGAAACGGTAAGAGTGGGCCCGGTGAGACTAGTGGCTCACAGGGAAAGCAAAGAGCAAGGGCGGTGACATTGAGTGCCACCATTGTCACAAGACTGGACATTGGAGGAGGAACTGTCCCGTCTACCGTGAGGACATCAAAGCAGGCCGCGTCGTTCCTGTTAGTATGTCATCTTATATTCATATGATTGAGATTAACCATGCAAGTTTCGGAACTTGGGTACTTGATACCGGTTATGGTTCTCATCTGTGTAATCATTTGCAGGGCCTAAAGAACATCATACCTCTCGAAAAAGGTGATGTCGACCTGCGAGTCGGGAATGGAGCACGAGTTGCTGCTGTCTCGAAGGGAACATATGTAATCCAACTCCCTAGTGGTTTTGAGTTATTTTTAAATAATCACACTATGTACCCAGTTTGGCTAAGAACATTATTTCTGTTTCCGTACTTGCTAAAGACGGTTTTGCATTTTCAATAAAGGATAATAGCTGTATTTTCTCTTTCAATGAAATGATTTATGGCAAAGCAGTTTCCATGAATGGAATTTACATCTTAGACCAAACCACGGAAGTATTACACGTGAATAATAAGAAATTAAAGGTTGGTGACAAAGATCAAACCTATCTATGACATTGTCGAATGGGACACATAAATGAGAAACGCGTGAAGAAACTCGTCGAAAATGGGACTATTCCCGCATTCGATTTTTCTACATGTGGCACGTGTGAATCATGTCTCATTGGCAAAATGACTCGAATTTTCTTCAAAGGTGTTGGAATGCGCGCTAGTGACCTATTAGGACTCATACATACTGATGTTTGTGGACCTATATCAATTACCGCTAGAGATGGCTATAGATATTTTATCACTTTCACGGACGATTTGAGTAGATATGGATATGTCTACTTAATGAAGCATAAAAGTGAGTCCTTTGAGAAATTCAAGGAATACCAGAACAGGGTTGAGAACCAACTGGGTAGAAAGGTTAAAGCACTCCGTTCAGATCGGGGTGGGGAATATCTTTCAAATGAGTTTGATCAACACCTTAAAGACTGTGTAATCGTTTTGCAGTTAACTCCACCTGGAACACCTCAATTAAATGGTGTGTCCGAACGGAGAAATCGAACCTTACTTAATATGGTTCGATCCATGATGAGTCACATGGTAGTGCCTGATTCATTATGGGGTTTTGCTCTTTTGTCAGCTGCTCTTATACTTAACCGAAGTCCGACTAAAGTCACGACAAGACTCCATATGAAATGTGGAAGGGAACGGTCCCTAACTTGTCCTTTATTCGGGTTTGGGGCTGCGAGGCTTATGTCAAGTGGAGACACGAGGATAAACTCGGCCCGCGATCGGTCAAGACATACTTTATAAGTTATCCAAAAGGAAAATTTGGTCATTACTTCTATTCGCCTACCGAACATCGAGTTTTTGTTGCGGCTAGTGCGACGTTCTTAGAGAAGGAATTTCTCGAGAACAAGACGAGTAATAGAACCTTCGAGCTGTCGGAGATTCCAGAACCAACAACCAAGGAACGGATGGAGGAAGTGGTTCCTCCAACTAATGACACGGTTAATATTCCTGAGGAACCTAGGAGGTCGGGTAGAGTCTCTCATCCTCCGGGTAGATACATTGGTATGGTCGAGGAGAATGACGTTTTACTCCTAGAGAGTAATGAACCCGCTACCTATAAAGGTGCCATGACCTGTTCCGACTCAAAGCTATGGCTCGAAGCCGTGCAATCCGAGATGCACTCCATGTATGAGAATAACGTATGGGATCTAGTTGATTTACCTAATAAGGTAAAACCTCTACAGTGCAAATGGCTTTACAAGATAAAGCATTCTGTAGACGCGCAACCAGATACCTATAAGGCACGACTTGTGGCAAAAAGTTTCACTCAAGTGCACGGATTGCATTATGATGAGATTTTTGCACCTGTAGTCATGCTACGTTCCATTCGGATAATCTTAGTGATTGCCGCTTTTCATGACTATGAAATTTGGTAAATGGATGTGAAAACCGCCTTCTTAAACGGTTATTTGGAGGAAGAGTTGTACATGGTGAAACCCGAAGGTTTCATAGATCCTGAACATCCTAAGAAAGTATGCAAGCTTAAGCGTTCTATTTATGGACTTAAGCAAGCTTCTCGGAGTTGGAATCATCGATTCGACCAGGTGATAAAAGAGTATGGTTTCACTCGATCGGTTGAGGAACCATGCTTATATATCAAGTCGAGTGGGAGCAAGATTTTATTCTTGATATTGTATGTCGATGACATACTCTTGATTGGGAGTGACATTCCTCTCCTATCTTCGGTTAAAGAATGGTTGAATAACCATTTCCCGATGAAAGATCTGGGTGAGGCACAGCGCATTTTGGGAATCCGTATCTACCGATATAGATCACGACGGACGTTATCGTTAAGTCAGGAGTCTTATTTAGATAAGATTCTTGAAAGGTTCAGCATGACCAGCTCCAAGAAGGGGAACCTTCCAATGACGTCTGGGATGCAGTTGAGCAAGTCTCAGTCACCCACGACGCCTGAAGGGATTGAGCGCATGAGTCGTGTTCCTTATGCATCAGCAATAGGATCGATCATGTATGCCATGATATGCACACGTCCAGACGTGGCATATGCATTGAGTATGACGAGTCGGTACCAAAAGACTCCAGGTGAAACACACTAGATAGCTGTCAAAAACATCCTCAAGTACCTACGGAGGACTAAGGATTGGGTATTGACTTATGGAGGAGATACTAAGCTATGCGCAACCGTTCTGTGATGCTAGCTTCCAAATGGATCGAGATGACTCAAAATCTCAGTCCGGGTTCGTCTTCACTCTTAATGGTGCTGCGGTCAGTTGGAAGAGTTCCAAACAGAGTGTTGTAGCAGATTCTACTACTGAATCCGAGTACTATGCCGCTTCGGAGGCCGCAAAGGAAGCGATATGGATGCGTCAATTCTTACAAGTACTTACGATAGTTCCTAGTTCGAATGGCCCCATCGCCATCTATTGTAACAATAGAGGTGCCATCTTCCAGGCTAAGGAGCCAAAGTCTAGCAACAAATCTAGACATGTACAACGGAAAGCTCACCTGATCCGTGATTACGTGGAGCAAGAGGAGATAGTGATAGACAAGATTGCGACGGATGATAACATCGCGGATCCTCTCACTAAACCGTTGAATTATGATAAGCATGTAGGGCACGTTATTTCCATGGGAATTAAACGTGTTCCTGAGTTCTAGTACTTGATTATGGATTTGATACATTATCTTTTTCATATACTATAACTTCATCGGTTTATATATAATATTTTGTTTTTCATGTGGATTGTACTGACAACATTGAACGCCACAAAGTGAATTACACTATATTTGTTTTGGTCCGTAATCGCCAATGTGAGCTGATAACTCCGGCTATTATATTGTGCAGTCGATTGATGGTGGGTTCAACGAGCCATAAGTCAAACGGTTGACTGATCGATCACAGATGCGAGATTATAACGATACCTCGTAGGACAAATTTTTTTGTGACAACGTAATGGAGTCCTAAATGTTTAAAAACATTCTGTGTCAGGTCGTGGATAGGACATCCATTGTGTTCCTAGAGTCGATTCTTTTGACTATCGACTGTCTCTTGAGATTAAGGCAGTTTTTGGGTGACTTTGGTTTCTTTCTCACGGTCTGCCGTGAATCGGAGGCTAAGTAGATTTTTTCTCGGTCATTTCATACGGGCTTACATCTCGGGATTCGAGTTGAGGAAAATATCCAACCCTTATCAGGTATAGTTATTTCTCAGGGCCACTCGAGGAGTTGTAACTGAAATGCATGGCCATGCTCGAATGATGATTCGTTTATCAGTTAAGTTACTCTCTAGTCGGGGAAACCACTCTTGATACTGATCGCTTGTAAAATACGACCTTTGTGAATGGGATTTGCAAATTGTTTTACATTGAGTGGGAGAAATTTTAGGATATGAGAATCGGTTATCGCACATACACTTGTGAGGACAAGTGGGAGTTTGTTGGAGCTTGTGTCCTCCACAAATTAGTGTGATAACATTTGTAAATATCTTACAAGTTCACAAGGGTATACTTCGTATTTTAATCAGTTGATTAACGATTACCTAATAACGGTTGGCTTGCTAGAAAGTTTGACGTTATTATCATACAGATGGCGGTGATCAACTGGTCCCTAAAGGTCACACCTATTGGATGTATTTGAGAGATGTGGTTATAGAAATATAATCACATTGATGCCTTATATGACTAAACAGTTAGTCAATGTGTTGATGAGACAATTATTTAATGAAGATTAAATAATATTAGTTGAGACGAATTAACTGTCAATTCGTAAATTGAATATAATAAGTTATATTTAATTAAATGTATGTAATGTTAGCTTGGACGAATTAATTTGTTAATTCGTAATTAAATGTAATCGGTTATATTTAATATCAACAAGGTGAATGTGTCATAGTGGTAATAGTGAGGGTACTCAAACCAAGAGGTCATGGGTTCGATCCTCACTAGATGACAATTTATATTTAACACATTTTTTACATTTTGGAATAACCGAAAATAAGGAGATTATATTCGTTGCTATTTCGGGATTTGGGCCGGATAATTAGAAAGAAAAATCTACCCTAATCTACCTCATACACGGTTTAAGAGGTATTAGTGGTGATTTTTCTAACCTAATTTTATTCTAACTCATTTTCTTTGCCTCTCATCTAAAAAACACAAAAACCTAATTAATTAGTTAATTTTTGGTGGATCGATTCTAGCAAACAAGTTAAGGGCATTTCTCATATCGTCTTGGGTGCAACTAATAGGCGAATATCATTGCGATATTGTTCTTAGGCCGAATTTGCTAGGACCGAAAGTTGTTTCTTAATCCTTTATGCTATTGTTTATGTATTTTATTTTATGACTAGTAATTCATCATGTTATAATTCGTTATAGTCCTTATATTTAAAGATATGCATACAGATAAATCCCACAGTCCTCATCCCGAATCCTCACCTGATGGTAACCTGATCTCAAATCAATCTTGGAAATAACTCCTGCCGCACTTAACTGGTCAAACAGATCATCTATCCTTGTCAAAGGATAGTTGTTCTTCACAGTAACCCTATTCAGCTCTTTGTAGTAGATGCACAACCTCAAACTCCCATCTTTCTTCTTCACAAACAGATTTGGTGCTCCCCACGACGATACACTAGGTCTAATATATCTCTTATCTATCTAATCATCCAGTTGTTTCTTCAACTCCTTCAACTCCTTAGGACCCATGCGGTACGGGGCCTTAGAGATTGGACCCGTCCCTGGTTTCAGCTCCACACTGAAATCTATATCCGTCTTTGGTGGCAAACCTGGTATCTCCTCCGGCAAAACATCTGGAAACTCTCCCACCACTGGTAGCTGATCAGCTGTCGAACTCACCTTAATATGGTCTCTCATATGGCATAAAATCAAAGGACACCCCTTCCTTAGATCAGACTTCAATGTCACCGCTGCAATCACTTTGACTTTGGGTTTGACAACAAACCCACGATAAGACACACTAACTCCCTTAGGACCTCTCATAGAAACTCTTTTTTGGTGACAATCTATTCTAGCCTTGTACTTACCCAGCCAATCTATACAAACTATCATCTCAAGACCATCCATAGGAAACTCTAACAAATCCACTCGAAGTTCAACCTGCCCAACTATCAAGATAAACCCCAGCTGCTACTACCACCACCACGGCCACACCCATAGGAAGCTCCACCACTAAAACCCGATCCCGATGAATAAGCCCTTGCTTGGTTATGGTTGCCCCTCTTGTAACTGGACTGACCACCACCCTCACTCTCAGCCTTCCACTTCTCAAGACCCCTCTCCCTATTCTCTTTGGCCATTTCGACCAATCTCTCAGCTCTCCCTGCTCTCTCATATACTTCCTTAACATCTGTAAGGACCCCTACCGGTAGCTTCTCCATTATCTTATAGGTCAAACCCTTCTCAAATCTGAATGCCAAGTTCTCTTGACTAGGCCCCATATACTCTGCGTACCTAGACTTCTAATTAAACTTATTATAGTACTCAGCCACAGTCATCTCCGGAGTCATTTTAAACTCATGAAAGTCCTCTCTCAGCTTACTACGGACATGCTCAGGTAAAAACTCTCGGCCATAGGTTTCTTAAACTCCCTCCAAGGTATAGCTGACTTCCTCTGGCTCACATACAAGTCCAAAGCACTCTCCCTTACCTTGTCCCACCACTCTCCCCCAGCATTTCTCAAGTAGAACGCAGTTTGTTCCACTTTAAAGTCCTCAGGACAATGAACCACATTCAAGATATTCTCCATCTCCCTATGCCAACTGTCGAGCAAAATTGGCGCACCTGTACCCATATATTCCTTTGGGTTGAAACGAGCTATGTTAATGTTCATCTTAGCAAAGTCTAACCCTGCCTCTTTGTCCTTCCCAAACTTCTTTAAGGCCTCAGTAAGCGCGTTTAGATGCTCAAGCATCTTAGCAACCTCATCTATACTCATCAACTCAGCTCTAGCATATAAAGCGGATCTTTTTGGCGGCATCTTTAAGCTATATAAGAAAAGAGGCAAACATAAACACACATCCCACGACCAAACACGTATACGACCTGAGCAGATCACACTCGACCGAGCAACTCAGCCCACTCGATCGAGTTGCCCACTTACTCGATCGAGTGCCTCGACTCAAGAACCTGACCAAAAAGCATCACATAACTCACTCGATCGAGCCCCTCACCTACTCGATCGAATAGCCCTCACTCGATCGAGTGCCCAAAAACAGCAGCGACTGCCCAAAAACGTGATACACCCCACTCGACTGAGCTCAGCCTACTCGATCGAGCCCAACCTACTCGATCGAGTAACCCCCACTCGATCCAGCCATGCTGACTCGTTAGCTTCCCGCATGCTTAACTCAACTACCTTCACCGCTATCTCTCTCTCTATATATATATATATATAGATATAGATATACAAGAACGAAACATCCTATTCACTTGTTTCTATATAACCACGTTATAAATCATTATCATGCAACTCATTATTCACAAAAACATATCATCATACAAACTACTTACCTTTCGCCACCACATTCTCCATTCTCCACTTTCATTTATCCATCGATTCATACAACACATCATTCCATATATATATATATATATATATATGCAATATAACTTAAATAAACACATAGCGATCCCATGACACCCGATAGTGACCGGTTCAAAGTTGTAGAGCGAGATCACGACTTTAGGACGTTTCCCAAGCCTTTGCATTAGCTCCTAACAACTCCTACCCGGGTTCATTTTATTTTGAGTCCCTAGATTCATTGGGTTCATTAGTTACAGGTTCGAAAATTGCCGTTCTGATACCAATTTGTGACACCTCCATACACCAAGGTGCCTTACCAGGACCACGTAATGTATGGTAATGCTACCATCTCGGTTGCCCGAGGAAATGTATATCAAATAGACCATAAAGAAACGTACTGAATTAAGTAAATAAGTTTAAGTGATAACAACTCCAAACCAAAACTGTAAAGTAGATACAAATGTTCCAAAAGCAAGCCAACTGAAAAGAAAACTAAGTTCATGACACAGCGGAAGACTCTAAAGACAAGTGATGACTCCTTCCCAGCTATCCCTCGCGCAAGCCATCTCATACCTGCTCAATAATTACACACCATCCCCGAATGGATCACCACAGTTTTCAAAACGTTTAAACGGGGTCAGTTACTGATTACACAAAACGCAATACAAAAAACACAACACACAAGTCACCCAAACTCCGTCACAACTCCACACACCTGACTACACACTAAAGTGTGTAGTCTTGCCAGAATACCCATCGCAACAGATATTCCACGCCGCCAGTGGGGGACAGCAGTCGTACCCACCAAATCCCTGCTCATCTGTTCCGAGCGATAACCCATGTTCCTTAATGTGCACATCCCCTCCTGTGGCGGGTTTCACAGAGGGCGAATCAAGGGCGTGAAGCCACTCCCACAAGTGACTCCACTGAGCCGAGGACACGCCTCGAGAACGACAAACAATTACACATCCAATTATACAACACAACACCAACATAATACCAATACGATAAAGATCAACAATAAAAACATCCACCACCAACATCTATGTAATCAATAACCGAGTAGGGAAACCCTACCTAGAATAAGAAAATCACCATGATCGTCACAAAGCATCTATTCAATATTGCTCCTCTACGAAACCACCTCCTATAATCACATAACCATACAATCACTGTCTAATACAACATCATACTCTCAAAACCCTTAAATTACACAATTAGGGTTTTCAACAAAATCAACGAAAATGTATAAAAACTATACAAAGATCTTAGCCACGACACGACAAACTCAACGGCATAAAGAACACGATGATCCGACAACCCTAACCCTTGGGATTTGATAGCAACGCGAAGAACAGAAGTAACATAACTTGTTTTCTTTCTTGAAAGGTTTTTAAAAAAGATAAAAGTGATAAAGGAACTGACGGAAAGCTTAAAATATCAATCACGCATTGCTAACAAAACCCGGCTAAAATATCCAGTAGAACCGACTTACTCGATCGAGTAAGTCACTTATTCGATCGAGTGACCCTTACTCGATCGAGTGCCATACTTACTCGATCGATTACTCATCAGACAGTGTACTATTTCGTAACCAAACTCGCTTACTCGACAGAGTAAGCCCCACTCGATAGAGTACCCATAAGCATAGAAAACCGTAGTATTACTGTCACTTACATTTTTCTCCAATTCTGACGGAGGGCAATGCCATGAACCTCAACTTCTTGAATTTGGTCGTAATAGAACGCGACTCCCTTAGCCACAACAATTTTACCGGATGGTACTATAGGGGCAGTATAGTAAAGAACACAAGGCTTCTTGCAAACGCCCTTCACATTTTTAATTAATGTGTTTATATACATGCACTACTTTAATTAATAAATTTAATTAATTAATATATATACAACAATTATAAACTGTTCGTAGTAGCTAATACCTCGTCAAAAGCCAGATTTGGAGATGAGAAGAACGTGTCATCATCAACTACCTCCACCTCCTCTCTGCCGGCCTTCATGTCTTCCTCTTTAACTACCCGGATCATGATCCTTTGACGTGTTTAAAACCGTACGTAAATCAAATTTATAATCAAATTAGTATGTAAATCAACTTCATTTGCATTAAAATAACACTATTTAGAGTTAAAACCGTCATCGGACCCAAAACCGACTCAGAAACCCGCAACTCGAGTCAACCCAAATCCCGAATGTCAAAAATAATGCCATGAATGTCTTTATCATGTCATTTCCATTAAAATGACCCTAATTAGAGTCAAAACCGACACCGAGCCAAAAACCGACTCGAAGTTCAAATCCCGACTCACACGGGTCAAACCTGAGTCAAAGACACAAAATACCTACCCCAATTATCACCCAAGAGGAAGCTTACACGGCTAAGAAAACCTCAAAGACCACAAATCACAATCAACAAAACATTTGTTAGAACAAATGCAAAATCCAAATTTGCGAAAGGGACAGTACACCCATTTGTATCACAAGGTAGCTCGCACCTCAATGGGGTATCTGCTTAGCCTCTAAGCAAACACAACCGACCTACATCCTCACATCTCTCTATAAATACCCACCGTCACACACCATAAAATTCACGCGAGTGTCCGCCCCTCACATCTCCCTTAGACTTTTATACTCGACTTCCTAAGTCATAAAATCGACACGTGTTTACGACCTACCGTTCGTAACACAAGCCTTACACATTTTGTTTGGTACCGTCGCTGTGCATTCGACCGACCCATTCGACCAACTCAATTCATCAATCAACATGTTTTAATTAACATATTCTCAACATATTTTCAAAACAAAATCCTTTTTTAAGGCATTATTTTTAAACTTCTTTGATCGCGATTAGTCACAATGAGAAAACCGTCTCTAAAGTCGTCTACTTCGCAAACATCAATATACGTAAGTTTGAGGGTGTAAACAACTCATTTATTTCATGTCTTTACTGTTTTCTTAACTTTATAAGCATGAATGATGCATAACACGATCCAAAACATAGGATAGACGAGCCAAAACTGAGTTTTGACCTGAGACAGAAGCCCCTTGTTATGCACAGAGGCTCGCACCTCAATGGGGTGTCCAGGCCAGACTCAAACGTGTTTGAGTTCATCTTTCCTTCAACACTTTCTCTTATTTTTACTTCTTTCCTTTTACGATTTTTACCATTTCGAATGTTTCAAATCGTTTTTATGACAAACTTTTTAACAATAAATCATAATCACCCTTGGTTCCATATACCATGACGGTTTAATCCGTGACTCGGTGATATTAATTGGTTAATTACATTATAAAGGAAATCATTTTCTTTTATTTACTATTTTAATTCATTTTTATGATAAACATATTTTGACCATTACAAAAATCATCTTTGGTTCTTTATATCATGACGGTTTATTCCGTGACTCGGTGATATTATTTGGTTAATTACAAATTAAAGGGTATTTTAAACACCTTTTTTTTATTTACCATTTTTCTCATTTGTTTAAATTTGTAAATATATTAGTCATAATTCATAATCATCCTTGGTTCTTTATACCATGTCGGTTTAATCCGAGTACGATGATCAACTTGACTAATTACAAAGAAATGAACTTAACATGATTAGTTCAAATCAAATATTTTACATTTTTGTTTGTAAACTATACTTTTCAAACATGCAAATCCGACAACGAATGTTACTAACACAATAGTAATTATTCTGAGTCATGAAACAACATTTGCAAATCTTTCATCATAAATACGGTTTTAAATAACCTTTTTCAAGAACCAGGAGACGCCCCCTTAGGTCGGCTCATGGCTCTCGCCCCAAGCGCCTTAACAGGGCTGCCTGGCACTATTCTGTCCCATTTTGGTACTTGTGTAGGACGATACCAATTACGGTTTATCCGAATACGTGACGGATCAGATTGACAAGTTTACGTTTTTTACACTTTGTCATTTGACATCCTTTTTCAATAAATGGATCGTGTTACGCATTATAACCCGAACTTGGTAAATGGATGTTTAATTTCCGTTTTCACATGTAAATCAATCTAATCCGACTTCATATCTTATGCTTGATATTTGGATTAACAAACCGACATAGAAAGCTCTCACATGTTAGGTTAAACTTTTGGATGTGCATTCATGCATTTACACCGTTTTATCACCACGATCGACCAGTAGAGGCCGCTAACGCGGGTGGGATTGGGTGTCCGATTAAAGGGCTTCCCAATACGTACCCTCAACCCTTACTCAGAACCTTTGGATAGTGGATGGCCTTATCCAGGGCGTACGACAGTCATTTTAGGCATAGAATGCTAAAAGGGGGACGAGTCCTTATCTTTATTACCTATGTTAAATACTGCTTTGTGCTTTGTTTGACCGAGGTATAAAGTGGATTCGAACGGGTTCCAGGCATCCCATAAATTCTTGGTGGCGAGTCCGAACATCTCTAATCGTTTCGAGACCATTACCGAGACGAAACCGACCGATCTAAAACGATCCGGTCGAAAATATTTTTACGCCGCCGAGCGTGGCTTTCAAAGACCCCTGCATGTCCACAGATTAGCTTGGCGTGCAGGTGGCCCATGACCGCAGATCGGTAGGTGGCCCAAATCCACAGACCGGCGTGTGGCCCATGTCCACAGTTTGGCGACTCCGCTGGGGAGAACTAGGACACTTGTGTCTTTGTGATCCTTAGAGGTGAAACTCGAACGTGGTCGTGGTTAAAGTGCATTAATTGATATTACAGTCATAAGTCGGGTTCCTTGTCCGGGCCCACAACCTAACCTTTATCGACCAATTGGCTCATCTCGTCGGCGTGAGTTTTCTCATCCCCGCGTTTTAAATCCCGACTGAGTCAATCATACCATTGACGTTACACATTTCTGTTTCGTCAAAGAACTTTCATCACTTTCGAGCACGAGCCTAGGGCACCCTCCTTACACATTTTTGTTTGGATTGGTATCCCTCTCGCAAATCGAGGTTTGATTGCTTGGTGTTTAACCCACCCTTTTAAGCCAAAACCCGTGTCAGCATTATGCATAATATAATGAACTGTGAGTGCTTATGTGTTTTGTGATCATAAGTCCTTCCGTGTCATTTTCAAACTTTCAAAAACACCTTTTTGCGTCTTTATAATGGCCGTTTCAAACCTCGGTCTTTCGCTGACCGTTGCAAACACTTTTTATGCCGTCGTAATGACGATTTTCCAACCGGTTTTCTACAACCATTTCAAAAACACATTTAGCGCCGTTATGATGGCCGTTTCAAACCTCGGTCTTTCGCCGACCGTCGCACACCTTTTTAGTTCGTTCTAATGACGACTTTTAAAACCGGTTTTCTACAACCGTTTCAAATACATCCTTTTGCGCCGTTATAATGGCCATTTCAAGCCTCGGTCTTTCGCCGACCGTTGCATTTCAAAACAACACGGCTTTCTAGGCCGTCGTAATGACGATTTTCAAACCCGATTTTTATAACCATTTCAACACGCCTTTCTAGGCCGTCGTAATGAAGATGTTCAAACCCAGTTTTTATAACCCTTTTAAATACACCTTTTTATGCCGTTATAATAGCCATTTCAAACCTCGGTCCCTCGCCGACCGTTGCATTCTCAAAGCGCCCTTTTACGCCGTCGTAATGACGAATTCTATCCTCGAATTTTCAAAATTTGAAATCAGTTTTCAAACAAAAACGTTTTTAAAACCGTCATAATGACGATTTCAACCCATGCAACTTTCCAAATTTCAAATCTCGTTTTCGAAATCAAATTTGGCTTTTCTAAGCCGTCGTAATGACAATTTCAATTCGCACAATTTTCGATTTGCATACCTTCTTTCAAAGGTTAAAACGGTTTCCTAACCGTCGTAATGACGAATTCAATCCTTACAATCTCCAATTTCAAATCCAATCCTTTGAAAACAAATTTAACCGTTTTCAAATTTCAATCCGAAATCAAATATTTGAAAACAAATTTAACCGTTTCCAAATTTTAGATCCAATTTCGAATCATTTGAAAACAAATTTAACCGTTTTCAAATTTCAATTTCAATTTCAAATCTTTGAAAACAAATCTAACCGTTTTCAAATTTCAAATCCAACTTCAAAGCCTTTGGAGACAAATCTAACCATTTTCAAATATCAAATCCAACTTCAAACCCTTTGAAAACAAATTTAACCGTTTTCAGAAGTCAAATCAAACCTTTGAAAACAAATTTAACAGTTTTCAAATTTCAATCCGAAATCAAATCTTTGAAAACAAATTTAACCGTTTTCAGATTTCAAATCGTTTGAAAACAAATTTAACCGTTTTCAAATTTCAATTCAAAATCAAATATTTGAAAACAAATTTAACCGTTTCCAAATTTCAAATTCAAAATCAAATCATTTGAAAACAAATTTAACTGTTTTCAAATTTCAAATTCAAAATCAAATCATTTGAAAACAAATTTAGTTGTTTTCAAATTTCAAATCCAATTTCAAATCATTTGAAAACAAATTTAACCGTTTTCAAATTTTCAACCCAATTTTAAATCCTTTGAAAACAAATTTAACCGTTTTCATGGCCATTGTGATGACGATTCCAAATACGATTTTCAAATCAGTGATTCGGAATTTCAAAAACTGTCTTTGGATATAACACATTGTTTTCAGAGCCGTCGCAATTTAAACTCAAATCGTCTTTTGAAAACAAACCTAAGACAACCCTTTCAACTGGCCGACCTTTTGAAGATCCCTACTCTTCGGAAGCCGTCCATAGAACGACAAATGAATCTTTTTGAAAATTTCTATTTTCGAAAATTTCAGTCCACCATTCCGATTCAGCCTTGAGTCAATTAGAGTCCAGTCAATTTCAAGTCAAGTCAATTTCAAGTCAAGTCATCTAGATAACGTCGAGTCCTCGCCGAAGTTCGTACCTACCTTTTGGTCTAGGTCGTGTCGCCTAATTGTCGAGACATCTTCAATGGCGTTAGCAGAGTCAAAACCTCTCGGGTTTTAAACCCGCTTTCCCCTACATTACGGGTCAAAGGTCAAGTTTGTGTACATGTCTTGTCCAACGGCGTCACGCCAACAACAAACCTCCAAATCTAGTCAAAATCCGTCTGTCTAGGCATCACTATGCCAAAGTCGGCACTCGTGTCCAAATTCAAGTCATGCACCAAGAGTTCAAACACAAGAGGTCATTCACGATCTTTAATGAACTCATAACCTGGTCACACCGTCGCGTCTTCACGACAAAACTGCCTTTTATACATATGTGTCGCACTTGCCTTTGTTTGTGCAATACCTTGCGAAGACAAGTTATAACGCCTATCGTTGTGTCAAATAGGAATCCCTTGGGTGCCGTCGATCATCAACCAGAAACTCAACAAGCTGATCAACCTTCATCCGCCATGACTTCTGCCGAAACCAACAACATGGTCCTTCGACTCCTAGCTACCGTGGAAAACTTGAGCACTCGTCTCTCCCAAGTTGAGGACAAAATGATAACCGAGAATTTTACCTCTTCTGATATTGAGCAAAGGGTTGAGCTTCTTGAAAGCCGACTACTTGCCTACGACAAAACCAAAACCAGACGACCTCATAGGTCCTTCCCTGATTGGTCTAACTTCGGACCCTCTACCAAACAAGCGAGGACGTAGATGGGACGAAAAACTGTTTTGTCAATACCACCAAGGTCGCGGACATGACACTGAAACGTGTCTCCCCCTAAAAGGTGCCATCCTTGATATGATTGAAAATGGCGAATTACCACAACCGCCCTCAACAAACAACAAAAACAACCATCCAGAAAACCCTATTGGACACAGTGAGGAATCTTCCCTGGATTGCTCTCACCTCATCTTTCCTAACGATGAGAAAATTCATGCAATTGATGAGGATGACATACAAAGCGGTATAATGATGCTCTCCATCTCCATCAACAACAAATTCTCAAAGCTGCAAGTGGCTATCAATGATTTGAACACTCGGGTAGCTAATTTGGAGAAGAGGTTTGGTAATACCAAAAATGAACTTGACCATCAAGGAGAAAACAAACCCTCCGTTCACCAACCAACAGCTGTTGAAAATGAGGAGTCATCTGATGGTTCCCAAATCCACGAACCTACCAACAAAGAACACGAAATCACCTCAACAACATCCCTTTCAAAACACCAAGCAACATCCCAAAAAATTCCCATTGAAAATGGCCAAATCCTCCTTCCGCCTAGGATTGACAAAAACAAAAACAAAAACAAAACTCATAAAAACATCCCCAAAAACACCAATGTTGGAATCATGGGAAAACATCAAAGGGTATTCACAGATCTGGGAATAACATATGGCATCGCTCTGGGGATACTTACTTCAGAAGGATTATTGCAACCGATTGGACCAACTTCGGATCCATCTGAGGCTAAGAAATCCCGTTTCTGGAACCCTAATACATATTGCCAATACCATTAAGGTAAGGGCCATGACACCGAAACCTGTTTCAAACTCAAAAATGCCATTCAAGATATGATTGAAGTTGGCAAAATCATAGTTCCACCTCTCAATCAAAACAATCCTCCTGAAGGTCTCAAGTCAAACAGCAAGGTTGAGCGTTCTCAAAGGACATTCACCACACTCAACACAACCTATGCCGCATCTCTTCAAAAGCTCATGGCTAAAGGGAAACTACATCAATCGGGCCCACTCCGGATCCGTATGAAAGCAGGAAAACCCGTTTGTGGGACGGTAGTGCCTATTGCCAATATCATCAAGGAAAGGGTCATGACACTGAAACGTGCTTCAAACTGAAACATGTTATTCAAAATATGATCGACAACCATCAACTAATAGCTTCATCCCTAGGCCAGCCAAGTGATGAAAATAACCCTCATGAACATCTCATTCTGCAAGGAGATGCAAGTCTCATGGACTATTGTCCTCATATCATCCCAAACAACGAGAGTGAAGTGCTCAAGGTGGTCAATGCTTAAGACCAGACATTCAAGCTGTTGGATGCTGCGAAGGAGACCTTCGAGGAGGAAAATGATGATTAGGAGTTCGTATCTGAGAGCGAGTCAGAGTCCGAGTCCGAGTCTTAGGCTTTCTCATATCTATCCTAGCGTATGTCCTTTTATTCCTAAATAACAACTGGGGGCTGTCCCCATGAGTCACATGTATTCATTGAGCCTGTGCTAACTGTTGGAGTTAGTGTCCTCCACAATAGTGCGTTAACATAATAAATCTCATTAATGGAATATCATCAGATATTTAATTATTTGATCCTCGTCAGTTGATTAACGTAAATCAATAACGGTTGGCTGACTAGAGTTTGACGTTATTGTCGTGAGACGGCGGTGATCAACTGACCCCTTTCGGTCACACCTAAAGGAACGAACCCCAATTGATTACTAATTAATTGTATGAGATACAATTTGTTTAGTCCCTTGATTTATAGACTAAGAGGTTATTCAATTATTTTTAGAGAGATTTCGAGTTGCGAACTCGAGGAGCGGCAGTTATTATTTAATTATGCGATAATTGAATAATAAGTTTTGGGAGACGGGTTTTAGTTAATTAACTGTTAATTTACTAAAATTGTACTAATTGATTAATGTGATTAATATTAGTTCGTAAATAATATGTGTAGTGGTACACGTATATTTACGGAGTGAATTGGACGAATTAATTATGGAAGTATTTAAACATGATACGATGTTTAAAATAAAAATTACACGGATTTGTGCGACAAATATAAGTACCAACATGGACCCGTAAATGGTCAAGTGGACCGTGTAAAATAAGAGTAGTGGATGATTACTCACATAATCATTTCATCTTATTTTGTATACTACCATAATTTATCTTATACAAGATTTTGCATGTGATGTAAGATAAAAATGTAAGACAAAATTGTCCACTAAGACACTCCTCCACCCGCCACTTTTTCCCTACTACTTCACTCCATCAATTGTTAACATTTTACTCTACCTTACTTCTTTACTCTTCCTACATGCATGTGAACATTTCATCCTTCTCTCTAAAATAATAACTATCAATATTTACTAAGTTGTTAGTATACACAAATAATATTACTAAGATTAGTTAGTATTATTATTAATAATAATCAAGGGATCATTATTAACAAGTTCTAGTTCATACTTGTGATTAATTTTTGGGTAAGTTCTTGGGTGCAACAAGAAGGAGATCTTCTATTTTGAAGATTTGCAAGAAGGATCTTCCATTGGTATAAGCTCAAGAACAAGCTAGTTAAGTGAACTAGTTTGTGCCCTTTTTACCACAAATTCAATGTAAGGAAATTGTTCTTTCCTTTTATGCTTTCATATTAGCATGCATGTTACATAGATCACCTAAATGATAATTTATGAGATAAATTAATTTTATTAGAGAGTCTAATATGGATCTATGATCTTTCAAGTGGTATCAGAGCTTAGGCTTGTAATTTGCATGTTGATTTTAAGCATTTTAATGAATTATGAGATAATTTGTAAAAACTCAAAAATTGTGTTAGAAGAGGTTTTAGCACGAAATTTTTGGGGCATGCATACCTACTGATCTAAAAAGGTTTGTGGAATTTTTTGGTGATTTTTGAAGTTATTTTGCTAATTTTAATGTTTTTGGTAGAAAACCGAGTCAAAATGTCGCATTTTAGTGAAAAATTAACTAAAATTAGTTAATAGTTGATTCGGTGCATGGATTGTTTATGGTAGTTTATGCATGTTTTCTACTGATTGTATGCAAAAAGTTGAAGGTTGGTTCGAATTTTTGCATGTTTATTGATTTTTTGAGTTAAAAGTCGATAAAAGTCAAATTAATTAATCATAATTTTGAAACTTTTGATTCTGCCCATGATAAATTTATGTACATTTAAGAATATTATTTAAATGTCAAAAGTGATTTTTCATGTGTTTTTTCACTTTGTTTTGATGTTTATTGGTTTTAGTGGTTTTAGTGGTTAAAAACCGATAAATATAGATCTTTTTCTTCACAAAATTTATCCGTAATTTTTGGGCAATTTTTCTGACATTTTGGTATTCTTGGGAGTGTTCCAGAATACTAAAATTTTTTTTTTCAATTTTTTGGGTAATTCTTCAATTATTTTGGATTTTTACTTAAATATTATGATTTTATCGATTAAATTAGCAAATTATCACCAAATCAAACTAATAATTTATCATAAAATTAGTGAGGACCAATTTTGAGGTTCAAAACAGTTTGGACAATTAGTTTGGACTTAAATGAGATTTAAGAGTTAATTATTGATTTTTACATGTTAAAAATCGATTAAATCCACAAAAACCGAGATGGATACCAATGAATGATAGATAGGGCGATTTTGGCATCATTTTTACAGCATTTTAAGCATATTTATTTAAGTTGAATGATTGATTGTCATTTATTTAAAGTATTTATTTTATTGTACCTAGTATGGCCTAGTTAATTTTTATCGTTATTACCCGAAATGAATGGGAATATCGATTTGTTTGTAATTAAATACGATCTCGTATCGTCGGTTTGTAATTAATTAATAGTTTTATTTTATTTTATTAATTAATGTATAATAGGAATAGCTATGTAATTCAATTGTAATAGCTATTTTACCGGCGTTTCCAAAAGACGGATCACAACGAGACGAAGTCTATTTTTGGAAGGTGTTCCAAATCCCACAAGGAAGAGCCACTTATGGAATGAAGAGGCAAGGGACCAAGGAGTTGGTTTCTGAAATGTAATAGACTAGTTTTTATTAACTAGGTGGCCATACTAGGATTTATTCATATGCTTACATGTTTGCTTGTTTTATTTTCGTGCATGCCAAAATCGCCATTCACATGCATTTTATTTTTCGCGATTGTCAATTCACGTCATTTACATTCACCGAATTAATTCACTTATAAGGAATTTATGACTAAATTGACAATATCTCTCACATATCTAAAATTGAGATTAGCCTTACCAATCAGTAACACCTATGAATCTCTTGTTCATTAGAGCCACGCTCGCCCAAGCGGGGTGTTCTCTTTTTACCTTGAGTAAGTAGGGTGGTAAGCGGTTATCACACGCAAAAATTGGTTGGACTCAACGGGATATAAGACGGTTTTGTGTTCCGGGGATAGTAGATGGATTTAAGGAAATTCGTCGACCAAGAGTTCTAGAGGTAGAATTAGTGAACGTGACTTACCGAATTTACACAATTATGGGATGTTTCGCCCAAGCGATGCTCATTTTTGTTTATTATTTGGGTCTTGGAATCATTTATATAATTTAGTGGGAGATCATTATATAAATGCTATAACTTGTTGAACATGTTTTTCACAAGTATTTTTAAAACATTGAATGTTATTTTTTTCCTATTTTTCGTTCATTCTCATAAATGTGTGACATTGCGCACTTCATCCTCCTTTCTCTATTTATTATTATACTCGTTTAGTTCTTTCATAGGAAGCGGTTTCTTTGAAGGAATTAATGATTGGTAACATGATTTACAAATTCACCTACATGAGCTTACAACGATTTTTGCGATTATTATACAACTTAACATCCATACATATTTAAAAGGGGTTTTCATGTTGCAAACTCTTATTACGAGTTTAAAAAGGGAGTCACATTTTTTCAAGAGAGTCTTGATTTCAGAAGTGACACCTCCGTCATGAAGATGACATATTAGTTTTTAATTACTCAAGAGTAATTTAAATGTTTGCGAAAAGAGTTTTCAAAAACACTTATAATACTCCAATATGATACAGTCAAATGGCTCACTTCGAGAAAGGCCAAATCGATTGTTTATGCGCTAAAGAGTTTTAGGCATATGATGACAATTGAACGGTTAGGTAGTCTAATTTCGCAAGAAGTTGAGATTTGCCACATGTTGCACTCACTTTATAGTAATTCACTCTTACTAAGTGTATAAAATATCACAAATGACATGAAGAGAGGTCTTCATAAGATTCATTTTTGCTTGATTGAAGCAAAGAGGAATGTGAAAGTGAGTGGGAGTTAAGAAGTATCAACCCTAGATGTATGCGATAGAACAAAAGTTGAAAGATACATCTGCTCAATGGATAGGCTAGTTCCACTATCTTGGTATGAGATATCAAGTATGTGTCATTTCTTTGTAAAGAAGTTTACATGAATTGATAAAACGTAAGACGTCTAGCATAGGACATTTTTGTATCGAAATGGTGCTAGAGTAGCAATGATTTCGATAGGGACAAATGTACCTAAATTTGGTTTTGAAAGAATGTAATCATCTATGTTTATACATAGAAGGCATCACTCATGTGATTTAAAACAAAATGTTGTACCTACACCTATGATAACTTGGTGGTTGGTTTAGACCACTTAAGTTAGAGGAATTTTACATTATTCACGAAAACTAAATATTATACTATCTTGTAGATTTTAAAGTCTCTCATTCCGTGAACCCATATTGATCAAACCTCAAGTAAATTCGTTTCAAACGAGTAAACGAAAAGCACATTGAACAACCATTTGATTGTAAGTCTTATGGTATGTGTGCATGTATTATGTTTTCTTTGGTAGAAAAGAAACACAAATAGTGAGGTGATTGACCATATACATACGAATGTGTAAGGCCGATAGTTGGTAATATACATACTTGGTTACTTTTACCGTATTGTTAAGTAGATATGAAAACCTCGTATCTATTTAATAAGACATAAAAGTGATTTTTAAAACGTGGAATATTTTCAAAATGAAGTAGTAAACCAATAGCACGTCAAGATCAAGATGTTGATCGGAAGTTTCAAAGTAATGACTTTGAAGATCAAATGGGTAATATCAAGTAATGACCTTGATAATCACTAAGAAGATTGTGAACCAGTTCACATAATACCTTCTCCATGGGACACCATAGAGTATGGTATAGTCAAGTATATAAACCGAACTTTATGAGATATAGTTTGAGGTTTTTCGCAATTTTGTAAGCTATTTTCTCACTAAAAGTTTAAAACCCAACTATGATAGGCTTAATGACTCCATATGAGATATGGATAGAGAGAGTCCCTAACTTGTCTTTTTATACATTTGGGATCATAAATGTTTATGTTCAGAACCAATTTGTGTATTTGTCAGGGTTATCCAAAATTAAACCATATGGTTTTTACTCCTCCAAAACGAGAACAAAGAGTTTGTGGCTCATAATACTGTCTTTCCAGAAAGATTTTCATTTTCTGGAAGACAGAGTGGGAGAAATTTTGAACTTGCGAAAGTCCAAGACCCACAAACTGAGTACAATGTAAGAAGACGTTATTTATTGAGGCTCAGTGGTGAGTACAATGCAAGAAAACGTTCTTTATTGTGGCTCAGTGGTTATAAGGAGATAAATTTGAGATAATATTGCGTTACTTTTTAAAAGTGACGAATCATAAACCCTCATCAAAGGCCTTTCTATAGTATGAGATGGCGTGTCACCATGCAATTCGAATTGATCTCCTTGGACATGATGCTATAAGGAAGGAAACACGAGATGTTTTTGAGACTTGATTTAAGGTGAATACTTTGGTTGGTTACCTTGATCTTGTCGTAGAGGTTACATAAGATGTTTAAAATTTGGGCTTGTTATAGAGAGCTTACGACAACCCAAATGCCTTTATCAATTCGTATGTTCTTAGCAATACAGCTTCTCATGAGGATGAGATTCGGCAAATAAATAATGAAACTTTCTCCTTGGGAGAAGTTTTGTTGATGTTGTCAATGCTAAGAAGCCTAGCATGCTTGAAAGATCCCTTTTGTGATCTATATACGTCAAAGAGTTGGAACTTTGGGTTCAATCATGTAGTCTATCAAAATGGAATTACTCGAGTGTCGAGGTAACATGATGATACATGGAGTTTAGTGGGAGCTAAAGTGAGTTTCTTAGTCTAAATATGTGCTTGACATATTAGTGACTAGAAATGTAGCTAAAGTGATGTTTCTTAGTCTAAATATCTGTTTGACATATTTGTGACTTGAAATATTCTCAGGTGAATATTTGAGAGTAGCATGGCGCATCATAAATATCCGGATCTAATGAGATAGATCTCCATGGATATTAGCATTATATTCAAGAGACTTATTTGATAAGATTCTTGACTCGTTCAAGTTGTTGAACAATTAATATGATCTCTTGTGCTTCCGCTGCAGGATCTATTAAATATGCTAAAAGCTTCTCTCGTCGGGACTTATCATGTTGAGAATATGAGAAGTCATTACCAATCATTTCCTAGTGAGTGTCACTAGATGATTATCAAGAGCATCCTTGAGTACTTGAGAAGCACCGAGGATTTACTCTTGTTTGGAGGAATTTATAAATTTTGTATAAAAGGATTACACGGAAATATTCCTATGCTTATAAGATGTTATGGGCCTCGTTAAGGAATGGTTAGCATAGAGTGTTGGAATCAAAGATCTAGGATTGACAAAAACAAAAACAAAAACAAAACTCATAAAAACATCCCAAAAAACACCAATGTTGGAATTAGACCTGGCAAACAGATCGGGTCGTGTTGGGTTCGTGTTCGTGTCACATGTAAACGGGTCACAAACTCTTCAACCCAAACCCGACCCATTTAATCTCGTGTCGTGTTCGTGTCAACCCACTTACATAAATGGGTCATCAAGCCTCAACCCTAACCCGTTAATTTCGTGTCGGGTTCGTGTCGTGTTTTCGTGTCATGTCAATATTTGGAAAGTTTAAGTATATTTATGTGATGAAGGATAAAAAAATAGGATTAACTTACTAAACAGGTCATTAGTGTCGGGTTCGTGTTTAGAGAGCTCAACCCAAACCCGACCCAATTAAATATCGTGTCGTGTTCGTGTCGACCCGCTTACATAAATGGGTCATTGAACCTCAACCCAAACCCGTTAATTTCGTGTCGGGTTCGTGTCGTGTTTTCGTATCGTGTCATTATTTGCCAGCTCTAGTTGGAATCATGGGAAAACATCAAAGGGTATTCACAGATCAGGGAATAACATATGGCATCGCTCTGGGGATACTTACTTCAGAAGGATTATTGCAACCGATTGGACCAACTTCGGATCCATCTGAGGCTAAGAAATCCCGTTTCTGGAACCCTAATGCATATTGCCAATACCATTAAGGTAAGGGCCATGACACCGAAACCTGTTTCAAACTCAAAAATGTCATTCAAGATATGATTGAAGTTGGCAAAATCATAGTTGCACCTCTCAATCAAGACAATCCTCTTGAAGGTCTCAAGTCAAACAGCAAGGTTGAGCGTTCTCAAAGGACATTCACCACACTCAACACAACCTATGCCGCATCTCTTCAAAAGCTCATGGCTGAAGGGAAACTACATCAATCGAGCCCACTCCGGATCCGTCTGAAAGCAGGAAAACCCGTTTGTGGGACGGTAGTGCCTATTGCCAATATCATCAAGGAAAGGGTCATGACACTGAAACGTGCTTCAAACTGAAAAATGTTATTCAAAATATGATCGACAACCATCAACTAATAGCTTCATCCCTAGGCCAGCCAAGTGATGAAAATAACCCTCATGAACATCTCATTCTGCAAGGAGATGCAAGTCTCATGGACTATTGTCCTCATATCATCCCAAACAACGAGAGTGAAGTGCTCAAGGTGGTCAATGCTTAAGACCAGACATTCAAGCTGTTGGATGCTGCGAAGGAGACCTTCGAGCAGGAAAATGATGATTAGGAGTTCGTATCTGAGAGCGAGTCAGAGTCCGAGTCCGAGTCTTAGGCTTTCTCATATCTATCCTAGCGTCTGTCCTTTTATTCCTAAATAACAACTGGGGGCTGTCCCCATGAGTCACATGTATTCATTGAGCCTGTGCTAACTGTTGGAGTTAGTGTCCTCCACAATAGTGCGTTAACATAATAAATCTCATTAATGGAATATCATCAGATATTTAATTATTTGATCCTCGTCAGTTGATTAACGTAAATCAATAACGGTTGGCTGACTAGAGTTTGACGTTATTGTCGTGAGACGGCGGTGATCAACTGACCCCTTTCGGTCACACCTAAAGGAACGAACCCCAATTGATTACTAATTAATTGTATGAGATACAATTTGTTTAGTCCCTTGATTTATAGACTAAGAGGTTATTCAATTATTTTTAGAGAGATTTCGAGTTGCGAACTCGAGGAGCGGCAATTATTATTTAATTATGCGATAATTGAATAATAAGTTTTGGGAAACGGGTTTTAGTTAATTAACTGTTAATTTACTAAAATTGTACTAATTGATTAATGTGATTAATATTAGTACGTAAATAATATGTGTAGTGGTACACGTATATTTACGGAGTGAATTGGACAAATTAATTATGGAAGTATTTAAACATGATACGATGTTTAAAATAAAAATTTCACGGATTTGTGCGACAAATATAAGTACCAACATGGACCCGTAAATGGTCAAGTGGACCGTGTAAAATAAGAGTAGTGGATGATTACTCACATAATCATTTCATCTTATTTTGTATACTACCATAATTTATCTTATACAAGATTTTGCATGTGATGTAAGATAAAAATGTAAGACAAAATTGTCCACTAAGACACTCCTCCACCCGCCACTTTTTCCCTACTACTTCACTCCATCAATTGTTAACATTTTACTCTACCTTACTTCTTTACTCTTCCTACATGCATGTGAACATTTCATCCTTCTCTCTAAAATAATAACTATCAATATTTACTACGTTGTTAGTATACACAAATAATATTACTAAGGTTAGTTAGTATTATTATTAATAATAATCAAGGGATCATTATTAACAAGTTCTAGTTCATACTTGTGATTAATTTTTGGGTAAGTTTTTGGGTGCAACAAGAAGGAGATCTTCTATTTTGAAGATTTGCAAGAAGGATCTTCCATTGGTATAAGCTCAAGAACAAGCTAGTTAGGTGAACTAGTTTGTGCCCTTTTTACCACAAATTCAATGTAAGGAAATTGTTCTTTCCTTTTATGCTTTCATATTAGCATGCATGTTACATAGATCACCTAAATGAAAATTTATGAGATAAATTAATTTTATTAGAGAGTCTAATATGGATCTATGATCTTTCACTAACCTCTTATTTATCTAAATAAAAGCACAATTTCCTACTATCATATATTCTCCCCTTTACCATTTCCCGTTGACAACGAGAATTGATTTGAGAATTGATTTAAAACGAACAACTTGTTCTAATGCAATGTGAGTACACTCGAGTGATGTTCCGTACCGAGTAAGCAAAGGACTCGAAACTCCGTGTCCATCTCTTTTCCGATTCCATGTCTGGCAATAGAAACCATTCAATAGCACCCAATTTATAACGAGCTTTTTTCAAAGGGATCCTACGACGAACCTAGATAACAAACCAGAACATCTCCTTGTTCATGGTCATTGACGGAAGGCCAGCCCATTCCCCACAAAAACATCCCATCACCAAATATCAACCTCTCACCAACGGTACATCCCCGTCTGCACCTTTACCTTCCTCGAACGACGGACGGCAAAGAACCAATAGATGTAAGCCAAAACAAAGGCGAAAACCAAAGCCAAGGCCAAAATCAAAGGCCCAAGCCAATAGCCATTCACCAAAAGCCAAAGCGAAAGGCCAAAATCAATGGCCCAAGCCAAAGGTCTTTCACCCAAGGCCATAATCAAAGGCCCAAGCCAAAAGTCATTCACCCAATGCCAAAGCAAATCCAAGCCAAAATAAAGGCAACAACCAAAGCCAAGGCTAAAGCCAAAACAAAAACAAAATAGTGAAATTCAAATTCGCTATTTCCACAAATTCCAAACGATGAAATGCAAAACCGTCACTTTTCAAAAAATGAAATAACGGAATTCAAAATTCAAAATTCGTTATTTTCCCGCAATTTCAAATGACGAGATTCAAAACTGTCACTTTTCAAAAAATGAAATAACAAAATTCAAAATTCGTTATTTTCCCACAATTTCAAATGACTGATTTGAAAACCGTCCTTTTCAAACAGAAACGAAATAGCGAAATTCAAATTCGTTATTTTCTCACAATTCCACACGACGGAATTAGAACTGTCCTTTTCAAACAAAAATGAAATAGCGAAATTCAAATTCGTTATTTCTCTCAATTCCAAACGACGGAATTTAAAACCGTCCTTTTTCAAATAAGAAACGAAATAGCGAAATTCAAATTCGTTGTTTTCCCACAATTTCAAATAACTGAATTAAAACCGCCACTTTTCAAACTTCGGACCGACAAGTCCAAAACACCAAACACTAAAACCTCAACCAACACTGCTTTACCCTTAAGTCCTTTTAGAGACTGTTACAGGGAGACCTATCAAGGATCCTGGGGATTCCTCTCAAGATCAGGACCAAAACTGCTTCACCCCTAAGTCCTTCTAGAGACCACTACAGGGAAACCTATCTAGGATCCTGGGGATTCCCCTCAAGATCATAATCAAAACTACTTCACCCCTAAGTCCTTCTAGAGACTGCTACAGGGAGACATATCTAGGCTCCTGAGGATTCCCCTCAAGCTCGTAATACCACACCTTAACCTTTAAGGTCCAAATATGGGATTCTGATCCCACATTTGTTTACCAACCATTTCGTGCTCAGGCCACATCAAGCCGAAGACCCCATTCCGCACCACATTACAAGCCGCAACCCACCAGCCTAAACACCACAAAATACAAACTCCATATTTTTATCTGTCAAACAACCCTTTTATTACCAAGCTTCACATTCCAAAATGCCGGAGCCATTGCCACCTTGACCCAAATTCAGAGTCTTCAAAAAACATTGCTTTCTTAGGGTCCACTTTTTAGTGTGCTCACATAACAAGAAACTCTTTTCAAATTACACCTCTTCGATTCATGATCAAGGAGGAATTATCTCAAATCCATTTCTCGAGTCACCAAACGGAATTTACCGTCGTGACCCTCTCACATTAAGGTCCTAACAACTCGCGTAGGCACACATTCAGATCTTTTAAGACTAAAGTTAAAGTAATTTTTGTAAATAATTAGAAAAGTTTAATTAGGGGTGTAGCACCTTCACTCGGTACTGTTGGTTGTTTAGTATGTCGATTGTATGGTTTCATTGGTTTTGGTATAGTTGTTGGTAGTGTGGATTGGTTGTAGCTGGTATTGTTATTTGGTTGTCTCTGGTTCGCGAGATACGCCCTCGGCTGAGTGGAGTCACTTGCGGGAGTGGCTTCACGCCCTTGATTTGCCCCTTGTGGAAACTGCCACAAGAGGAGATGTGCACGTTAAGGAACATGGATTTGCGCTCGGTATTGATGAGCGGGACTTAGGTGGAAATGGATGTGGTCCCCCACTGGCGCTGTGGATTACTTGTTGCGGCCGTAATCTGGCAGGACTTGGGTTTTGGGAAGTCAGAGGCGTGGTGGATAATTGGTAGTGGTGTTGGATGTATGTATGTTGTGTTTGATGTTTTTGTGGTTCTTCAGTTACTGACCTCGTGTAGTGTTGTCTGTGTTTCTCTTTGTGTTGTGTCTGCCGTGATCCATTAGGGTGAGAAGTCGGTCCTAGCAGGTTGATATGTGGAGCTTACCTGGGTGCTTGGAGGGACGAGTCTACCACAAGTCATGGTAGAGATAGTATCACGTAGTTGTTAGATGTTGACAGTTGTACCTTTTTAGTTTGTGGAGTAACTTTTAATAAACTTAATTGTTCTTTTATTGGCGTTTGATATTTACTATTTCTCGGGAAACCGAGATGGTAACGCCCTTATATGTATACATGTTATCCAAGTAATGTCAATGAGGTACTATGATAGTCGTCAGTTTCGGATTATGTTCAATTGTTTTGTAATGCCAAGATTGTGTGGAGTTATCGTTTTGTGTGGTATTTGTAACTTGTCTTGAAGGTGAATTTCGGGGACGAAGTTCCTTTTAAGAGGGGAAGAGTAATGTCGCACGAGGAAAAATGAAAAATTATGACCAAATATCATGTTTTGAAGAGACGGTTTGTAAAAGTTTATTATGTTGTACTCTATTTTGTTAGCTTAAGATTTATTTAAACTGGTTTAAACTTTAGTTGTGTGAAGGTAAAGTGTGTGATTGTTAAGTCAAACTTTAGTTGTTAAGTATTTGAATTGTTAAATTGTCGTGCAATATAAGTGTGTGTAAATAATTTAAGCGAAGTTGAATCTATTGTTGTATAATTGACTGGTAATTCAATATACATCGGATGTTAATGATTAATTGTTGGATGAGTAAATAGAATAGTTGTGCCAGATAAGTATGATATGTGTGGTGTATGGAATCGTGCAGTGTGAAAGTTCGGTTAGTAGGGTAGAAGTAACAGTTGGTGTTAGTGTGTTTTCTCGTGTGTGATTTGTGGTTGATCACTCGGTAGGAGGTCCTATTGTTTGGTTATGTTCGTAGAGGTAGATGATGATACTGTGTAGTCGAGCAAACAGATGGGTGGTATGTGGGAGTGGTTGTGTTTAATCTTGTCGGGATGAGTTGTCGTCGGGTACTTTAGTTCATGTTACACCTTGAGTTGTGGGGGATAATGAGTTGAACTTCGGGGATAAATTTCTTTTTAAGAAGGGAAGACTGTAATACCCGCCTTATTAAGGACCCGTTGACCATCGCTGTCTGACCTTTGACACACGCCTGGACCTTGGGAGGCTTTACTAATTCAACCTTATATCATATCAACCTTTGGGTTTGAGAAACTCGATCTAGCGGGGCTTACTCGATCGAGTAGCTTCGTGACTCGATCGAGTAGAGGCCACTCGATCGAGTAACTCCCATACTCGATCGAGTATCTGGAGTTCAGCGGTAAAATACAAATCGAGAAGTCGTGAAACCAAAATAATTTTTGTTTCATTTCTCCTAAACCTAATTGTCGTCACATCTCTCTCCTTCACCCATCTCCATTCTTTGGAGCCCTTTTGAGAGTGGAGACACCATGGGGATGCAAAGCATAAGTCGGGTCGCGGTCTTGTCGCCGGAACGCTGTGTATACGTATGTCCTCAACATCATCATCGTCTTCCTTAGTTTTGTTTAAAGTTGTGGTAGTAGTAAAAAAGTTGTCATACTATTTTTAATAGGTGGTTATGGTGATTGTTTGTCGTCTTATGGTCGTATGCGGTATTGCTGTGGATTGCTAAAGGTAGGTATTCCTACTCAGTACTGTTGGTTGTTTAGTATGTCGATTGTATGGTTTAATTGGTTGTGGTATAGTTGTTGGTAGTGTGTATTGGTTGTAGTTGGTTGTGTTGTTTGGTTGTCTCTGGTTCGCGAGGTGCGCCTTCGGCTGAGTGGAGTCATTTGCAACAGTGGCTTCATGCCCTCATTCGCCCCTTGTGGAACCCGCTAAAAGAGGGGATGTGCACATTAAGTTACCTGGGTTTGCGCTCGGTTTTGATGAGCGGGGCTTATGTGGGAATGGCTGCGGTCCCCCACTGGCGGTGTGGATTACTGGTTGCGGCCGTAATCTGGCAGGACTTGGCCTTTGGGCAGTCAGAGGCGTGGTGGATAATTGGAAGTGGTGTTGGATGCATGTATGTTGTGTTTGGTGTTTGTGTGCTTCTTCGGTTACTGACCTTGTGTGGTGTTGTCTGTGTATCTTTTTGTGTTGTGTCTGCCTTGATCCATTATGGTGAGCAGTCGGTCCTAGCAGGTTGATATGTGGAGCTTAGTTGTGTGCTTGGAGGGACGAGTCTACCACGAGTCATGGCAGATATAGTATCACATAGTTATTAGATGTTGATAGTTGTACCTTTTTATTTTGTGGAGTAACTTATAATAAACTTAATTGTTCTTTTATTGATATTTATTATTCCTCGGGCAACCGAGATGGTAACGCCCTTATCTGCTTGGGAAGATCTTGTTATAGCTCCTTGGTAGATGGGGGTGTTACAGCTCGAGATCTGCCTTGTTAGCCTCATGAATGGAAGATGTGAATGGTGTAATAATGGCTTTGAGTTAAAAAGGTGCCGGATTGTGTGTAAGATTTAACATGGGAAATTGTTTGTGGTAGGGCTTGTGAGCTTTGCTAATCTTACGTAGTTAGTACTCTACCAGATCACGACGCAGCATATTAGACGGGATCACAAATACCAACCTTATGAATATTATCCATACCATGACTCTTGAGGCTGGAACCTCACAGCATTACTTACATATATCATACATACACATATAAGTATAACATATGACGCGGAACACACACATAACGACTCGTAACTATCACGTCCCACCATTATTCGTGAGGCCAGGACTTCACACAAAGTTTTACACACCTTATGGACCCATAATCGAATCTAACTAGCCAATCCTGACCACGTAAGTTACCACTTGACAATGAATACCTCTCATCGGGACTTAACTCAGGTGCCTTTAATAACATATCCTCTCATACACACAATTATCACCCCTCCGGCAAATGTAGCCATAACATCAGTACCCAACTTCGAGCGAACGCCTCATATATCCACATCTTATATTCCCTCACAACCAAACATACTAATCACCTCCACAAAATCAACCTCATTAGAACAACTAACTTCCCTAAAGTAATATCATCCTCAACCACTAGTTACAATACTATGACACCAACATCCTCCATGTGACTACTCTCTCACTATCACCCTTGCCCATATACACTTACTTTTATATTACTAAACCCACGACTATATCACTCATCATATCTCATAAAACATGCTCCTTGTCTCGATTAGCTCATCAATCTACTCTTTTCTTGTTCCACTATCCCTCACAACCACATATAACTCATGTCCTTTATATCCAACACATATCCCTCATACGCCGGCATCCTCCCTATCATAGCATTTGGTAACTTACGTATCCAGACCGTCACATATATAAAAGAATGCGTTAAGACTCAAAACATACGTGTGCACATACCCCAAAACTCAAAACAAATGTAAAAACATAGCCACCGACTTAAAAATTAAGGTGAAAATATAGCCACCGACTCAAAATAGCCGCCCACAGAGGTACTCGGTCGAGTACATAGCATACTAGGTCGAGTACAGGATACTCGGTCAAGTAACTATATTACTCGGCCGAGTTTTTGACTCCAGAAGCGAACATAATTATCACAGAGGATTACTCGGTCGAGTATTGGGAATACACGGCTGAGTAGCCCTTACTCGGTCGAGTATTACTTTACTCGGTCGAGTACCAACACAATTCTCAGCATCGTCCAGTTTTCGTAAAACAGTCATATCTCACTCGTTACTTGGTCGTTTTGGGCGTGTGACCTATCATTAGAATCGTAAGAAGACAATATATCACCTTAACTTGGAATCACAGCCATATAATGTCTAGAACTAGACTTATGACAGTTTTAAGACAACTCTACGTAATCAGTTTTCATACAAATCAAATTTTCTCAACCAAAACAATTTGAACATGCATAAGGCAACAACAACAACTCAATACTTCAAGAAACCAGTACATAGATGCACTTTTATCATACCCACATGAAAATTAAACACGACATTAACTTATGATAACATACTTAAGCATGCAATTCTATATACTATGCATCGCTACCCAAAGTTAAGCATATTACGTCATAAATCTGAAAGCCACATAGTAAACACGTAACATGCCAATACTTTTCATGCCAAAACCGTTTCAACTAATTTCACACATCAATTCCATCATGCCTTTCTACCACTTTCACAATGTCCTTCACAGATTTTCACACATCACACCTTCTACCACATGTTCCAAGCATTCAATTTCGACACACCACACGCATGAATCAAATAAACACACAACACAGTCCCCCCGTGACCGGCTTGAGATCGTAAGGGCCTTAATGCGACTTCGGAACGTCTCCCAAGTCTTTGCGGTAGCTCCAAACAACTCTCCCCGGGTTCATTTTATTTAGACTCCCTAAGTTCATTGGGTTCATTTGTTTCAGGTGCCGGAATCGTCGGCTCTGATACCACTTTCTAACACCCCCTCATACCAAGGTACCTTACCAAGGACTACCCTAGTATGAAAGGCTGTTACCATCTCGGTTGCCCGAGGTTAGTATATCAAAAGCAACAATCCAAAACAACTTTAATAAAGTATAAAGAGTTTAACGATTACATAATCTCAGACCAACTCAAAATAAAAGCATAAGGAACTCAATACAACTGAAATCAAAGAGAGCTAAACTCATAACAGCGGAAGCGAGATTCGAAATGATGACTCCCCATGACTGTCCCATAGCTAAACATCTGCATTACCTGTCATAATCTGCTCAACATCCCCGAATTGATCACTGCAGGTTTTACAAAACAACAACACGGGGTCAGTACTACTCAATCAATATAAGACAACAAACAATACAACCAGCTGATCATCCTCCATCCCCGGTCTCCCGATCTCACACAGTAACCGACTACACACCGAAGTGTGTAGCCCTGCCAGATTACCCATCGCAACACGTAATCCTCGCCGCCAGTGGGTGACCGCAGCCCATCCCCACCTAGTCCAGCTCATCAACGAGCGACTAACAATCCCTGTCCCTTAATGTGCACATCCCCTCCCGTGACGGGTTCCACGGAGGGCGAACTAGGGTGTGAAGCCACTCCCGCAAGTGACTCCACCACAATCACACACACAACATCACAGCTGTCACAACACCACAACCGTCACAACACAACCACACCAACATCGTCACCACAACACCCAATCTCCGATGATCAGCAGATAACAACAATTATAAAACATATGCAATCTCAATCAATTGACAGTACTGAGTAGAAGAAACCTTACCTTTTCGCAATCCGCTTACGCTGCAATCAACCATACAAATGCATAACAAATACCACATCGTCACCTACACCTACAATCACATAATACAATCACTAACTGCAAAACCCCCATTTCCCCCAATTCATAATCAAGAACAAACCCTAAAATATAAATCAGTGAATATGAAGATGGGAACTTACCGACGATGAATCAAAAGGAATGAATGCAATTGCTATGATCACCCACACACAAGGAGAGATTCGGAGATGATTAGGGCGTCGTAGAATGTTTTTAGGCTTGTAAAGCGTAATTAGAAACTGTCTAGCGTAATATATATAATGCCCTAATCATTTCCAAATCAAACCGCGGAAAAACACTCGACAGACTGGATACTCGGTTGAGTATAGAGTATACTCGGCCGAGTACCCTCTACTCGGTCGAGTATTCCACATACTTGGCTGAGTATTCCTAGGCAGTAGCTAAACAGGGACCACGACACACTTTACTCGACTGAGTAGGCCATACTCGGTCGAGTACCAGCCAACAAAATCCGTAGTATTACAATAGGGTACTTTCGTCGTACATTCGAGTCGAGCATCACTAAACGCTAACTTAGTTAATCTCGTTTCGTCAAACATGTAAGTCCGAGGGTGTAAATCCCATCTTTTATTATTGTACTTTATTTTTGTAATCATTATTGTAAGATTTACGTCGAAAGTATATTCAAAACCGATTTACAAAACCTTTATTCAAACCCTTTTTACGGATTAACGGGAGACAGATGTCGAGAAGGAACGCAGCAACTGCTGTGCCTCTTTGAAGGGACACAGCAACTACACGGTAGTAAGAACCGTGTAGTATTTCGTTTGGGCTTAAGTTTCACTTGGGCCTTTCTTATCTCTAAAACACCCCTTTTTCCACCTACCCTTATCATAACACTCTATCTTATTCCTTTGATTTTTCTGAAAATCAAACCCTCTAAACCTGCAACACCATTATCAAACCTCATTTAACATCTTAGTTTCACCATTACTCCTTCATTTCTTGACCAAATCCAACCATTTTCGCGCCATTCTCATCCTCTTTTCATTCTTCATATTTCTAAGTAAGAAAGATCCTATCTTTTCTCTATTTCGAAAATTCCATCTTTTTAAGATGAGAGTTTTGTGCTAAATTTTGCTCTTATTGTGTCTTAGGTGAAGGACTTGAGGACCCGGAAGAAGACTCTTACATTGTTGACGAGGAATTGGACGAGTGAAGACGCTTTCAAGGTAACGATGATGGGTTACTCGACAAAGTGTCAAATGTGCATGCTTTGGTTGTTAATTTAGCCTTTCAAATGTTAAAATCTGAGTTTTGGATGTGTTTTGCTTGGATTTTGGTTAGATGTGTCTCACATGCATTTTTTCACATGTATTGGATGAAAGTTTCATGCTTTATTATCTCAAATCCGTGATTGTTGAAATTCCGTCTCAAATACGATGTTTTTCTGAGTTATAATCATGCTAGGACACGTAAACAATTGTTGTGGAACGATTTTGGTTGGTTTCAAATTGTTTGGGAGTCAACTGTGATGAAACACGCATACTGTGTGTCCGAGCCGGTGGGCAGGCTGACATTACCTCATCCGGCTAGGAGCCCCCTGACCCTTTTGTGTGTGTCCCAGCCGGTGGACAAGCTGCCTGTACCCCACCCAGATGGGAAATCCTTGTAACTTTTTAAGGATTCTCTAAGTGTATGTTGTCCCACCCCGTCGGTAGGCTGCCGTTACCCCACCCGACTGGGAGTTCACTGTAAGTTTTTAAAGAATTTCAAAGTATGTGCGTGTCCCAGCCGGTGAGCAGGCTGCCAGTACCCCACTCGGTTGGGAGATCACTGTAAGTTTTTGAGGATTTTAAAGGTATATGTGTGTCCCAGCCGGTGGGTAGGCTGTCGGTACCCCTCCCGGCTGGGTGTCCCCTGATGGTTTTTCTTCACTTGTAACTTCTATTAATCATTTATTTAATTATGCATCTTTCTCATGATTGGTAAGTAGTAAATTTAGGACTTGTTTACGTTATGATCATGCAAATTATGGTTGCTCTTATTTGTGACTCGAGTGTGACGTTTTACATAGTATGACGACTTGACATTCCTTATTTACCCCTTTCGGACCTTTGGTTACGGTTATGTGTGCCATGTTTCTAGATTGGGTTATCCTTCCCCCTTTCTTCGGACCTATGGTTACGGCTTTATGGGCCATGTTTCCGATTAGAGGTTACTCGACCTTTGGTTACGGCTATGTGTGCCATGTTTTGAGTCTTGGATGCGACTGGTGTATCGTTTGTCGAATCGGGTGACGTTCATCCCGAGAGTCTGGATCCAGGTTTAGATTAGGACCGGATTATTATCGGCGTCCTACCAGGAGGTTGGAATCTAGGTTGTTGTCTTGTGAGTCTATGCTAAATATATGTCTTACGCTTGTTGAGTCGAGTCAATATGAAATTGGTTGACTTAGTTATTCTACTTTCTTGAATGCATATCTATTCGTAATGTATCATGCCTAGTTCATTATGAACGTATTATGCCTATCTCATTATGATTATCATTTATATCCCCTTGTTCATTATTATTCAAGTATGATGTATGATCAATATGTTTAATTAAGTGCTTGTTTACTTGTATTTTGACATATTGTGGCTGAGAGAACCCTGAGTTGCTCCCCACTGACTATGGCTTTCATATTTATATGATTGATAGGTTCGTGATGCAGCTTAAGTGTGGGAGACTGTGTGAGCTAGCGAGTTCCTACCTTGGACATTAGTTTATTATCTATTAGACTCGCCCTTTTTATTTGTGCGTATTCGTGGGATATCTTTTCGCCAACACGTTTTTTGGTTTGTAAAACTTAAATTTACACCAATCGTAATTTCTTTTATTTATGGTAAGTGGATCCCGCGTTCTTAGACTGAAAAAGTTTTTGAAAACCCGTATTTTCTGCCATTTTATTTAATACCGTTACGTGGTTTTAACACGGAGGTTCACAGTTGGTGTCAGAGCCTATGTTGCTCCCGACGCACACACGTGTACCCCAACTTAAATTTTGAGCTTGACCTTGAGTAATGAAAGAGAGATGGGTAGAATTAAGGACTTATACTTGGTAGTCTTCTTGTGTATGCTCTTTGGTAAATACTAACATATTTGGATTTTGTTGTTTTGAGAAGATGGTGCGACCGACTAATGGGGAGAATACTATCATGCAAGCACTTTAGCAAATTCTTCAAAATAAACAAAATGTTAACGCTCCAGGAAATCCCAATCCCGGACCTCATGATGGAAACCGTCAAGGCAACTATTCTTGGATCGCAAGCCAATTGGCAAGGAACAAGGCAAGAACCTATGGAGGTGAGGTGGACCCCGTTGAACTCCCGGAATGGTTCCGTGATATGTAGAAGAATGTTTCCCTCTTTGATGTTCAAAGTGAAGCTTGCCTCTTAATTCTTGGTGAAGGAAACCGATCGTTGGTGGACAATGACCGGACCATCCGTTATCCAAGATCCTACTTTCGATTGGAGTCGTTTCAAGGTGCTTGTGGAGACCTAATTTTACCCCCAAAGAACTCAAACAACAAAGGCTCAAGGAATTCATTTATTTCAAACAAGGAGGGCTATCCGTGCAAGCTTATACCGATAAGTTTAATGACCTAGCTCATTATACTTCTAGATTTGTGAGCGATGAAGATGAACGAGTTTACTTCTACAAAAGCAAATTGAACCCGAAATTGGAAAGCATGGTGAGGAGAGATTCACATCCTTTGTGGCAGTGTATGATGATGCTCTTTGGGCGGACAGTTCCTTGAAGGCCATTGAGGATGATGCTAAATCCCGTTCTTCCACTACTTCTTATCGTCCCAACTTTCATGGCAAGAGCCCATTTGTGCCTTCTACTCCGAGTTATTCCAACAACAAGAAGTTTGTGCCAAAAGTACAAGACCGAGGGCAAGAGCCAAGAGTTCAAGAGCCGAGAGGACAAGTCCCTATATCAACTAATAGGCTTGAGAAGGACAGCAAGTGCTTCCATTATAGATAAGCTTTACCGAAGGAAAAGTTGATCTATATACTCAACATATTCATATATGTTTTAATTTAATTTGTCATAAAATTAAATGGTGGATCTTATGCATGCAAACTAATAAACAATATAAAGAAGAAACCATCATCTTACATTGTGATTTTCGGATTTATGGGCACAAGTGAGTTCACCTACTCACTTGTTCTTGAGTTTTCCTTATGGATGAACAAGATTCAAGTATAGAATCCCTCCCAAAAGCATATACCCAAGGAAACTCATAATAACCAATATTATTTAGATCTAGTAATAATATTAGTTTTACTATAAAATTGACACAAAATAAATTGTATTTTTGGCTCTTGAATCACTCGGTCAAGAGGGAGTATATGTGAGATTTTATTTCTCTAGAAAAATCACATATTGTAGAGATTATACATTTTCTTACACTAGAAAATTATCTTGTGTATCACAAAATGAATGAATAATGTGGAGAGGAAAAATTGGTCTCTTTCTTTTGATATGGCCGAAAAAGAGAAGAGAGAGGGAGCCTTGGGTAGGTAGCCCAATACCTTTTATTTTTGCTCTTCTCAAAAGCATAGGTGTGCATGGCTACTCCTTTAGGTATAATTATTGTGTTTTCCACTCAAGATAAAAACACAATGTATATCATATACTCCCTCCATTATTTCGGCATATACAACATAAAATGGATAGTCCATTTTATTTTGTCATTTGTCAATTGTAACATATGTGACATGTTACTTGACATATGAAATTGTAATGTATTTTTAACATATTAAAAATCATCATACTCATAAAATATGTCATTTACAAAATCGACTAGTAATTCGTAATTACTCGTACCAAAAGTTTCCAAATTATAAACTACAACATTCTGTATTTATAATAATTTATTTATTCCGTTTCAATCGTTTCTGTAAACAATAATTTCATCTAAGTAATAAAACAATTCGATTACTTAGACCGTGTCTCATTTAATCATATTTACAATAAGATACGTAAATTATACTCACAAAATCATCCGTCAATTTTAAGCAATTTAATTAACTCGTATCGGTATACGATTAATTAAATAATCAATTAAGAGTATTTCCCTATAGGTATGACCTAAGGGGATCAACTGATCACCACCGTCGCACGACAGTAATGTCAAACTCTAGTCAGCCAATCATTACCGATATGTGTGGACCAGTTGACTGTAAAATATTACATCCCACATGTATTCTTAAAATGAGATTTAATAATGATATTTAAATCATGTGATCGCACTATTGTTGAGGACACATTTCCCAACAATCTCCCACTTGTCCTCGACAAGTGTGCGTCACCAATTCTCTTGTCCTATTACTATCTCCCACTCAATGCAATGTGTCTTTCAGGTCGTACTTGCTAGTGATCATATCGAGAGTGGTTTCCTCGATCTGGAGAATAACTGTTTGACCGGATTTATCCACTCTGGATACCTTCCGAGCGTGGCCACGCATTTCCAGTTCATTACTCCTCGAGTGGCCCTGAGATATTGTTTTAACCCTGACAAGGGGATGGACAATTCCTATCGCACTCATTCCCTTCGACTAGCCACAGCCATCATAACCCAAAATATGCCCATTTGACCCCATTTACGAAGGTCGTAGTAACACAAATCAAAGTTAATCTGAAACTGTGCCATCTTAAATGAATAGTCTTTAGTCAAAAGAATCGACTCATTAGAATACTATAGTAGCTCTCGCCATGACCAGGCTATATAAATTTGCCAGAACTCTATAAGCGGTCATAAGGCCCGACAAGGTGTTCCTAACAATCTGCCTATGTGATCGACTAGTCATCTCACATGACTGTATGGCACTTGAACTTGCCATCAATCACATCACACTCTAGTCACTTCGAGACGTCACCTCATGTAAGTGACTATGGGCGAATACAATGCTAATCCGTGTTCACTTTAACGGGGTTCAATTGTCTTTACAACCCGTTTGGATGTAACAAAGTATAATAAAAGAGTTTTAAAGTAAAACTCGAACGACAAATGCGATTATCACATATCAATAGTCAATGCCTGATTACTATTTCATGTTCTATAATCTAATTTGATCTTGAATGTAATTGTTCATCTCAATTTAATTGAAATGACATGACTCATCATGTTAAGCCTATGAGAAGGCTTTGGTTAGTAGGTTTTATCAACTTCTTGTACCTTACTCAACCTTACTACATACTCGTTTTCCTTTGTAATGAATATATTTGCATCACAAAACTTTCTGAGTACATGTCGAGATCCAATCAAGACATTGGTCCTCTAGCCTTAGAACAGCTCCCACTGTTTTCACAGTGTGCGGGACTCATCCTACTTGCACCTCTCATGATTGCAAGTGTACTCAATTTCCGTTATAAATATTTCTCATTGTTCTTTATTGCCTAGAACGATTCTAAAAAATCCATTTCTTAAATAACATAGCCACAATGGTATCTTAACCATCCTAATGTGTTTTGATTATGGTTTTGTCGGAAACCATGCGCAATCTCAATTGTCAATTGTCACTTGTGTAACACCCTTACACAAAATTGCATCAAAAACACTTTGCATTATAGCCTTAATGCTTCTGCAGGCAGTTAAGGGTAATCTTTTATGGCTTACTTGGCAAAGATTACTTAAATTCGATTTCGAAAACAATTCATCATACTCAAAGTATATGAAGTGTTATACATCATTTTCTATTTAATTGATTTGGCAGCGGAAGCAAATGAAATCAATCAAATATGTTCAACTTGGTTGAACTAGTCATGAATCTTATCGACATAAGACTTCTTATTGACGCTAATATCATGTGGATTTATCTTCATAAATCTAGATAATAAAAGATGTATTATATTACTCCAAAAGTCTTAAATCATTCTTGATGATCAATATGTCATTCACATATAAGACTAATTAAAATTTCCGTAACTCCCACTAAACTTCATGTATAAACACAACTTCTCGACTTAACAAGAAAAGTTTTATAACATGATCAAAACATTGATTCTAACTCATTGATGTCCTACTTAAGACCATCTCTTAAGTTGCACATTATCTTAGGATTACAAGAATCTTCAAAACTCAAGACATGTATTGAATACTTCCTTCTAATTGAAGAAGTGGGTTTTAGATTCACTCGCTATGTATTTCATAATAATGAAACACAATCCCTAAGAAGATCCAAATAGACTTAAGCATTTCAATTAGTGGAAAACACTTTGCCACCAATCAAGATTTGAAATCTCTCTTTATTAGTGCAAAACCCTTTGTCACTAATCAAGTCTTTTTATTTCGGATTTTCATGGCTCTAAGCCTTGTATTGAGTTGTGACTTAAACACTCTCATGTCTTATGTAAGTCATATGTTCATTACTTTCCAGAAGTAATCAACTTGAATCAAACGATTTCTTTTGTAAGTTATAAGTTCTTTACTTTCTTAAAAGTAGCATGAATTCATCATCTTTAACAAGTGACGAATTTAACCTCCTAGGTTTTAAAGAAACAATGTCTTACACAAAACGTCTCATGTAGCCAAGAAAGACCAGTTTCTTGCGACATAACATTCTCTGTGGCATTCTTTGTGGCTCTTGAATAATTTCTCCCACTCTGTCTTCTAAAATAAACTTGTATTTTAGAAAGACAGCTTCACGAGCCGCAAACCCGTCGTACTCGTGATAATTGAAGAGGGAAAAATGAGCATTTGTTTCTTGTGAAAACTTACAAACATGGTACCCTTACCATTATATCTCATATGATTCGATTTAGTGGAAAAATAATTTAGACAAAAATTGATAAAATCCCCAAAAGGATCAAGTAACTCAAAGTACCTTGATTGAAGTCCAAACCATATCGAATAGCGTTTGATTTCTTATCCAACTACACATTATTCCATAATGCGTGCTAAGAGAGATTAACTTGTGATACTATATCACATTTCCTTTGGCTTATATCAAAGTCTTCACTTTGATAATCCCATCACGACTAAATCGTGGTTCCTTGAACTCTTTAAACTTCTTCAAAGATTTTTCTATTTACCTTATTAAGTGAACACATTAGCGTCAATTTAAATCGTTGGTAAAAGAAAATGATTAACCTATTTTGGATCAATGATTTAAAACCTCGATCTCCTTTTCAACCAAAAGGCACGAGATATATTGCTTTGAATACAAGATACGCATATACCATTAACAATCTAATGGTTTCAAGAGTACTCGATAACTCTTTGCGTTCATCATTCCAAAATTCAAGGTTTAATCTTGGGTTACCAATTTGAGTCTTGCATCATTATCATGATATATCATTCTAGTTTGGTTTAGAATATAATCACCTTGATAATGGGCTAGCCATACATCAAATCGTGGTGTATAGGGTCACAAAAGTGAAACCTCTTTTGTATCTTAACAAGTTTTTATTCTTATTTAGAGTTTATGTACTTAATAGTCAGAATTAAGTACAACTCCAAACCCAAAAACTAGATTTAGTACACAATGACGCTATCTCTTGACTTCATTGTTGCTAGTCGTCATATTCTAATCATCTTATGTGTCGAATACAATGATGAAAACCTCCACTGGTTTCTAATATTGACGAAGTGGTACTAGCAAAATTTATGTTTAATCAAATAAACATTTAAAGAAGAAGGTCCCATTAGATGTCCCACAACTAACTTGTTGATTCTTCAATAATTTGGGGTAGTTTCCTTTCTTGTGTCCAACATTTAAGACAATGGAAACTTTATCGGTCAGGATTGATAGGTTTAGTATCGCTATTCTCAACAACTTTACTTTTAACATTACCTTGTATCAATTCCATTATAATCTTTACTTCTTGAAACTCGTCCTCATCTTAACGGTTTAAGAGAATGCTCCCACTCATTTCAATGAGTCTTTGCTTTGAGAAGCAAAATTGAATTCATGAAGATTACTCTTCATTTGTTCGTTAGTCTTAAAACTTTCATTAAAGTGGTTGCGTTATTTTGGTCAATTTTGATTTCCAACAAATCTAGTTACCAAAATTAGAAACAATTCATTGTAAGTAGATGTGTTAGTCAAGAATCAAAAACCTGTTTGATAATGAATAACTTTAATCTATACTCTTTACAAGAGATTCTTAGCAATGGTTCATTTGAGGTTTTAGAAGCAAATTCATATTTGTCTTTAGTTACGATGTTTTAAAGGAGATTTTGAAAAATCGAAATGATATCGTATATGAATTGTGGTAAAGAAATAGAACAATATGACAACGGAATAGTGGAAAACTTAACATTTATCGTTATAATAATACTTGTAAATAACAAGTAAAGCATTTACATAGTGACCTCTACCCAACTATGATAAATGATTCCAAGATCCAAATTCATATTGACTTAGGCACGGTGGGGCCGATACATCCTTTATCAATATAACTCGGTGGATTAACATTTAATCGATTCTACTTTTAGAACTCTTGGTCGATAATATTACATTAACATTTGTCTTTAGCCCAAAACACATCCGACAAGGGCACGGTGGGGTCGATACATCCCTTATCAAAAACTTTTGTTGAGTTCAATCCAAATTTCGAATAAATGTGTCCATGATCCAAACCCACATTAACTTGGGCACGGTGTGGCCGATACATCCCTTATCAACATGAATTCGGTGGATAGACATTTATCACCCACTTCCTCTACGTAACAAGGTTTGTACCCCGGTGGGGCCGAGCGCACTCCCTCGCGAAATAGGTTTTCATGGTTTCTACTATTTGGTAAGGCTATGTCTCAATTGATTGTTTTAGCAAGAGGTCATGTCAATTTATTATCTATCACGTTTTAAGTGAACTAAAGCGGTGAACTACGATAATTCTAATTGACACGGTCGATAAGCTCGATAAAATGACAATGCATGTTTTAGTTATGGCGATTTAGCGATGCATGTGACATGAAAATAAAATGCAAGCATAAAATAAATCCTAGTATGGCCTTTCCTAAAATAGAAAAACCATTTAACTATTACATATTCGGAAACCAACTCCATTGGTCCCTTGAACTTCGGTTGTGGCACGCATCTCGAGGTAACACCGTCTTTATGTATCGCCATCTTGAAGAAATTCGTCTTTGGGAACTCCGAGATAAATTAAATTACATAATAAATTACATAATTTCCTATTATACATTTGTAACTAAAATAAAGTAAATCTATTAAATTACAAAACGGTGATACGAGATCACAATAAAATTACAACCGAATCGATATTCCCATACATTTCGGGAAATACCAATTAAAAACTAAAGCCATACTAAGTAAAAATTACATAATTCAAAATTACATAAAATAAAATTATGACAATCATAAAGAAAATGCAGCATTATAATATGTATGATCATGCCCAATTTTATGCTAAATCGCCTTTAATTAGCCAATATCGTATATTACTCGGTTTTTACGGATTTGCGTGATTTCAACATTTTATAATCACAAAAATTACATAAATTCATATTTATGCATAAGTTAATTACCCCAACCTCTTAGGACTCAAAATTTAGTCTTCACTAATAATTTGACCATAATTAACTCATATTTCTAAAATTGTTCATTAATGGACCAAAAATTACAAAAATAAGCTATAAACTTCAAATAAATCACAAAATTTCAAATAAATTCAAAATTTGAAATTTTAAACTCATGAACATTCTGGAAAAATACCATGACACTCATAATGTTCAAAAACTTAGGTTAAAAATTTCGAAATTTTTCCGGAAAAACAATGTTGCGGTTTATCGATTTTAACTAAAATAATCATAAAAACATGAGAAAAATTATATCCATCAACTTTTCAATTTTAGATCTGAAAAAGATAATAAAATGCAACATAAATGTTTTTCCTTAGTCATAGAGCATGTTTTATCAATATTTCACTAATAAAGTCACTATTCATGCTATTTTTCTTCAAAAACCCATAAATCATGCAAAAAGACTTCAATATAGCCTATAATTTTACACACATCTTGTAAAATTGCATGTGACATCATACTAAATTTCTATGACCAGATTCGAAATTTATCTCATATTAACCTATTTTTCACCTAAAACCGATTATAATAATGAAAAATCCATTTTTCGAGCATAACAAGTCCAAAAATTATTAAAATTTACAGGTTATCTCAAAATAATATATGTGACAACATATCCAAAAATCACTGAAAAATTCGAAGTATAGCTAATTTTAGTCCGAAAATGACATTTTTACTCATAAAATCATATTTAAATGCCATTATTGTATAATATGAACAATAAAAATCCGTAAATTAATCAAAATATCCTAAAAACATTTTAGGACCAGAAATTTTAACATGCATAAATTAATTTCGTGATATATCATAATAACACAAATTATTTAAGTTTTATATGTTATTCTAATAACTCGGAAAAACTTTTAACCGATTTGCATGCAAACAACCATGGCTCTTGATACCGATTGAAGGAAACGTTGATCTATATACTCAACATATTCATATATGTTTTAATTTAATTTGTCATAAAATTAAATGGTGGATCTTATGCATGCAAACTAATAAACAATATAAAGAAGAAACCATCATCTTACATTGTGATTTTCGGATTTATGGGCACAAGTGAGTTCACCTACTCACTTGTTCTTGAGCTTTCCTTATGGATGAACAAGATTCAAGTATAGAATCCCTCCCAAAAGCATATACCCAAGGAAACTCACAATAACCAATATTATTTAGATCTAGTAATAATATTAGTTTTACTATAAAATTGACACAAAATAAATTGTATTTTTGGCTCTTGAATCACTCGGTCACGAGGGAGTATTTGTGAGATTTTATTTCTCTAGAAAAATCACATATTGTAGAGATTATACATTTTCTTACACTAGAAAATTATCTTGTGTATCACAAAATGAATGAATAATGTGGAGAGGAAAAATTGCTCTCTTTCTTTTGATATGGCCGAAAAAGAGAAGAGAGAGGGAGCCTTGGGTAGGTAGCCCAATACCTTTTATTTTTGCTCTTCTCAAAAGCATAGTTGTGCATGGCTACTCCTTTAGGTATAATTATTGTGTTTTCCACTCAAGATAAAAACACAATGTATATCATATACTCCCTCCATTATTTCGGCATATACAACATAAAATGGAAAGTCCATTTTATTTTGTCATTTGTCAATTGTAACATATGTGACATGTTACTTGACATATGAAATTGTAATGTATTTTTAACATATTAAAAATCAACATACTCATAAAATATGTCATTTACAAAATCGACTAGTAATTCGTAATTACTCGTACCAAAAGTTTCCAAATTATAAACTACAACATTCTGTATTTATAATAATTTATTCATTCCGTTTCAATCGTTTCTGTAAACAATAATTTCATCTGAGTAATAAAACAATTCGATTACTTAGACCGTGTCTCATTTAATCATATTTACAATAAGATACGTAAATTATACTCACAAAATCATCCGTCAATTTTAAACAATTTAATTAACTCGTATCGGTATACGATTAATTAAATAATCAATTAAGAGTATTTCCCTATAGGTATGACCTAAGGGGATCAAATGATCACCACCGTCGCACGACAGTAATGTCAAACTCTAGTAAGCCAATCATTACCGATATGTTTGGACCAGTTGACTGTAAAATATTACATCCCACATGTATTCTTAAAATGAGATTTAATAATGATATTTAAATCATGTGATCGCACTATTATTAAGGACATATTTCCCAACATTTACACCCCGGAGTTAGATGCTACAATAGGCCATTGATTTGTTTTCATTGCAAGAAGCCCGGACATCGTGCCAATGAATGCCCCGAGCAGAAGAATGCTACAACTCCGAATGCCAAGACAAGAGGAACCATCTTTATTATGAGTCGAGCCGAAGCCGCCGCTCATTGTGGGGTAATATCCGTATAAAACCCTTAAATTTTAGGACTATAACGTAAATTTAACATGCGATTTATGGTCATAAACGAAAAACAATAGAGAAACGATAAAGAACAAGAATCAACCTCGGGTCCTTTGAAATGCGGCCTAAGAACAGAAATCAAAGTAGATTTCCTCCTAATCGTTGCACCCAAGACCGTCTGAGACTATGCCCCTTGTGCTAGAAATACTCTCTAATTGACTTGCAATATTGAGAGAGTTGTTGTGAGGTTTTTCGATGTGAGATCTAGAATTTCAGAGGAAATTGCCCCGAAACCCTAATTTCTTTGCAAAATGAGATGATTAGGTCACAAAAGGAGAGAAGCTCCCCTTTTGTTGTTTCGGCCGTGGGTTTCAAATGGGAGAGAGTGGGCTTTCACTTTCTCCTTATTTTTTAACTCATGGTCCGACTCGATTTTCGCTAAATGTATATGACGGGATTTTATTATAAATCGTCATCGGTTATCGGTTATTAAAATATCAACTAGTAACATGACTCAGTCGATATCTTAATACATGTCCGACAAAGACAATATTGTATAATTAATTCAATATACATCAATTAAATATAATCGTTTATATTCAATTTACGAATTAACCGCTTAATTCGTCTTAGCCATTATTATTTAATCTGTATTAAATAATTATCTCAACATCGCGTTTGACTAATTATTAGTCAATAACTCCGACTAACTGCTTAGTCAACTTAGGCATCAACATGACTGTATTTTCATACCGTCACATCTCTCAAACGTATCCTATAGGTGTGACTTTTAGGGACCAGTTGATCACCGCCATCAGTATGACAATAACATCAAACTTATCTAGCAAGCCAACCGTTATTGATAAACGTGAACCATCTGATAATAATACAAAAGTATACCCTTTGATCCTTTTAGAGATTTAAATGTTATTGCACTAACTGTAGAGGACACCAGCCCCAACACTCATCCCGATATCATTACGGGTATGTTCTCAATTTTTAATCAACATTGTCTCATTTTTTTCGATACCGGCGCATCTTTATCTTTTATATCTTCCAAGTTTTCGGAAAATCTAGCCTTTGATCCTATACCTAGTGAGGATGCCTCTATATCCTTACCATCTTGAGAACTCTTCTCATGTTCCTACTCTTTTTCTGAGATTCTTATCTTAATTTCGGGAACTATTTTCCCTGCTAACCTACTTCGTTTTCCCCTTGAGGAATTCGATGTAATTTTGGGTATAGATTGGTTGTCTATGTACGATGCATGATTCGAGTGTAGACATCAAAATATTCACCTCAAGAGCCCACTAGGCACCCGTGTGTCCTATAAAGGAGTCCGTTCCCAAGAAGGTGTGAAGTCGGTTTCCACTTTGAAGTTGATGTGTATGGAGAAGAAAGGTTACCATGTCTTTTTATGTGTGGTGACTTCTACCTCCTCTTCTTTGCTGATGCTTGAAGAAGTGCCCGTGGTTTGTGAATTCGCCAATGTCTTTCCCGAGGAATTGCCTGGAATACCTCCCGAGCGTGATGTAGAATTTTCTATCGACCTTATGCTCGGAACCGGACCGATGCTAAAGCTCCTTACCGTATGGCGCCAACCGAACTAAAGGAGTTGAGGAAGTAACTTGATGAGATGATTGAGAAAGGATTTATTCGACCTAGTGCCTCACCTTGGGGTGCTCCCGTTCTCTTTGTGAAGAAGAAAGATGGATCCATGAGACTTTGTATCGACTATTGTGAGCTTAACCATGTCACCATCAAGAACAAGTATCCTCTTCCAAGGATTGAAGATTTGTTTGATCAACTCAAAGGTGTTTCTACATTGTCCAAGATTGATTTGAGATCCGGATATCATCAAATTCCCGTTCGTGAGTCCGATATCCCTAACACCGCCTTTAGCACGAGATATGGACATTTTGAATTTAAGGTGATGCCCTTTGGTTTAACGAATGCTCCCTCTATCTTCATGGACCAGATAAACCGAACCTTTAGTGAGTTCTTAGACAAGTGTGTTGTGGTCTTCATTGACGACATTCTAGTCTTTTCTAAGTCCGAGGACAAGCATGCCGATCATCTTTGTATCGTTTTGGAGGTTCTTCGTCGTCAAAATTGGTTTGCCAAGTTCTCCAAGTGTGAATTTTGGTTGTCTAAGGTGTCCTTCCTTGGTCATGTGATATCCAAGGATGGTGTTATGGTATATCCTTTGAAGATTGAAGCCGTGGTTGAGTGGAAGAGTCCGACCGATGTTGGTGAGATCCGTAGTTTCTTGGGTTTGACGGGTTATTACCATCGCTTTAGAGAGGATTTTTCCAAGCTTGCTAGGCTGATGACTCAACTTTTAAAGAAGGAGACCATGTTTGTGTTGACCGAAGCTTATGAAGGTTCATTCCAAGAGTTGAAGAGAAGATTGACTACCGCTCCTGTGTTGACCTTGCCCGAAGATGGAGTCGACTTTAACGTGTTTTGTGATGCTTCTAAGATGGGTTTAGGTTGTGTTATTATGCAAAATAGGAGAGTTGTTGCCTATGCTTCGTGACAGTTGGGAGTTCACGAGGTGAACTATCCCACTCATGATCTTGGGTTAGCCGCCGTTGTTCATGCCTTAAAGATGTGGAGACACTACCTCATTGGAGTTCATTGTCGTATCTACACTGATCACAAGAGTTTGAGGTATATTTTCACCCATAAAGAATTGAATATGAGACAACGTTGTTGGTTAGAGTTGGTGAATGATTACGATGTAGAGTTGTTGTATCATGAAAGAAAGGCAAATGTGGTTGCCGATACCCGTAGTAGGAAGTCTACTCATTCCTTGAGTGTCGTTCATGTGCTTCCCGATGATCTTTGTGCCGAGTTTCGTAAGTTGAGTTTGCAATTTGTGGAGAGTGGTTTCGATTACCTTGATGCTATGGTTGCAGAGCCCGTTCTTCATCGTGAGATTCTTGATAACTTAGTTGATGATGCTACTTTCAAAGGTTCCCAAGCCAAGCTTCTTGAAGGGAAAACTAAATATTCTGAGATTGATGCTAGAGGCTACCTTCGTTACCAAGGACGCATGTATGTTCCCGACGCCGCAGAATTGAGAAAGAGAGTTCTAGATGAAGCCCATCTATCCCCTTATTCGATTCATCCCGGAGGAGACAAGATGTATAAGGATTTGAAGCTTCAGTTTTGTTGGCCTAACATGAAGAATGATATAGTGTCATATGTTGGAAGATGTCTTACTTGTCAACAATTGAAGATTGAGCATAAGAGACCCGGAGATTTGCTACAACCGTTGGATGTCCCTTTTTGGAAGTGGGAATCCATTTTCATGGATTTTGTTATAGCTTTGCCTAAGACCGTTAGTGGAAAGGATGTCGTTTGGGTGATCATGGATAGGTTGACCAAATGTGCTAGGTTCGTTTATATCAAGGAAACTTGGAGCTTAGATCGACTTGTTAGTGCTTACGTTGAGGAGATCTTTCGTTACCATGGTTTTCCTAAGGATATCGTATCGGATCGTGACCCGAGGTTTTGTTCCAGATTTTGGAAAGCTTTGCAAGATACTATGGGTAGTAAGTTGTTGATGTGTACCGCTTTTCATGCCGCTACCGATGGATAAGCCGAGAGGATGATTCAAACTCTAAAAGATTTGTTGCGTGCTTGTGCCCTTTATTTTCATGATAGTTAGGAGAAGAGCTTACCTTTGTTGGAATTTTCCTACAGTAAAAATTTTCATGCTTCTATCAAGATGGCCCCTTATGAAGCCCTTTATGGAAGGAAGTGCCGTAGTCCGATTTGTTGGGATGAAGTAAGTGATGTTCGTGATCTAGAACCCGACAAGTTAGCCAAGACGATTGACCAAGTGAAGTCATCCGTGAAAGAATGAAAGCCGCCCAGGATCGTCAGAATTCGTATGCCGATATTCGTCGTTGACCCTTGGAGCTTGAAATTGGAGATAAGGTGTTCTTGAAAGTGTCCCCGATGAAAGGAGTTAAGAGGTTTGGAGTTAAAGGGAAGTTTATTTTTAAGTACATCGGACCCTATGATGTTGTGAAGAGTATTGCTACCGTGGCTTACAAATTGGATTTGCCCCCTAGTTTGGGTGAAGTTCATGACGTTTTCCATGTGTCTCAACATAGGAAATACATTAGCGACCCTAGTCATGTGTTGCAAAACGATATTTCTGAGCTTGAGCCCAGTCTTTCTTTCGAGGAGAGACTGATTCGTATCTTGGATAAGAAGCAGAAGAAGCTAAGGAGCAAAGTGGTGCCCTTGGTGAAGGTTTTGTGGAAATGTGGTGACGTAGAGGAGTAGACTTGGGAGTTGCGGAGCCGGAGGCTTCCATGCGTGTCAGATAACCAAGTTTCTTTTCGTAAGGTAATACATTTTGCTTCAATTTTCGAGGGCGAAACGTTTTAAAAGGTGGGGTGATTGTAACACCACTAATTTTTATAAAATCTACTTTTGGCTTTTAGTCACATATTTATATTTTTATATTATTTTGATAAAATATAGGTTATTATATATATATATATATATATATATATATATATATACATATATATATAGTCAATATCATATTTATAGAGTAGTCGAAATTTCTAGACGGTTTCGGTAGTAAGAACCGTGTAGTATTTCGTTTGGGCTTAAGTTTCACTTCGGCCTTTCTTTTTCTCTACAACACCCCTTTTTCCACCTACCCTTCTCATAACACTCCATCTTCTTCCTTTGATTTTTCTTAAAATCAAACCCTCTAAACCTCCAACACCATTTTCAAACCTCCTTTAACATCTTAGTTTCACCATTACTCCTTCATTTCTGGACCAAATCCAACCATTTTCGCGCCATTCGCATCCCCTTTAATTTCTTTACATTTCTAAGTAAGAAAGATCCTATCTTTCCTCTATTTCGAAAATTCCATCTTTTTATGATGAGAGTCTTGTACTAAATTTTGCGCTTATTGTGTCTTAGGTGAAGGACTTGAGGACCCGGAAGAAGACTCTTACATTGTTGACGAGGAATTGTACGAGTGAAGACGCTTTCAAGGTAACGATGATGAGTTATTCGAAAAAGTGTTAAATTTGCATGCTTTGGTTGTTAATTTAGCCTTTCAAATATTAAAATTTGAGTGTTGGTTGTGTTTTGCTTGAATTTTGGTTGGATGTGTCTCACATGAGTTTTCTCACATGTATTGAATGATAGTTTCATGCCTTATTATCTCAAATCCGTGATTGTTGAATTTCCGTCTCATACGATGTTTTTCTGAGTTAGAATCATGTTAGGACACGTAAACAATTGTTGTGGAATTATTTTGGTTGGTTTCAAACTGCTTGGGAGTCAATTGTAGTGAAACACGCGTACTGTGTGTCCCAGCCGGTGGGCAGGCTAGCAGTACCCCACCCGACTGGGAACCCCTTGACCCTTTTAACTCAATTTTGATTCATGTGTGTGTCCCAGCTGATAGGGTTATTTTTAGTCGTTGGCCTGTCAAAATAATCCTAAATTACTACTAACTGTTAGCCAGTGGCAAGAAATGGCTGAATCCACTGGGAGGCGAGTTAATTAATCTTGTTTCTTTATATTTAAGTTCGTCTTAAAGGTAACAATTTTATGAGGTTTTGTTTGTTTAATTTCTAAACAAATTGCGATGTAAATAAAAACAAATTCAATAATATTAAAGAATCTAGGGATTGGGTTCACTAGGTAGTCATCTTAGGGTAAGATATAATTCATTGATTGAGCAATTTATATTGTTGAAAGTCATACGATCGGTCGATTCTAATATGTCCTTTTCGATCTAAACTTAACACGCGATCGCTATTATTAAGTCAGACTAATTCAATTATCATGGCCTATACTAGTCTTAACCCGGTCAGTGAAAATCCTAGTTTGCAAGGCTAATTAACCAATTCTCATCAGTAATTAATTAATTAATTAATTAATTAGATGTAAGACAACAATTGAACAACAATCAAGAGCAATTTAACAATCAATTCATTATAACCCTTTTCTATTAACCTAGTTCCCCTTTCACCCTAGAATATGAAATTAGCTACGCATACTAATGGTAATAACAATAATAATAATTATAGAAGACATAATTGAAAGCATGTAAAGATGTATAACAAGCAATTGAATGAAATAGAACTTAAATTAATAATAACTAAAAAACGATTAGAGAGCATCGTAATTAGAGAGTGTTAAGATCCGGAAACAATGATAATAAAACTAAACTAAGAGTTTTTAGAGAGTTCTATGGTAAAATAAAACGTAGCTAGGTAAAATAAAGCGTCCTAAACATAGGGTACCAATTGGGTATTTATAGTAAAACACAATCGACTTAAAGAAATTGCGGAAAATCCTAAGAATATAGTGTACTCAAACGAGCCTGGGTGCACTCGATCGAGTACACGACTTCCTCGAACGAGCCTACTTGGGATTGATCGAGTATTCTCCCGTTTCAGCTTTTTTCTTCGTGTCTTCAGTTCTCTTCCTTTATTCTTATAAATTCTCGTGTCATGCTTCGTGTTTTCCTTCATGCCCACTCCGCGATGCCCATTTCATTCCTTTTCTCCTCAAATGCATTATTCCTGCAATAAACATCAAATAGTGGAAGTAATAACATTCTAACATAAAAGACATGTAATTAATATAAATTGGCACTAAAACCGTATCAAAAGTGATTAAGGGGATGCATAAATATGCATATAATTATGACTCATCAAACTCCCCTAAACCATCTCTTTGCTTGTCCTCAAGAAAAGCATAATACAAAGGTAATCATACAAATGGCAAACAAATAACTCAGAGCTAATGTTTAATGCATATAACTGTAACAAAGTAATGACCAAAGTGTACCAATAAAACAAATTCAAAGGCACGGGTAATAGAAAATGTAGCTCAAGTCTCATGTCACCATACTATAGACAAATGCCAAACACCTTTCGATCTTGCAAGACAAATTAGTCGGATTCTCGCGGATTCACTCATGCACTCATAAGTATCAGTGATTTATATGTGAAGATAGAAAGAAGTAGAAACACTCACTTTACTTATAAACCATGCATGCAATATAATGTGATAGAGATTTCCCCAACTAAAATGCATTCACAATGTAGACAAAAGTACATGTATCAAGGACAATAAGGATGGTAAATGGGCAAAGGTAGAAATGGTTTGTGCCAAGGCACGTTATGGATATGTGGAGCTAAGACGATAGTCGCAGCACTAAACCAAAACCAATTCTAGACAAAAGTAAGCATGAATACAACCCAACTAGAGAAATCATCTCAACTTAACGACACATGAGAGCTTATGAGGTACCCTCCAAGTATGCATTAGACTTTAGTAAACATCCTTTCGATCCTTGACAAAACCAAAACGAAGCTATCAATTTCTTTTTTTTTCAATTATTTTTTCTTTTGCTTCATATTTTTTTCTTTTTCCAACACAAGGATACAACACAATTGCTAATAAAGTGCTTTTCCATACCCACATGATAATAAGTCACAACCTAACCATAATAGCAATGTAGACACGAAAAATAAGCAACTGCGACTGTCCCAAAAAGTTAGGCAAATTCTGGGATTGTAGCTCATAGGATGCAATTTAAAGTTGGCTACAAGGGTTCAAACGGGCTAAAGAAAAGGTAATTTAAGGCTTGTTTGAACGGTAAGAACCACCTATACACATGTACTTAGTCAAATGAAAGCAATAAAAGTATCAAGAAATCAATGTCACACTTATGCAGTTTGATATTACACATTCCACAAGGAGAAACCACACTCAAGCCTAATTGACAATGGGACGAGTTTATTGATGTTCCTGGCCTAGGAAGCTCTATAGACCTAAGAATTTAAATAGTTTACCAACATAATTGTGTCAATTCTAATTGCCATAAGGCATGTCAAATACGGTCAAGACTCGAGTTATGAGCTTTGTTTTCATGAATAACGGGTCAAAACAACAATGTACATGGACAACTATTTGGGATTCAAATGCAAAAACAATGCAATTTAACATCATTGCTATTTAATTCACCAAGACTCGACCTAAAACAAAGTAAAAACATGTTTTGTATTTTGAAATTTTTTTATTTTTATGGCTTTTTGATTTTTTAAAACACACAACTGAAAGTAAATCACACAACATAATTAAATACTCTTCCCGCTAACCTAAATGTCATAGAGTCCTCATTGTGATGCCTACATCATAGCAATCACACAACAAACTTCTAGCAACCTAAAGGAAACATCTAACAAAAGGAATGGAAAAGATATAGAGATAATACATTAAAAGTAGATACAAGGGAAGAGAATACCGGGTAAGCGCGTAGGAGTTCCCCCAGCCCAGTTGCAAAAACAGGGGGGAAAGATCAACCGCGCAATTTCATCCAAGCCAGCTATGTTTCTGACCCAAAACAAAAGAGTACTCGATCGAGCCCATCACCACTCGATCGAGTACTCAATCTGGCGATTAAATTTCTTGCATTTAAAACAAATGCCCATCCATGGCACAATCAGTACAACTTAAAGCACGTAATGGTAAATCAAAAAGTAGCGTATGTGCTACATAAAGACATAAGTATCACCAATAAATAGTCCAAGCAAAGAAAATAAGCGACGAATAACATTCTGGCTCATCAAACTCAAAGTCTAATATAAAATATGAGCAAGTATGTTCATCGCTCTTCAAATCATCATCTTTGGGAAGAAGATGGGGTGGTTCATCCGTCGTAGGAGCTTCATCAAAAACTTTGACGGGCTCCTCTCTAAAAATCTCAGCCTCCAAGGCATCCAGCTCAGTTTCTATGTCAACATCATCATCAAAGCTATAAACTGGCTCAGGATGAGGCTCATCTCCATAAATAAACTTCTCTATCTCATCCACCTCCTTGCTCTATGGTCCTAACACAACAGCAGGGGTGTCAAACTGATTCATGTCCTAACATAAAGTAAAGTAATCATGAATAACTGGATCAACAACATTAAGCATATAACATGGAGCTACTGAGTGGGGATGCTTTAAAGCGTTATCAAGAATAAATTTAATAATGTCATCCCCAACTCTAAGTGTCAAACTGCCATCCCTATCATCTATAAGTGCTCCTGTAGTGTGAAGGAATGGTTTACCTAGAATAATAGGAACTTGAGAGTCCTCAGCCATATCCATAACGATAAAGTCAACTGGAATGAAATACTTCCCTACTCTAACTAGCACATCCTCTAAGACACCCATAGGCTTTTTGCATATTGAATACGACAAGACACTAACACTAGCCCCTTAATCGCAAAGGGCTTTATCAATAGCTATACTACCAATATGACAAGGAATTGAAAAAATCCCTGGATCCTTTAGCTTTGGTGGTGAGTTATCTTGTAGTGCATCCGCGCACTCCTGAGTGAATGCCATCGTCTCAACTTCATCAAATGACAGCTTCTTTGATAAGATCTCTTTCAAAAACTTAGCATACGTCAGCACTTGAGTTACTAATTTAGTAAATGGCACACTCACTTGAAGATTCTTCACTACTTCCATGAACCTCCTGAACTGTTGTTCAAGCTTAGACTTTTGCAATCTTTGTGGAAAAGGTAGTTGAATTTTAATTGGCTCGGCTTCATTAGCTTTGGTAGTCGGTTTGGAAACACCGTCGTCAGTTACAGGGTGTACTCGATCGAGTCCAGTGGTCACTCGATCGAGGAAACTTTTTTTTTTCTAATGCCGTACCTGAATCACGAGAAAAATCATGCTCTGGGGGTTGTCCTCGATCGAGCATAGGTTATACTCGATCGAGTATTGTGGTTCCTTGATCAATCCTATTGGGGCACGATCGAGTACTCACGTCTTTCCTCCTTTTTTCGCCTTTTTGCTTATCCCATGTTTGATCCTTCCAAAATTCATTCTCATCATCACTAACTCGACATTACCCAATCCCTTAGGATGCATATAAGTTTGGACACGGGGCCACGGGGGCGCTTGGGACCAGCGTTTGCATTTGTGGAGTCGCCACCAATTTTTATGGAAAATTGGAACCGTTCGAATACCTCGTGTCACATCAAGACACAAAGTAGTGACATGAGCACTAAGAACTCATTACCCTTAGCATTCTATTTCTAGAATGACTCTCGTGGATGCCAATGAACATGGATGTTCATAGAGATCTGGAATAAGGGGTGAGGGTACGTATTAGGAAGCTATTTAATCGAACACCTAATCCCGCCCGCCTCGATAGCGGACACTACTAATGATTAGGGAAATTGTTTGTATTTGATATGTTGTCGATTATATTCATGCAATGCAACATCCAACCTTTTGATCCTAGCATGTGAAAATTAACTAAGTCGGTGAACACGTAATTAGCACTTATTAAGGTCGAATTAGGGTTTAGAATTAATTACATGCGAAAAAGAATAAACATCCATAATACAATAAATAAATAAAGACAAATGAAATTACAATAAATTACAAAGAATTAATTGATTTACGTAAAAAATATAGTTAAGACGGACGATTTGGAGAAAAGAAAGGGAAATAAAAAGGATGGAAAATATGGACAGATTAAGGGTGATATTAAGGCTAATAATTGATTAATTACGTAATTAAAGGATTAGGTCAAAGCAAGAACGAATGTTCAGAGGCAGAAGTCATCCCGGAACAGGCGCAGCATTGCTGCGTCCCTTGGAAGAGGTGCAGCTTTCACTGCGTCTATTCCTGAGGTGAATTCTAGCTGTGAAGTCAGAACTGCGAATTGTTTACGTTTGTTGGTGTATTTAAAGGTTGATTATCAATATTTGAGTCGGGTGAAAGTGATTTAACGTGTTAATTACATACAAAACCGTCATAAAAGCGATAAAACATGAATTGAAACGGATTAAGACGGATTAGAAGCGAATTATAAACGATTTAGAACAAATTAGGTTTAATTATGATGACGAAAACGAACTTGAGAGACGTGATAAACTGGAAATAAACAATGAAAACATGTACAAAGGAGGAATTCCATAAATTTGTTATGAACGAATCGAGCTTCCAAAATCCGGGTTTGATTTAATGACGAAAACCTGCAAATATGGATTATAAGGGATTTAAGTCAGAAATAAAACACGATAATAAATAAGAACGTATTAAAATTTATTAAGTATAAAGAATAAGAGAGAAAAATAAGAAAATAAGACAAAAAAGGAACGAAATAGCAGAAAACCGAGGAAGAAGAAGAAGAGCAGAAACAGCGGCAGCCCTTGGAAGACGCGCAGCAGATGCTGCGACTGTTCGAAGAGGCGCAGCTGTTGCTGCGTTTCTTTCGACGTCTGTTACTGCTAATCCGTAAAAACGGTTTAATAAAAGGGTTTCTAGAAGTCGATTTTAAGCATACTTTTGACGTAAATCTTTCAATAATTAGTACTAAAGTAAAAAGACGATAAAAAGGTGGGATTTACACCCTCAGACTTACATGTTTGACGAAACGAGATTAACTAAGTTAACGTTTAGTGATTGCTCGACTCGAATGTATGTAGAAAGTGCACTCGTTAGAGGATTTAGATTAAATTGTTTGATGTGTAGTGGTCAAATTGGTCGGTCATGCAATGTGACCGGAACTCAGAATGATCTGAGCTTACGTGGTCGATTGATCAAGCACGTAGGCGTCGAATGCTTAGAGCACTGTCTTAGAATGCAAAGGGAGAAGAGAAGGGTGGACACTCGCGTGAAAAATATATGGAACGAAGGTCCCTATTTATACTAAAATATGTGAAAAGTTTTGGAATGAAGCAAACTTTGGAAACAAATCACGGAAAAATCTGAAAATAGGCAGAAAAGAGCTGGGAAGAGGCGCAGCAGCTTCTGCGATCCATCGAAGAGGCGCAGCATATGCTGCGTCATTTACCAGAGGTTTCCTCCTACGGAAGAAAGAATTCCGCGTTTCTTTTAGGGAATTGCGGTGGATCTCTACTTTCTTATTTCGTAAAATAATATTTATGGGATATATTTTACCAAAAGATATTTTACCAAAAGATATTTTACCAAAAGATATCTAGGACATTCCGACTTGGCATTTTAAAACGGTTTCTTAGAAAATGAAGCGGTATTTGACTCGGACTCCAAATGAACTCTAATTACTATCAAAACGACCGTATCGGCGCGTAGATGACGACCAAGGGGTAGACACAATTTTTTGAGCTATCACTTGACGATAAACTTACGGACTATCATAAATCATTCCGCGTACCAAACATCCGGCTCTATCATCACTGGGTGGTTGGCGGGGGTCCAGAAATGAGGTATCTACAGAGCCCCCAGTTTGACTGAGGCTTGGACAAGGCAAAAGTCAAAGTATAGTGATCAGGGTAATCGAAGATTACAACCTGACGACTATGGCGACGCTAGGCGGCTCAAGGGGTCTGAGCCAAGGACCTGTGGTTGGAAACATTTTAGAGTCTGTCGACTATTGGGGAGGGTCGTTTAAAGTCCATTAGACTACGTAAGGAAGCTCGCCAGCCATAAGAAGAAATCATACCTGAGACTTCCTTCTTGAGATGTGTTAATGAGGAAAATAAAATTGAGGACAGCAGAACGTCGATAGGAACTGCTGGGAGAATTTGTTGATGATTCTGTCCGGATTGAATCATGTCTGGGAATCTGCTTGTGTCGGCTTCCAAGCAAACTCTCGTCGGGGAATATGTTGATGATTCTGTCTAGATTGAATCATTTCTGAGAATCTGCTTGTGTCGGCTTCCAAACAAACCCCATCTCTCGAGAAGTGCAATCGGTTGTCATGAACTCTCATTAGATAAAAAGTTATCGAAATTTTGTTAAAGGGGTGTCGAAAATACTGCTGGAAATCCGCTCGTTGTGGCAAGCGAAATCCCGATAAGAGGTCTTTGCTGAGAGATAAAATATCGCGATGATTTGCAGTCTGTCTTGGCCAAATATACGGGTCCCGGAAAAAATAAATGTCCAAAAACCGAATATATGATATAAAGGATCGGAGAAAAGGCGCACCAAAGATGGCCCCACAAATAACCAACTTATAACGAACTTTTGAAAATTGAACTGGAGGGAAGCTAGGGAAGAGGCGCAGCAAGAGCTGCGACTCTTGGAAGAGGCACAGCAGGTGCTGGGTCCTTTCCCGAGTTCACCCCTGTCTGAGTAAAAACTCGACAGAACCGTGTTTCATTTCATAATAACAAAACACAATTTCTATTAAAACTCTCTCAAATTCCAACCATTTTCCGTCAAAATTTGATCAATCTACTCCATTAATCATGACTAATAGAGGTATGCATTGTATTCTTGCTTTTAATTCATGTTCTTGATCAATTAGAGCCGAAAAATTAGGGTTTCCCCTCCCTTTTATTTCGAAAATTTGGGGGTTTTGCCCTTAATGGCTTTGTTCGATAAAATTGACATTAGAAATGGATAATTGGCAATGTTAGGAACATAACCACGTATTCTTTTTGAATTTTCGTCGAGTATTGAGCATTTGAGCGAATTTGATACGGTTTCTCAACTGTTTCGAAAATTTCTCCGAAAATGCCTTTAGGATTGCTCATTTTTGATGAAATTTGGTTTTCTGGAACCCTTGTGTAATGCGTAAACTCTCTACCATGTCGGATTTTTGATTTGTGACGACTTTTCATGACACTTTTGTAGGGCATAATCGCTATTACAGCAAAATGCTGCCGAAATTTCGACTCAACCCCATGACTAGGCTTGAACTTAGACTTGACTTGACCCACTATTCCACATGAATGGTCGGGTTTCGAAAGAAATGGCCAAGGATGGCGAAAAAAGGCCACTTTTAGGGCTTGAAAACACTCGAAAATGCTTGAAATGAACTTGTCAAGGCTTGTTGTGGCTTGACAAGGCCTATTCTACCTTAATTTTACAGGTGACATTCCTTCGACGTCAGGAAGGGTTCCCATGGACGTAGACGTAGACTTCGATCCTTCTCTCGCTCTTGTACGGGATGAGCGAGAGGATGTGGTACAAGAGAAGGCTGAGGAGGTCCCGAGGCGGGTCAACGATGAACGCGGTGGTCTCCAGCTAGTGGGGGCACCCGAGTGGGCTGAGAAATGGGATGGTAGACATCTCATTTCGGCGGCAGAGAGCCACCTGTCGTACATGACAGCAAGGAGTTTGGTAAATCCCAAACTTGTTATTTCCATTTACCTTCCCTATTTATTTAACGTTTTCATTTCTTCGTGCTAAAGATTGCATTAGCTTCAAATTGACGCAGGATGCCGGGAACATGAGGTCTTTTTCCGGCTACACTACGATGATGGACGCCTATGAGAGTCTGTCGGAGGAGGAGAAGGCCATCATCGAGTTGGGAGCCTTCGGAGCGTTGGTGGGAGCGTGGAGGGCGATCAGCGAAAGGAAGATTCGGGCTAACATTTGCCTGATTCGAGCTTTCCTTGATCGGTACTAGGACACGACCTCGACCTTCCATATGCCATTTGGAGAGGTTGAGGTCACCTTGGAGGACTACGGCATGATCTCGGGTCTGCCGTACGGAGAGGAGGTGCTGGTGTGGCCGTCGACGGCCATGCCAATGGACTCGGCTGAGGGGAGGAGGCTGATTGGCTGGAACCTGGCGGAGGGTTCTACTACCGTTCCCGGGTTGGTACCGAGTTCTTACGTCAGGGACTACTTTGCGGGTAGGACCCCGGCGACGGTGTTGATGGATGGGAGGAGAATGGCTCCTCCTACTTATACTGCAGAGCAGAAGGCTCATTTGTGGCTTTGGTGGTTCTTGTCTTCGATTTACCTCGGAGACAAGGGGGAGAGGCTGTCGACGAAGATTCTTCCCATCCTTTCTGACTTGAGCGACCTAGGTCGGTGGGACTGGGTTACTCCTGGCTTTGCGGTCCTCACTCACTACATGAGGGCAATGGTACGTCCTGAGCTGATGGAGAAGGGGACTTCTCTTTCTACTGTCGGTCCTGGACTCTTGTTGGAGGTATGAACCTTTAATTATGCATTTATGAAAGACCATTGCTTCTCCATATTTCTATTTCTATCAAATTGTGAAAGATCATCATCAATATTTTTGTTTGCACGTGTGGGTGTACTCTTACTTTCCCAGCTTCGCGCCCATGAGGACGGAGCCCGAGCCGAGGGCGTGCCCGGTTGTGAGAGACTGGGTTGTGTGTCGTAGGAAGAGCCAGCGCTCTTCTTATGATGTTTGTCGACGGGGCGTGAACGCCCTGAAGTAGGAGGAGCCAGCTGCTTTTCTTTTATTTACGTCTTTTATTTAGAAGCGATCATAGGAATGACCCCCCTTCGCGTTTAGAGCTGATCATAGGAATGACCCTTTGTTTGCTTATTTTAGTGAGTGACTAGACCCTGGGTGGACTACCCTAACGCTCTAGCCTTCGTGGTTGAGTTCCTTCGAACTAGGAGCTCGAGTCGGTTGCTGCTGAGGACGTCCATCGGACCCGTGTGGTACCTGGGCGAGCGTTTGACTCGTCACTGCTCTCGTGACACTTTTGCGGTTCCCATCGATCCTCCACGGACGATGTTTAGGGAGCCCTCTAACGCTGAGAGAGAGGCTGACTTGGCGGACGCTAGTGGTGACGCTCTCCTCCTTCCTGGTGAGGAGTACTCCGAGTTCGTTCACCGCAGGTTGGCGTTCTGGCCGATCGTGGTAAGTATCTTACTTTTCCATTTTTTAAATTATTTGCCAAATGACGAATGATCGTCGAATAAAGAACTTATTTGAACCTCGTAGGAGATCGAGGTGGCAGGCATTGAGCCCCCAGCGTACCCGGAGACCCTTAAGTACACTGACGCGGTGGGGATGATGACGATCTCGGAGATCCGTGACTTCGGCGAGGAGGAGAGGGACGCTGGCCTAGGAGAGTGGCAATAACTAGTGAGGAGGGTAAGCCCCCAGCTTCGACTTTCTTATTTGTCTTTATTTGCATAAGAATGCCTTTATTCTCTTTTTTTTAACCTTCTTTTGTTATTTCAAATGCAGGTGGCACCATCTCAGTACGTGGCGTTGTAGAGGATGGCCAACTGGCTACGGGCCACGGCTATCGAGGCACTTGTAGGTGGCCGAGGGCGAGAGGTATGAACCTCTCCTTCCTTTCTTGATTTCATTTCAGTGACATTTTGAATTTTATTGCAATTTCTCGTATTTGTTTTGAAATGATTGAAATGGGGCATTTCTTCATCACTTGCAGAGAGAGCGTGACCTGGAGCGCGAGTCGGCGCAGTCCCGAGAGGAGACAGCTCGTCTGTTGAGGGAGTTGGAGGTCAGGAACGCTGAGATCGCCGTCCTCGAGGCGACCGTGGCTGAGCTGGGCGGTGACCAGGAGTAGCTCCCTTTTCCTTTATTGCGTTGTTGTATATATCTTGTAAATTTTGGAACTTATTTTGTACTTTCTTCGGACCTGTTTTGGGCGAGAGCCCCCAGTTTCATGTATATATCGCATTTTGGTTATATACCTGATGGCCTGAGTGCCTTTGCTTCTAGTTATTTGTTATTCCTGCAGGTTAGCTAAAAAAACAGGTTTGGTAGATGACGGTTAGTGCCGTCATGCTGCCGAAATTTACATAGAATTTACACGTAAAACACATAACACATAGGTCGCTTAGATTAGCGCAAAATGAAAAAAGAAGTGAAAAAAGTGCCCAAAAATGAGCAAAAATGACGAATATGTATAAAAATGCTCAGTTGCCCGAAAATGAGAAAAAGTGAAAAAGTGCAAAAAATGCCCGAAAACGAGCAAAAATATGCCCAGAAATGATCAAAAGTGACCGGACGGTAGGGAGGGCTAACCCGTAAATAAAACATAAAAAGAAATGTATAAGTGTGAAATGTAGTGAAAACGAGGAGTGAAATGATTCCCCTAAAAAAAGAAAATAAAACAAAATGGGTGAGCATGCTCGTTTTGGGAAAATGTCGACTTCGTCTCAAAAAGCGAACCCAAAAATAATTAGGAAATATAAAATTTGGTAATTTGACGTAATTACCAAAATAACATCCTATAAGAATAAGAAATTATATGGAAAACAAATTAGGAAAGATCCAAAGCTGAAAATCACGGAAAACAGCCTGGGGAAGAGGCGCAGCAAGAGCTGCGACTCTTCGAAGAGGCGCAGCAGATGCTGCGCCATTTCCCCTGCTAGTCAGACTTCGAGAAAAATTAGGAAATTGCGTTTAGTATAAATAGAGACTTCGGGGAAGCTTTTATTCACACAATTCCTTCATCCTTATTCCGTCTAGCACACAAAAACTCCTATATCTTCATAAAAATTTCAAAATCATGGATGCCTTTGAATACCGTCTCAAGGAGTGGACAAATGAGTTCACGAACGTTGAGAAACATGACATTGGTGCGTTTAATTTGGGATCGATCTTGAGTCTCAAATTAGTGAAAATTGTGAAGCCTTTCTTGGATGCTTGTCTTGAGTATTGGGACCCAAATTTCCATGTGTTTGCCTTTCCCGATGGCGATATTTGTCCTTTCCCTCAAGAAATAGCTGCAATTGGAGGATGGGACTCGGAAAATTTACCCGCTATACCCCTCAGCTCTCAAGGATACAAAAGTAAATTTAGAGACTTGCTCGGGTTAACCAAGGCTTAGGTGGATCGTCTTGACCTCAAAAGGGGTTCGTATGCTTGCCTTTATTCATTGGTTCCTAAATAGGGAAGACCCTTCTATTTCTTATGTTGCGAGGCGCAGAGCCTTTGGGTTTTATCTACTTCATTGCTACGTCCTTCAAGGGCATGTTGAAAAGGACATGAGAGGAGATCCCCGTTTCCTGAGCCAAGTTGAACAGATGGAGCTGCGCAAGAGCCCAGCATGCCTAGTTTTAGGAGAGACCATTCTTGGTTTAGATAACAGAAAGGCCAACCGCGAGCTTCCTTACTTGGGAAGTCCCATCATTCTACAGGTAAGAACCCGTCTTTTCATATATCCCAACCGTTTTTCTTTTTTTTTTTTCGTTTTTTTTTTCGTTTTTTTTTTCGGTTTTTTTTTTCGGTTTTTTTTCCTTCAATGAAAGGGATATTAATTCCCGTCTTTTTTTGTAGGTTTGGCTGATGGAACGGTTGCGATTGATCGAGCCCCTAGTTAATGTGCCAGGATATCATGCTCGATCGATTGCAATGAGAACTAGGCTCTATATGGTGGACTTCACTCGGGTTTGCAATTAATGGGAAAATAAATTGAAGAGCGAAGGAGGTCCCCTGATCCGGTGGATTGTGCCGTGGTGGCATCTCAGGTCAGTCACTGGAGTCTCATCTTTGGACCTGACACGGTCAGTTCGTGTCCCTGGCTTGGAATTTATGATTTGTATCTATCCTTAGAGGTTGATGAGGAAAGTGGGCCTGAAGCAGAAGATTCCGAAGCTTGATACTGTCCCTCAAACTACATCGGCACATACCATAGAGATTTGTCGAGAGTGGGCAATAAGATGGGCTCAGAGGAACATGTGGTTCATACCATTTCCTACTGGCTCCTTATGGGTATTTGACTCATACTTGCGATGGAGGAAGGCTGGTACTCCCGAAGAGCGTGAGAAATTGCGGAAGCACGGACCTGTGGACTACAAGATTCGTGAGGTATCAAAGGAGAACCAAAAGCACTTGACTGAGGAGGAAGAAGAGGTCGGATTTCGAGTCGTTCATCAGTCGAAGAAACCGAAGATCGCTCCTACCGTAGAGATGGTGGTGGATCGAAATGGCAAGTCTAGACTGCGAGAGAGACCTTTATTGATTTGGTCGGACATAGCACAAGAGCGCCCGGCTCGTGGCCGAGACAAGAAGTATGACAAGGGTGACCGAGGCAAAGGGAAAATGGAAGAATAGCCTTAGTCGTAGTATTATTTATTATTATTATTATTATTTAATTTGTAATAAACGGCAGCATTTTATATTATTTGGCATATTATTATTATTTATGGAATAAATGAATAAAATATTAATTAGTTAAGAAACTATTATGATTTCCTTTTATTATTCTTGTCGAATTTCAAATGCAAATGCAAATGTCCTTCTATTTACATTTCAAAATAATGGGTTGTATCCTGTGAAGGATTGCCTACGTATTCATTAAAAAATGAAATCATACCCTGTGCGTAGTTCGAATAAATGTAAAAGAATAATTGTTCGAAGCAAGAGCTTGTAGTGAACTTTAGAAAATAAGCACGAGCTTTACTTACTCTAAAATACAATTCAATTTATTTGATGATATGAGGATGTCGAAATGCCAAAATGTAAGAGCATAGTGACATGAGCTTTCTTTCAGTGGGCCAGGGGCCATTTTTATTTCGTGTCGCATGAGCGGCACGTGGGTGTTACGCGAGTCGCGTTTCCTATCCTATGCTAAGGGTAGTATCATTTCAGCTGGTCGAGGTTAGTTGAGTTGGCAAATTCATTCCCATCTAGGTCTATAATCCTAACCGCACCCTCTGAGAGTATGGATTTGACTAAGAAAGGGCCGACCCAGTTGTGTTTAAACTTTTCACCTGGATCGACAGGTAGGAGAGCTCTGACTGATTTGAGGACCAAGTCTCCTTCTTTGATGTTCCTGGGCTTAACCCGTTTGTTGAAGGCTCGTTTGATGCGTGCCTGATAGGTTTGCACATTATGTAACGCGCGCAACCTTCATTCATCCAAGAGGATGAGTTCTTCATAACGATCCCTATTCAATTCAGCTTCTGGGATTTGACTTTCGAGTAAAATGTGTAAGGACGGTATTTCTAGTTCAACAGGTTGCACAACTTATATGCCATATGTCAGAAAGAAAGGAGTAGCCCTAGTGGGTGTCCTATTTGATGTGCGATAACCCCATAGCAGGAAAGGTATTTTGCTAGGCCAATCTCGATAATTATAGATCATTTTCTTGAGGATCATGACGACGTTCTTGTTAGCTGCCTCCACCGCGCCATTTGTTTAAGGTCAATAAGGCAAGGAGTGGTGGTGCTTGATTTTGTATTTGACTAGTAATTGTGCAGCTTCGGCTTGGAAATTTGACCCATTGTCACTGATGATCTCATGTGGGCAACCGTATCGACAGATGATATTGGTTTGTATGAACTTTGCCACATGTTTAGCTGTAAGAGCAGTATAGGATGTCGCTTCGGCCCATTTAGTAAAATAATCGATAGCTACCAAAATGAAACAGTGACCTCCTGTTCCAGGTGGAGTGATCTTCCCGATAATGTCGATTCCCCAAGCAGAGAACGGCCAAGGAGAGGTCATAGTGTAAAGCAGTGAGGGAGGAAAAAGTTGCACATTCCCGAAGAATTGGCAATTATGGTAATGTCTGACGTATTTGATACAATCTGACTCCATTATCGTCCAGTAATATCCTAGACGTGTTATTTTCTTTGCCATCATTCGTCCACTCATGTGAGGACCACATTCTCCATCGTGAACTTCTTCCATCACTTTTTGTGCCTGTGAATGATCAAGGCAATGCAAAACTACACCAAGAGGTGTTCTTCTGTATAATTCTTCCTGCATGAGGAGGTATTGAGAGGCTAGTAGGCGTATGGCATGTTATCCTCTCTTATCCATATCCTGTGGATATGTACCATTGAGTTTGAAGTTTAGAATGGCTTGGAACCAAGGTTCCTCTAGGCTTTTTTCTTCGTCTGTAATTTGGTGCACATAGGCTGGTTCTGACCGCCGTTCGATGCATAAAGACATTTCTACTATGTTGTCTGGTATATTAATCAAAGATGCAAGTTTTGCAAGAGCGTCTGCAATTTGATTCTCTTCACGAGGTAGGTGTAGATAAGTGACCTAATCGAAGAATTCGGCGACTTGATCTATCTTAGCCTGATAGGGTGCTAGACTTTCACTTCGAATTTTCCAAGATCCCGTAATTTGGTTGATGATCAAAGATGAGTCTCCGTGGAATCGAAGGTTCTTGATGCCTAAACATATTGCTGGTTGTAGACCAATGAGGCAAGTTTCATATTCTGCTGCGTTATTTGTCACCTCGAAGTCGATCTTGACAAAAAGTGGTCTATGCTCACCTTCAGGAGAAATGAGCAACACTCCTATTCCAAATCCTCGGAAATTCGATGCTCCATCAAAATAAAGGTCCTAGGAGTCTACACTAGTTTGTAGGATGTCCTCATCTAGGAACGACCACATGTCTATTGCTTGGGTGTCGTTGATAGGATTGTCTGCGAAGAACTCAGCAACGGCGCGTCCCTTTATGACCCTCAGAGGTACGTATTTGAGATCAAACTCTGAGAGCATTAGGGTCCACCTTGCCAAACGATCATTGAGAACGGGTTTCTCGAAGAGGTATTTGACAGGATCCATTTTGGAATACACTTTGACAGAGTAGCTAAGCATGTAGTGGCATAGCTTCTTTGTCGCCCACACAAGAGCGAGGCATGTCTTTTCGAGAGGTGTGTATTTGCACTCGTATTCTTATGAACTTCTTACTAAGGTAGTATATAGCTCTTTCTTCTTTTCCAAGAGTTTGTGCAAGTATAGCCCCCATGGCTGTTTAAGTAACTGTGAGAAATAAACCAAGAGGTTGATCTCGTTGAGGAGGCATTAGCACTGGTGGTTTGGCTAGTATCTCCTTGATCCTATCAAGCGCCTTCTGACAGTCGTTGTCCCATACGGTATGGTCTGTTTTCTTGAGCTTTTTAAAAATGAGTTCGCAGATCATAGTAAGCTTCGATATGAATCGACTTATATACTGTACTTTGCCTAAAAATCCTCCAACCTCCTTCTCTGTCTAGGGTTTTGGCATTTCGATTAAAGCTTTGATCTTGGATGGATCAATTTCTATTCCTCTTTAGCTAACGACGTATCCCAGAAGCTTGCCTGACGTTACCCCGAATGCATATTTCTGGGGGTTAAGTCTCATGTTGTACTTGCGCAATCTTCGGAAGAACTTACGAAGGTTATAAATATGTCCTTTCCTATGCTTGGACATGACGATCATATCATCTACGTAGACTTCTACTTCTTTGTGCATCATGTCATGAAGCAAGGTGGTTGCAGTTCGTTGATATGTAGCTCCCGCATTGATTAACCCGAATGGCATAACGGTATAACAATATGTTCCCCCATTGAGTAACGAAAGCTGTCTTGTGCATGTCTTCTACGGCCATTTTGATCTGATTATACCCTGCATACCCGTCCATGAAGGATAACAATGCGTGATCTGCTGTATTATCTATCAATATGTCGATGTGTGGTAAAGGGAAATCGTCTTTGGGACTTGCTTTGTTTAAATCTCTGAAATCAACACAAACTCGGATTCGCCCATTCTTTTTGGGAACGAGGACTATGTTAGCCACCCAGTCTGAAAACTGGGAAACTTTGATGAACCCAGCGTTGAATTGTTTATCGACTTCTTCTTTGATTTTAAGAGCCTATTCGGTCCGCATTCGACGAAGCTTCTGTTTTACGGGTCTGAAACCTGGTTTGATTGGAATTCGATGTTCTGCAATATCCATGTCGATTCCTGGCATGTCCTTGTAAGACCAAGCGAAAATGTCCTTGAACTCGTGTAGGACATAGATGAAACTGGCATGTTCGGTTCCTACGTTGATGGGTTCGGTGTTCTCTATAACTGGCGCCCATTCCCCCTCTTATAATATTTCTTTAACTATGTAGGGAGGTAATTCGACTGAGTCTGGGTCAGGATCATCCTCGTTATCATCGTAAATAGAATTACATTCAGAATAACACAAAGAGTAAGCAGAATATGATTTATTCATATTAAATTTTGAAAAGAGTTGAAACAAAGCAGCCATCTATTCCGTAATTAATGGCGGTAAAGGGACAGCTGTTGGGACATTTCCCAAGCTGCTGCTACTACTCGATGCTATGCTAGGAGAAACAAGGGGATGGGGAGTGACGACAGAAGAAGACTCTCTAATGACTTCTCTAGACTCAGACTCTGGTTCCGACTGCGACTCCGACTCATATTCGTTGTCTTCAGGTTCTTCTTTGAACATTTCTCCTTCTCCAGTGGTGACTTTGAAGGGCTTTCCTTGTTGTTAGTCCACTTGATCGACTTTCTCCATCCTTTATGCTGATTTGAACTAGTTTCGGTAATTAGGGCTGTCGGGTTGAAATGGTCATCGTGAAGTATCATGGTAATGATCTCATCCTGTGTTGCCCTGACGAATCGGTCATCCCCAAACAGAAGGCTAACAGCCTGTTCGTCTAAATAAGGTGTTTGACGAGTTTTGACGGTAAGAACCGTTTCTGAAGGGATGAAGTAGCAATCGTGGAATACCTCGATTCCAGCTAGTTGCATTCCTTTATAGTGCCAAGGTTTAGGAAACCCATGAAAGTACTCCTGACTCCCCTCTCTAACGAATTGTCCATTCAGGTGATGAGAGTGTCGTTGGGGCTCTCAATCAAACACATTTATAATTCTCAACAAACAACTAGTTAGTGGTTAAGTCGAGGTCGATCCATAGGACGGTGTGCTTTGGGTTCTAAGTCTATCTATCTCAATTTATGCTAGTGTCACAATTTGTTTGGGTTTGTAGTTGTGTTCTAAACTAATGAAAGTAATAAAGTAAAACAAACAATAAATTAAGAGATGTAAACAAATGACAAAAAGTGCTAGGATATTATGGGTTCATAGGGGATTCATGGGAGTTGATCATACAAACATGTTCTCTACTAGATGCAAGCACTTATTGATGTGATGGGATCGAGTTAGTGTATATATCCTACAATCCCTAAGAAGGTTTGGGTCCCGGAGCCAAATCGATTAGATTATACAACACCTACAAATCGACTTAGTCCTTCCTATTCAACTATATGCATGGTCTAATGAGACTCGAGTTGGTTTATGTCTTACAAGTCTCATTGAAAAGATAAGTGATGGGTAAAAAATGCAAGGATTCATAGGCTTAACATTTCATCAAACATAACATGTGCATAAGTTGAAATCACAACAAACAAGCAAATTAATTATGTGAACATATTAGATTAAGCATGAATCAATCCCCATGTTAGTTTTCCCTAATTACCCATTAATCCTAGCTAAGAGACTACTCACTCATTATCAAGTTTAACATGCTAACAAGGTTGTCAACCATATTAACAAGGCAAAACATGATGAACAAGTAAGAAAGATTAACAATAATTAAAACAAGGATTAAGAGAATTATACCTATGGAGATTTCAAAATAGTAATGCAAAGAATAATAGAAGTACTTGATGATTGATGGAAGATTGTCAATCTCCCAATAAACCCAAATGATCTTCTAATTATCCAATAATAAACTTGAATTACTCAATAATAAACTTGAACAATAATTAAGGAAAGATTAATGTGTAATTTTGTTGAAAGATTAAAGGATAATCTATTCTAATCTACTTCTAATCTAATCTAAGGAATGTTGATCTAATCTAAGAAAGCTTGATGGTTTGATTATTACAAATGGAGTATATATAGTAGTACATCATTAGGTTAAGCAAGGGTAGATTAGTAAATAACAATGCTAATTGTTAAGTTGAGGAAATGCTCCTCTCGAAGGGAGATGTTAATCTCCTTTTTGGTGGTCTCTAGAAAATATGCTCATCCCGAGCGTCTAGGCCGAGGGACGGTTGGGACTGGAGAGGCTCGGGACGCTAAGATCACAAGACCTCAAGACGAGCGTCGTGAGCACGGGACGCTCGGATCACAAGACTTCAAGTCGAGCATTCTGGAGGGGGGGACGATCATCTTGTCTCAGGGGACGAGCGTCTTGAGTCTCGGGGCGAGCGGATTGGCGGACAACTTCTCTATTTGAGCTCGGATTGTAAAACGGACGTCATTTTCTCATCCGGACTCCTATTGGAGTGATTCAAAAGCCTAGATCACTTGATTTTTCGACGCCGTTTCATCTAGAATACTTTCAGAGCCAAAGGAGTAACCCTTGGTTTGGTTCCGAGAAATTTCTTCTTGCAATGACTTCCTTCTCGTCATCCTTGCTCTTAAGCCTATGATCCTTCTATATACTCTTTATTCCTACATCCTTGGTCATCATTCTTGCCTTCCTCTTCATACTAGTCCATCCAATATTATCAAAAAGCTTCCAAATATGCACGAGAGACTGGAATTTCCGCCAGAATAGAAAGCATTTGACGGATAAAATGGCTATGAAATGTTATAATAGTATGCAAAATAGGCTCAATTAGGGGACTAAATATGCGCAAATAATATTCACATCATCAGGGTAGGGAGGTAGGATCGCATTTGGATTCCTTGGTTCTTACGGTTTTGAAACTGAGTGAGCATATCCAAAGCTTCTTCTTTTGTGGGTTTGTATCCCAATCCTAGTGGTATCCTCTCAGAATTTCCTTCTTTGTAAGGTGCGAAGGTATTTTTCTTGGCAGGATTCAATGGCATTCCCGGGAAGTATCCCTGAGACTTGAGTATGTGGTTGACCACTAAATTGGAGTATGGGTTGAAGTATAGAGGTGCCAGTTCGCTTTCTACAAGGTTTATGCTTTGAAAGCCCCCAAGCTCGTATACTGGATCCGTGACTACTTGGTTACTTGACATTTTCTCTATCACTGCCTTGATAGGTGATGAAGTGATTGTCACTACTTTGCCATCTAGAGGAATCTTAATCTTCTGGAGCAAGGTGGATGTTACCGCTTTGGAAGCGTGAATCCAAGGCCTTCCGAGAAGTATATTGAATGATGCTTCGATATCCACTATTTGAAAATTAACCTTTCGCTCAATTGGCCCTGTGGCTATAGTGAGGTTGATTAGCCCTACTACTTTACGTCTTGTTCCATTGTATGCTCGAACACCTTGGTTAGTAGGAGTCCAATCTGATTGTTTCATGCCTAGCTTGTATGCTGTCTTTAGTGGTATGACATTGACTGCAGAGCCATCATCCACCAAAGTCATTGGTACGTTCTTCTTCAAGCATGTGACTGTAATGTATAGAGCGAGGTTATGACTGGCGCCAAATAGAGGCAAATCTTCATCTGAAAAAGTAATTGGGTTACTTAGTCTAACTGAATCTTGGAAGACCAAGTCGACTACGTCATCAGGCGTTGAGTTGTGCGCTACGTTCAATTTAGCCAATGCTTGCAGTAAAGCTTGACGGTGTGGAAATGAACTCGCAACTAGTTGCCAGACTGAAAGATCAACCTTTGTTTTCTGTAGTTGTTTTAGCAAGTGGTCAGTAGATGTATCTTCGCCATCATTCGGCGTGATGACACTAGTGTTAGTAACTGGACCATTAGTTGTAGGACTGTTCTCAGGAACATTTTGATATGGACGCCATGAACGAGTAAGGTGGTCTATATCTTGGTCTTCACTAGCCTTGACTATATCCTCACTAGCTTTGACTAGATAGTGTTCTGTGAGGTATTCATCTTCATCGTCATCGGCACATACTCCGTTGACGACACTAAGCTCTCTCAATCTGATGATTTCAGCTTCTAGACTGATTATTTGCTCAACTAGATTGTCAACTAGTGCAATTACCTCTTGCATCGTAGACTCTTGAGATAGACTTAGCGACACGTTTTCCCTAGGTATGGTGTCGGGATTGCGTAGAGATGCTGCTACAGCTTCCAACTCCGAAACTTGCCTACTCACGCTCCTTGCCCATGCGATGAAATCGACAATGGTAGGAGAAATGGTGGAATATCTCTCTTCTTCTTCTAGAGCATGAATCTCATCCTCGACTGGAGAAATGAGGTGTGAACAATCCAAGGTGGATTCTTCATCCGTAATCATCAGAACTCCAAGAGGATTCTGAGTATTGTTGGGTTTACCTCTGGGAGGTATGGGTAAACGACCACCTTCGATCATATCTTGAAGGACATGTTTCAGTTTAAAACATTTCTCTATGTCGTGTCCCTTGCCTCTATGATATTCGCAGTATGCATTCTCATCCCAGAACTTAGATCTCTTTTCTGGGTCAGGTGTAGGTCCTATGGGTTGGAGCTTACCTTGTTTCATCAACCTTTTTAGAGCGTTGGAGTTTGAATCACCAATGTTTGTGAATTTCCTTTGTGGGATATTTTTCTTAGATGATTCGACAAGGTTAACTTCATCAATCTGGCTAGTAGAGCCATAAGGTCGACTCGCCGAGCCTTGATATCCACGCCTACCGTTTTGGACAAGAGTCCTTTACGGATGTCATATTCAATCCTTGTCCCTAGCACAATCAAATCTTTGAAAGACTTTATGTTTTGGTACCTCAAATGGTTTGTATAAATGGGTCTCAGATTATCCACGAACTTTTCCACAAGAGTGGCCTCGTCTGGACGTTCAACAAGTTGTGTGCTAGTCTTCCTCCACCTACTTAGGAAGTCGGTGAAGGCTTCTTTTTCATTTTGGGTAAGAACCTCTAAAGTGCGCATGTTGACTTGGATCTCAGCATTATCCGCGTATTCTTGAGTGAACTCAATTGCGGCATCGTCCCATGTGACAATGTTCTTATGCTCCAAAGAGTAAAACCATTGCTTAGGAATGGTGTCGCGAGATGAAGGAAAGATCCTTAAGAACATCTCAGGTTTGATGTCTTTGATAGACATGTAATCGTTGAAAGCACGAATGTGGTTCAAAGGGTTTTCATGCCCCTTGAACTTGAGGATGTCAGTCATATTGAAGTTGGTGGGCAACTGAGCATTTACCGCCTCATACTTGCGATTATTCTCCCTGTAGATGTCATCTCCCTTAAGGTACATTAGTTGCTCCTCCAAGTATTGGAGTCGATTTTCAGCTTCAGTAGGACCTAGTGGAGGTTGGTTTCTTGTTGTCCAACAAAGGGTGGAAGGTTATCATGCACGATCTCATTAGGAATATCATTCTCTGCAGGAGGAAGCCTAGTTTCTACAGCAATAATCCGGCATTCAATAACGTTGAGGCGAGCATAAGCTTGGTCTTGGCTTGTTTGGAGACGGACGAGCGCAGCTAGGATTAGATCATTACCATTTTCGGGTTGTCTATTGACGCTTTCATGACTGGTTCCAGGCATCTTAGAAACTGGGTAAGAGATCGACGTCGAATCAAAACACGATCGACCATTCTAGCACACTTACTCGAAAAGACTCAACTTGTGAAGTGGGAGTGTGCCACTGTGTTATGTGAGGTTTGAAAATGACAAAGTTTTGAAATGTTTGTCCTACGCAACTGTAGTGTAGTCGTAGGAGTGTTGACTCAAAGTGAGGGTTTGAAATAGGTTTTGAGGCCTGAATTTTGACTGGAGATTTGGACAGAGTTTTGACTCATTTTGCGCTAATTTAGGTTATTTTTGAAAATGTTTACATTTTGAAAAGGTTTTATTTTACAAAATTTCGTCATGGTTTTGTTTACAAAATGTTGATCACATATGGTACAAGCATTCATACAAGCATTATAACGGTATGCTGAATGCATTTATAAGGGTTTTGGCTTAAAAGGTGGGTTGCCATACCAAGAAATCAAACCCTGGTCTGTGGAGAGGTCCGTGCCAAACATGAGTAAGGTCGGTTCCTAGTCCATTTCCTCGAGTAGTGAAAGCCCTTGATACAAACATGAGTATGCATCACGGTATGGTTGACATCAATCGCTATCTATCCTTAGGCCCAGATAAAGTATTTGGACCGTCCAGACGGGACGATTGGTCGAATGGGTTGGGTTGGGCCTAAGAAGGCCGAATAAAACGACCTAAGAAGGTCGAGTAATGAAAACCGACAACTGCCTCTTATAAACTATCCCCTAACCTTGTTCAAGTTTCACCCTGGGTAACACGTAAGTGTATGATCCCCCACCAGAGTCGCCAAACTGTGGACACGGGGGCACTTGGGACAAGCGTTTGCATTTGTGGAGTCGCTACCAATTTTTATGGGAATTTGGAACCGTTCGAATACCTCGTGTCACGTCATGACACAAAGTAGTGACATGAACACTAAGAACTCATTACCCTTAGCATTCTATGTCTAGAATGACTCTCGTAGATGCCAATGAACACGAATGTCCACAGAGATCTGGAGTAAGGGGTGAGGGTATGTATTAGGAAGCTCTTTAATCGAACACCTAATCTCGCCCGCCTCGATAGCGGCCTCTACTAATGATTAGGGAAATTGTTTGTATTTGATATGTTGTCGATTATATGCATGCAATGCAACATCCAACGTTTTGATCCTAGCATATGAAAATTAACTATGTCGGTGAATACGTAATTAGCACTTATTAATGTCGAATTAGGGTTTAGAATTAATTACAAGCGAAAACGAATAAACATCCACAATACAATAAATAAATAAAGACAAATGAAATTACAATAAATGACAATGAATTAATTGATTTACGTCAAAAATATAGTTAAGACGGACGATTTGGAGAAAAGAAAGGGAAATAAAAAGGATGGAAAATATGGATAGATTAAGGGTGATATTACGGCTAATAGTCGATTAATTACGTAATTAAAGGATTAGGTCAAAGCAAGAACAGAAATTCAGAGGCAGAATTCATCCCGGAACAGGTGCAGCATTGCTGCGTCCCTTAGAAGAGGTGTAGCTTTCACTGCGTCTAATCCTGAGGTGAATTCTAGCCGTGAAGTCGGAATTGCGAATTGTTTACGTTTGTTGGTGTATTTAAAGGTTGATTATCAATATTTGACTCGGGTGAAAGTGATTTAACGTGTTAATTACATACAAAACCGTCATAAAAGCGATAAAACATAAATTAAAATGGATTAAGACGGATTAGAAGCGAATAATAAACGATTTAGAACTAATTAGGTTTAATTATGAAGACAGAGACGAACTTGAGAGACGTGATAAACTGGAAATAAACGATGAAAACATGTACACAAGACGAATTCCAGAAACTTGATATAAACGAATCGAGCTTGCAAAATCCGGGTTTGATTTAATGACGAAAACCCGCAAATATGGATTATAAGGGATTTAAGTCGAAAATAAAACACGATAATTATTAAGAACGTATTAAAATTTATTATGTATAAAGAAAAAGAGAGAAAAATAAGAATATAAGAAAAAAAAGGAACGAAATAGTAGAAAACTGAGGAAAAAGAAGAAGAGCAGAAACAGCGGCAGCCTCTGGAAGAGGCGCAGCTATTGTTCCGTTTCTTCTCGACGTCTGGTTACTGCTAATCCGTAAAAACGGTTTAATAAAAGGGTTTCTTGAAGTCGATTTTAAGCATACTTTTGACGTATTACTTACAATAATTAGTACGAAAGTAAAAAGATGATAAAAAGGTGGGATTTACACCCTCAGACTTACATGTTTGACAAAACGAGATTAACTAAGTTAACGTTTAGTGATTGCTCAACTCGAATGTATGTAGAAAGTGCCCTCGTTAGAGGATTTAGATTAAATTGATTGATGTGTAGTGTTCAAATTGGTCGGTCATGCAACGTGACTGGAACTCAGAATGATCTGAGCTTACGTGGTCGATTGATCAAGCATGTAGGCTTCGAATGCTTAGAGCACGGTCTTAGAATGCAAAGGGAGAAAAGAAGGGCGGACACTCGCGTGAAAAATATGTGGAACGAAGGTCCCTATATATACTAAAATATGTGAAGAGTTTTGGAATAACCTAAACTTTGGAAACAAATCACGGAAAAGTCTGAAAACAGGCAGAAAAGAGCTGGGGAAGAGGTGCAGCAGCTGCTGCGATCCTTCGAAGAGGCGCAGCATCTGCTGCGTCATTTCCCCAGAGATTTCCTCCTGCGGAAGAAAGAATTCCGCGTTTCTTTTAGGGAATTGCGGTGGATATCTACTTTCTTATTTCGTAAAATAAGATTTATGGGATATATTTTACCAAAAGATATTAAATTAATTTATGGAATAAATATCCGGAATATTCTAGGACATTCCGACTCGGCATTTTAAAACGGTTTCTTAGAAAATGATGCGGTTTTTGACCCGGACTCCAAATGAACTCTAATTACTGTCAAAACGACCGTATTGGCGCGTAGATGACGGCCAAGGGGTAGACACAAGAATTTGAGCTATCACTTGATGACGATAAACTTACGGCCTGTCATAAATCATTCCGCGTACCAAACATGCGGCCCAATCATCACTGGGTGGGTGGCGGGAGGTGCAGAAATAAGATATCTACAATAAGGGACTTCTTCTTCATCAATGGGCACATCCGAACTTTGATAGGTGATACCGCTCCTCAAACAATTAGCTTTAACTTGCTCATGTGCTTGCTTATCTTGAGGGGGAAGATTTCCGGGCTGTTTTGATGCATTTTGAACCGCTAATTGAGCAACTTGAGTGTCTAGCATCTTATTATGGGCAATAAGTTCAGAAATTTGAGCCGTTTGCTTTTGTTGAATTTGTAAACTTTGTTTCAACAAAGCTTTCATCTCAGCCATATCATTGTTAGGGGCTTGTGGAGGAGGTTGCATTTGTTGAAAGCTTCCTTGACTTTGCCTAACAAAATTCCCTTTTGGTTGATTACCATGATTTTGAGGAATTATATAAGCATTCTGCTGCGAGGCTTGAGCAAAAACATTCTGACTCCTTTCAGGGAAGAAGTTAGATTAGGGAGTACCTTGCTTGAAAGACTGGAAAGCATGGACTTGTTCAATGGTACTCATACACTTGGCCGCAGTGTGGCCATCTATCCCTTATCTCTCACAAAACACCCCTTGTTGAACAATATGAACCGTTTCTTGCTTGTTATCCAAAGACTGAGATGTCTTTAATTCAGCTATTTGAGCCGTTAAGGCCACCAGCTGTGCCGCAATAACGTTGTCTGAACCACTTCCTCTCTTGCTACCTCTGGGGTTACCATACTCAGCAGTGCGAGTAGCTAACTGATCAATCAACTTCCAAGTATTACCATCATTATTATTATCCTGGAATCTCCCATTGGCAGTGGAATCACACAAAGCTCTGTGATCGTCATACAACCCGTTGTAAAACTGGTTGCAAAGGAACCAAATCTAGAAGCCACGATGAGGGACGGATCGAACTAGCCTTTTGAAACAAAGCCATGCCTCATTAAGGTCTTCGGTAGGACCATGTTTAAAACTCGTAATCTGGCTTCTAAAAGCATTAGTCTTCTGCGGTGGAAAATACCTCTTATAGAATACAAGAGCTAGTGAAGTCCAGTTAGTGATTGATTAAGTCTCCATATCCAAGTCACGTAGCCATTGTGCTGCATCATCTCTCAGAGAGAAAGGAAAAAGATTCTGTTTAACTTGATCTTGAGTCACCCCAGCAGTCAAAGGAATAGAACAACAATATGTGACAAATTCTCCATGTGCTTGGCAGGGTCCTCTCCAGCTTTTCCTTCAAATATATTTCGCTCTAACAAGCTTATATAAGACGGTTTGATCTCAAAGGTCCCTTTATCCGTGGTAGGGAGCTTAAAGCCTTTGGGAATAGAATCAATGGGGGGCGGGAGGGGGGTTCGGAATGCCTTGCCAAGGTCAGCATCTTCAATGTTGTAGGAGTAGCGGGTGCAGAAATAAGTGTGTCCTCTTCAAAGGACGAATCTTCTGCGAAAGTAAAACGCTCGTATTCAAGTGTACTCAAGTCTTCCACCTGACTTACTTCTCTTTGAAATTTGCGTCTATAGCGAAAAGTCTTCTCTGGCTCGGGATCAAAAGGTACAATCTCCGACCTGTCAGACCTGGGCATACATGAAAACAACAAGAAAATATCAAAATGTCTCAAGGAACTGATGCTCCTTGAGACAAAAGATAAAAATAAACAAAAACAAACAGAAAAATTGTTGTCTCCCCGGCAACGGCACCAAATTTGATAGGGTTATTTTCAGTCGTTGGCATATCAAAATAATCCTAAATTACAACTAACTGGTAGCTAGTGGAAAGAAAGGGTCAAATCCACACGGAGGCGAGTTAAATAATCTAGTTTGTTTATATTTAAGTTCGTCTTAAAGGTAAGAATTTTATGAGGTTTTTTGTTTGTTTGATTTCTAAACTAATTGCGATGTAAATAAAGACAAATTCAATAATATTAAAGAGTCTAGGGATTGGGTTCATTAGGTAGTCATCCAAGGGTGAGATATAATTCACTGATTGAGCAATTTATATTGTTGAAAGTCATACGATCGGTCGATTCTAATATGTCTTTTTAGATCTAAACTTAACATGCGATCGCTATTATTAAATCAGTCTAACTCAATTATCGGTGCCTATACAAGTCTTAACCCGGTCGGTGAAAATCCTAGTTTGCAAGGCTAATTAACCAATTTTGATCAGTAATTAATTAATTAGATGTAAGACAACAATTGAACTGTAACACCCCCATCTACCAAGGAGCCTTAATAAGACCTTCCCTAGCAGATAAGGGCGTTACCATCTTGGTTGCCCGAGGTCAGTAATAATCAAATGTCGATAAAAGAACGTTTATGTTATATTACAAGTGATTTAAACCAACAAACGATATATGAAAGATACAACTCAAAACTACTATCTGCTATGTGAAACTATTTCTGCCATGACTCGTGGTAGACTCATCCCTCTAAAACAAAGAGACAACACAACAAAACCACGCATAGTGGATCACGACAGACACAAAACAAAGAGACAACACAACAAAACCACACAAGGTCAATAACTGAGATAACAGGTATAAAAAAGCAGACACAACACAAGTACAACAACACACATACCACACCTCCTCCAATCACACACCTCTGACTGCCCGAAGGTCCAGTCCTGCCAGTGGGGGACCGCAGCCGTTCCCACCTAAGCCCCGCTGATCTCTCCGAGTGATAAACCCATGTTCCTTAATGTGCACATCCCTTCTGTGCCGGGTTCCACAGAAGGAGAATCAAGAGCGTGAAGCCACTCCCGCAAGTGACTCCACTCAGCCAAGGTCGCACCTCGAGAACCACATACAAACAATCACAACCAGCTATACAAACAGCAATCACCATCTACAATTCCAACACAATGTTAATCAACTACCATAACCAATCAACAATAAAGACACTAATCCAATCATACACCAACGAACAACTCTCTAGACATTCAACAGTACTGAGTAGGCGAACCTACCTTTAGCAAACCGAAGCGATTCCGCATTCGATCACAAGATACCAATCAACCATGAAAACCACCTATACAACCATTACAACCATCTATTACTACCACCATAGCGATGACTGGGAACAAAGATGACGATGATGATGATGACAACATACCTATACAAAGCAATCTGGCATCAAAACCGCTACCCGGCTCAAGCATCCCATTCCTAAGGTGTACTCACTCACAAAGGCATCAAGAAGGTGAACCATGGTGAAAGAGAAGATATATGACAACATTTAGGTTTAGGAAGAAGGTAGAGAAATTATTTGGGGTTTCACGATTTACGACTTATAATTCCCCGCTGCAAACCCGTTACTCGATCGAGTGGCTAACTTACTCGATTGAGTGGCATCTACTCGATCGAGCTCCCATGCTACTCGATCGAGTAGCCTCAGCTAGATCGAGTAACACACATCTCAAGCCTCACATCGTTATCAGCCATCACTCTTAAGGTTTCCGAAGGCCAAGGCAGGTGTCTAAGGTCAGTTAACGGGTCCCTAAAAGGACGGTTATTAAAGTCTTCCCCCCTTAAAAGAACTTCGTTCCTGAAGTTCGACTCACCCTCCCGCACGACACAAGGTCAAAGGAATCAAGGCAACCACCATTGTTCGTCCGACACAAGTCAACACAACCGTTTAGAAAGACCATCCGGCTATGAATGTTCATCAACCATCATCATCATCTACCTTAGCACATATTACACAATGCGACTTTCTATCAAATCACCAACTTCCTATTGAGTCACTGGCCGGACTATATCTTTTCGGTAACTTGTCGTTAGGAGCACCTAGACCAAAACACAATTTATAGCTTCACAAACAACTCTACAATTATTAAAGAGGCAAGTAAAGGTCGGATCCCAAGAGACGGGAATGGAGATGAGATTTCTATTGCAACTAGTGGTGTTTTAGGGGTGTCACAATTGGGGTTGATGTAGAAGGTCACTAAACTAAATAGCAATGAAAGTAAACAAGCAAGATGAATTAAAAGGGTTGTAAGCAATTGATAAAAAGCACTAGGGTGTCATGGGGTCATAGGGGATTCATGGGAATTGATCATACAAACATGTTCTCAAATTATAAGCAAGCAATTATTGTTGTGATGGATTGAGTTGGTTTATGTCTTACGATCCTAGGAAAGTTTGGGTCCCGGAGCCGAATCGATTAGATTGTGCAACACCTACAAGTCGACTTAGTCTCCCCTACTCAACAACATGCATGGTCTAATGAGACTCGAGTTGGTTTATGTCTTACAAGTCTCATTGAAAAGATAGGTGATGGGTAAAAAATGCAAGGATTCATAGGCTCGCATTTCATCAAACATAACATGTGCATGAGTTGAGATCATAACAAGCAAGCAAATAAACCATGAAAACATATTAATTTAAGCATGAATCATTCCCCATGTTGATTTCCCCTAATTACCCATTAACCTTAGCTAAGTGACTTCTCACTCATTATCATGTTGAACATGCTAGTAAGGTTGTCAATCATACCAACAAAGTGAAACATGATGAATAAATAAAAGTAATTAGCAATAACTAAAAAGGGATTAAGAGAATTATACCTACTAATGATTCCAATAATAAAGCAAAGAATAAAAGAAGTACTTGATGCTTGATTGAGAGGTTGTCAATCTCCCAATAATAACCCAAATAATCTTCAATTACCCAAAATAAAGGATGAACAAAAGAGAGATTAAGGAAATAAAACTTGTATTAAAACTTGATTACAAAATTAAAGAGAGATTTGATTGATATTAACTAATCTAGAGATTGCTAAGAAGAACATGTTCTTCTAATTAGACTAATGAGGTATTTATAGTGGGGATTAGGTGTAGGAATTAGGGTTAACTAAGGGCTTAAATGATGATTAAGTCCCTACTTAAGGAAACGCCGGTATTTTTGGAAGGATGGGCATCTTTCTTTGAAGCTTGAAGAAACGAAATGGTCTGCCTGGGAATCCGTGCGTCTTAGGAACGGGACGGGCGGATTCGAGGGTCTCTGCCCGGGCGTCTTTGGGAGAAGATGGGCGTCTTCTGGAGTTGCTGCCCGGGCGTCTTGTGGTGAAGACGCTCGGATTGTGGTGGTGGAGGACGAGCGTCTTCAGGACAATCCGCACGGATTGCCGGACAGTCTCATTTCTTCTTCCTTTCTTCCCTTTTCTTCATAAAATCCTTGGGGATTTCCTCGGGGATGCAAGGATCATTTCTCATCATTGCCCATCTACTATAGTATGTACAAATGTCTTCTAATCTTGTCTCTCCTTGATGCTTGGTCATTGAATTCAATCAATTTAGTCTCGTTTTGCCATGAAAATGCAAGGTTTGCACTCCTTTCCTACCAAGGGATCTAAACCTCAAAGAATATGCAAAACAAAGAACTAAAGACAATAAATGACCCAAATATGCACTAGAAAGCATGGGACAAGGCTAATTCGGGGACTAAATATGCTCTAATTATGGTCACATCAAATATCCCCAAACCGAACCTTTGCTCGTCCCGAGTAAAGAGGTGACAAAGACTACGACCATTATTTAAACTAACCTAATAACATCGCCGATATGAGACAATTAGTGGGTCTCACTCCGCCCCTTCAACTCACAACAAGACAACCATGAGGTAGGATGCCTTCTTGCAAGGCAAGGTGGGTCTTGCCAAAATGGCGACACATCCAAACATTAATCACACAAAACAAGTAATGGATGCATCTACAAAAGAATAGCCACTCTCCTCATCTAAGTGGCGGAAATTATCTACAAGGGAAGCAATTCAAGGGTACACACTCCTTCATAGATGCAATTTCTTCAAACTACTAAGTCTAGAAGGATACCAATAAATCACCTCCAAGTTGTGTCAAGCTAGGGTACCTTTGTCCTCAATCGTTAAATGCTTTTATCAAGAATAGACTCCCTATGGTGCTAGAAACACTGGAGGATCGCGAAATTCCCCCTCTTGCCTAGACAAGAAGAAGGGTCGTCCCCTCTCTACCATGCACAAAAATAGATACGATGGATAAAGGGATCAATAGATATTTGAGTTTCACTTTGGGAGTTTGCTTTTGTTTTTTTTGTTTTTCCCCCCAATTTCATGTGGCATATAACATTTGAGAACACTTTCTTGCCATTTCTTTTTGATTTTTGGCATTTCAACACTTGACAACTTTCAACTTTTCTTTGCATTTTTCTTTTGAACATTTTAAAAGTCACCCCATATGTAGTGAGGGTGGCTTATATTTGATGCTTTAAGAGTCTATTTTTGCTCCTCTTTTCATTTGATGCATTTTTGCAAACTTTCTTTCACTTTTCATTTCATTGAACTCAAATTGATTTCTTTTTGTGCCCATTTCCCTTTGATGACAAAAATATGGTAGAACATGGATGATGGATGGATGGATGCATGGTTTCAAGGGTCACCTTGGAATAAACGGTAGCCAAGGAGTTATCACACCACAAGGTACTCTTGACTAGGCCTTAATCCATGGGTCAAAGGATACTAGCATGACACATCCTAGGGTGTTTTAAAAGTATTCTAACAAGCAAAGTCTTAAGAAGAAAAAGCATCTACTAGGGCCTATATACACTTGTCAAGCTTCCCAAGTAGACGGTTTCACAAAATTTTTCTAACATGCAAGCTACATGTTATGATGCAACTAACATATATACATCCTAGTACAAATTATTATATTAACTAATATGGCATATACACTAAATGAAAGTCCTAAGTTCACATTGTTGTACCGCATCAATCAAAATAAAGCCACATAGTCATTAACATAAAGAGGAAAAAGGAGATTGGAGAATTCATACCATGCGGTCTTCAATATCCTCATGTCTCGGATGTGGCGTAGTCGATCAATGTGAACAAGGGTAGAACAAACACAATATATACAAACAATATATACATGACTACACTACAAAGGAAATGAACTTGTTTTTGGTTTTTCAATTTTTCAAATTTTTATGGTTTTTTCGAAATTTTTCAATTTTTTTGGATTTTTTAAATAAAAGATAATTTAGAATTCCCCATCCCCACACTAATATGGGCATTGTCCTCAATGGCCAAAATGATGGGAAATCATGTAAGCATGATGCATGAATTCTACACTAAATGCAAGCTACACTAATCTACACTACATGATGCATGGGTTTTTGTTTATGACGGAGAGCGTAATTTAGATTACCTCCCGTTGTGTATGCATGTACTTCCCCAAACCGAGTTTGACATTATTTCTAATGTCCTAAGGTTGGGTGTAGTTCATGCACACACGATGCAATGCATGAAACTAAATTTGTCATTTTCGATTTTCAAAAGTGGGAACAATAAAATAAGAACACCTCAATGGGGCCGAGGTGTTAGTCCTCTATGTTGCTAGGACTACTTCAACCATGATCAAGATAAAGTAAATAAAACAAAGAAGTAGACAAACCTCAAGAGGGTAGGAGCCTCCAAAGCTTGCTAATCTTAGAAGTGGACTCATCACCACTTCCCTCTTCACTTTCTTGTTCACTTTGTTCATCATCCTCTTCTTCTTCTTCACTAGCCTCTTCATCAACGCTATCATCAACCGCATCACCGACAACCTCATCGTCACCGGGAATCTCACCCCTAGATGCACTCGGAAACAAGACTTCCCTATTCTCCCAACTAGGAAAAGGACATGAAGGATCAAGTAGTCCTTGCCTAGCTAAATGAAGGAGGGGTGGATATTGGGCTAAGTAAGCATCTTCCCGATCCTTAAAAGCTTGCTTGTGCATCCCTTGCATAAGAAGAGTCATATAATCTTTGCTTGCTTCAACACCTTCGGGTTTGAACTCTTGGTACTTGAAAGGATATGCTGGTGTGACAATGAAAGAGGAGGGTATTTCAATTTCATCCCTTCGTTGTCGGATAATGTATTCGGCCTCTTTTGAGAGGGGAAGGAGATAGTTGGTCTGATGGACACTTAAACGACAAATCTTCGAAGGCAAAGTAAAAGATCTAGCCTCACTAGTGAGCCACCCATACTTGGTGTCAAGAGGGTTATGAGAGACCCACTTGTATTTGTTTATCATAGTATCCAAATCAATGAGATGACCACCCTTTTTCGCCACATACTTGCTATCCTTATTGAAGTTCGGATCAAAGTATTTAGCCAAATGAGTGACTAGACCTCCATTCACAATAACGGTAGTGCCTTGCTTCCCACAATCAACATTTAGCCATCTATCCACCAAAAGCCTTAGAGAGTTGAAAGGCTTGGTGAATTCCCTTCCAATGTTTAAGGCCGACCCAAGAAGAACAAAATCGAGCTTGGTAAAGTGGTTGGTGTCTTTTCTTGCAATGATGGTGTTCCCTATGACCTTGTACCACACTCTAATGCCCGGATGGTGGACTAATAGAGCGCGACTAGCATAATAGTTCTCAAATTTCATTCCGGAAATCGCCTCCCAAAGAGGAGCGGGGTCATACTTTCCAACATTCTTGAAATAACTAGGTGAATCACTTAGACCCAATACTTTACCCATTTCTTTAAAGGTGATGCGCCTACTAACATTAGCTAGGCAGAACTCGATGTTTTCCATAGTCTCAACCTTTGTAACTTTCAAAGAACTCAAGAATTCTAAGGTAAGGGAGGGGTATTTCAATTCTTTTGTTGTAAACAATTTGCCCAACCCCATGGCTTCAAAGAAGGCTCTAGCTTGCTCAAGGACACCCAACTTATCTAAGGCATCTTCACAAATGAACTTGGTGGATAGAAAGGATTTTCTAGCATACTTGGCAAAAGTTTTCCTATGGGATTTGGAAATGAAAATTACCTCCGGATAGTTCGAAAGTTGAGCAATTTCCGGAGTAGTAGATGTTGTTGCTTCCAAGGGAGGTTATTGTTGTTGCACTTCCAAGTTTGAGCTAGCTACCACCATAGCCAATGAGGCTTTCTTTGCTTGAAGACTCTTTTGTCTTGTTGAGAGTGCCTTTGCCTTTGGTGCCTTTGTTGCTCCTTTTGTCCTTGCCATTGATGCTTGAACCAAGAAAAGAGTGAAAATCTTCAATTTCCAAGTGTACCCAAATCGATTTTAACATGAAAGGCTTTGCCTTTATAAATTCAAAAATCGACTCAAAGGTTGAAGATTTTGGTGCTTGGTTTGATTTTTGTTGAAATAGGAGTGATTAATTTTTGTTAAAAGGATGTTTTGATTTGATTTTGATGAATGTGGTTGAGGAAATCTTGTTTTTGTGATGGAGAGGATGAGGGTTTTGAGTTTTTGGGGTTTATGGGTAGTGTTTTGAATGAAGGAATGAAGAAATGAATGTGGGAGGGGGTCTATAAAAGACCCGAAAAATTTGAAATGCAGGAGGAAGACGGGCGGCTTTCCTTCGGGACGCCCGGATTCTGTCTGTTCTAGGTTGAGAAATTCTCGCCTAAAGACGGGCGTCTTCCAGCAAAGACGCACGGATTGTTCAGCTACGAGACGGGCATCTTTCACTGAAGACGGGCGGATTCCTTTCCAGGGAATTTTCTTGTTTTTCTCAGCCAAAAAGACGGGCGTCTTCTCTTGCACGATGGGCGTCTTTCTGAGGATGGGCGGATTATTTTGCAGGACGCCCGGATTTGTTAACAGTCCTAAAATTTCAAAAATTCAGCTCATGAAGGACGGGCGGATTCTGACCAAGACGCCCGGGTTGCCTGAAGACGGGCGGGTTCTCTTGAAAACGCTCGGATTCTCCCCCTTTTACCCGGATTCAGTTCCATCCGTGTACTTGCATATCCCTTGTCATTTTTCATTCTTCAAAATCTCGTGTTCTTCATTGTGGGGGCACTACTAAGGCATGAATAGCCTAGGCAATTGCTATCCCCACACTAAGCTAAAGCACTACACATCAATTGAAATCATTAGTCCCTCCCTCACTTCTCTCAAAAATGATAATTATCTTGATTAAGGCACAAAAATCCAAAAAAATGACAAAAATGCAATTCAAGAATTAAAATGCGAGTTAGGGAGTTAGAAATATTTACAAATGGTGGTTTAGGGAGGACTCCACCAAACTCTCATCCTTAGTGAGATGTCATGGGGGCATGTCCAAGGTGTTGTTGATGTTGCTCAACACCTTGAAGAAGTAATCAAAAGCTTGTTTCAATAGATCTTTGTCCTTGTTGTCGGTCTTCATCGATAGCATTACCAATATAGGGATTGAAAATCCCTTCAAACTCATCGTCCCAAAGACCACAAACTTCATCTACTTGATCACTAAAGATCTCTTGAGTTGATAGAGACAACTCTCCCATTTTCTTGTCTTAGCCAATGAGGCCATCTTCTTCATTGCTTGACTTTGGTGAGCTTTTCAAGCTCTCTTTGTTACAATTCACTTGCTCTTTGAATGGAGCATCTTCAATTTTCTTCTTCCATTGGAGTTCCGACTTCTTCCTATCATCCTTCCGGCTATAATGATCAATCATAAAACATGGTTCATGCAAACGGGGTGCTCTCATGGTCTTGTCAAGATTGAAAGTTATGCTCTCATCTCCCACTTCTAGAGTGAGCTCTCCATGTTTTACATCAATCACCGCATCCGCGGTGTGTAAGAAAGGTCTTCCTAGAATGATTGGAATGTTGGAATCTTCTTCCATATCAACAATGACAAAGTCCACCGGGATGAAAAATTTCCCAATTCGTACGGGAACATCTTCCCATATCCCTAATGGTGTCTTCGTCGATCTATCGGCCATTTAGATTGTGATATTGGTGCATTTAAGCTCTCCCATCCCCAACCTTTTACTCACCGAGTACGGCATAACACTCACACTAGCCCCAAGATCACATAAGGCTTTGTTGATCGTGGTGTCGCCAATGGTACACGGTATTGAGAAGCTTCTCGGATCCTTGAGTTTTGGAGGTGAACTCCCTTGAAGTATTGCACTACTCACCTTAGTGAAGGCGATAGTCTCAAGCTTCCGGATCGACTTCTTATTTGTGAGGATGTCTTTCATGTATTTCGGATAGGCCGGCACGTGATTGATTAATTCCGTGAAAGGAATTGAGATTTCCAAATTCTTCACAATTTCCATAAATTTTCCATGTTGGTCATCAAATTTGGGCTTGGCTTGACGACTTGGAAAAGTAAGTCTAATCACAATGGGCTCCTTCTCCATGATCTTGTCTTCATTTTTCTTTGAAATTTCTTCTTTTGATGGTTCTCCATCCTTGGAGTTTTGCACAATTTCTTCCTTGTCACTAGCTTCCACAACTTCATCCTCAACTTGCTTCTTCGGTGCTTCATACCTTGTACCACTTCTCAAGTGAATGGCACTAACCGTTTCATGTCTTGGGGGATTACTTTGAGGTGGTAATTGCCCCTTTTGTCTTTGTGAGCTTGAAGATACTAGTTGAGTCAATTGGGTTTCCAACATTTTGGTGTGAGCTAGGATGTTGTTGATGGTGGTTTCCTTTGCTTGACTATCCTTTTGCATTTGAGTGAAAAATTCTTGTTGATTCTTTTGCATTTGAAGGACCGCTTTTTGAACATCAAAACCTTGGTCATTTTGTTGATTGTAAGGAGATTGATTTTGGTAACCTTGGTTTTGGTTGTAAAAGGGTCTTTGATTTTGGTTTCTCATGGGAGGTGGGGTGTATGTTGTTTGAGGGTTTTGAACATTTTGGCTTTTGTATGAGAGATTTGGATGGAATTTGGTGTTTTCATTGTAATAGTTAGAATAAGGGGTACCACTCTTGTATGCTTGGAAAGCATTCACTTGTTCAATTGTTCCCCTACATTCACTTTGGTCATGTCCCAAAGTTCCATAATTCTCTCATATCCCACTTGGGATTGATGAAGATGCCGTCATGGCATTAACATGATGCTTTGGTGATTTTGAGGCTTCTTCAAGTCTAGCCACAGCCTTTTCAAACTTCAAATTGATGGTATCTATGTGAGCACTAAGTTGAGCACCCAATTGAGTAACGGAATCCACTTCATGCTTTCCTCCTCTAGTAGCTTTGCGAGGTCTACTATATCGTGAGTTATGGACCACCATTTCCTCAATTTTGTTCCAAGTTTGATTGTCATCAACTTCGGTGAACATTCCATTTGATCCCATGTTGAGAATGTTCCTTGAATCTTCATATAGACTGTTCCAAAATTGTTGTACCAAGAACCACTCGCTAAGTCCATGGTGAGGACATGAGCGACAAATTCTTTTGAACTGCTCCCAAGCTTCATACAAAGATTCTTCATCCCCTTGCTTAAAACCCGTAATTTGAGCTCTTAGCATGTTAGTCTTTTCCGGTGGATAGAACTTTTTGTAGAAAGCTAGAGCCAACTTCTTCCAAGAATCAATTCCGAGAGTAGCCTTATCAAGGCCCTTCAACCATTGTTTCGCGGTGCCAATTAGAGAAAAAGGAAATAAGACGCATCGAATTTGGTCTTGAGTTACACCGGTTTGAGAAATCGCATCACAATAGTCACAAAAGGTCTCCATATGAGAGTGAGGGTCTTCACTAGGCATCCCCCCAAATTGGCTTGTTTCGACTAATTAGATAAATGCGGATTTGGCAATAAAATTTCCGGTTAGATGTTGTGGTGTGGGAGTACCATTGGGTAGGTTCTCCTCGGTGGGTACGGAATGTGATGAAAACTTAGGCATTGTGGGTTGATTTTGTGTTGTATTTTGTGTTGGGTTCTCCTCACCTTCTCTTGCAAAAGGGTTGATGAACTCAATAGTTGGTTGAATATCTACAACCTCACCAATACCTCTCAAATTTCTCCTAGCAAGTCTTCTATTGGTCGTCAAAGTTCTTTCAATTTCACGATCAAAAGGTAACAAGTCACCTTGTGACCTTCTAGACATGCAAAATATCAAACAACTCGAAAACAATTAGAACAAACCTTGAGGAGTTTTACTTCCCCAAGGCAAAGAAAGACACAACTAATAACAATATAAGAAAATCTAAATCAAGTTAACACCGTCCCCGGCAACGGCGCCATTTTGATGTGGGTGATGTCGTCGGGTCACATCCAATCAAACACATTTATAATACTCAACATACAACTAGTTAGTGGTAAGTCGAGGTCGATCCATGGGACGGTGGTTACTCACTTCATTCAATCTAATTATGGTTGTGCTTGGGGTTGTCACAATTATAATGGGTTGATGATTCTAATCTAATAAAAGCAATAAACAAGCAACAAAAGGAAAGATGTAAACAATTGATTAAAAATGCTAGGATATCATGGGGTCATAGGGGAGTCATGGGAATTGATCATACAAACATGTTTTCAAATTATAAGCAAGCAATTATTGTTGTGATGGATTGAGTTGGTTTATGTCTTACAATCCTAGGAAAGTTTGGGTCCCGGAGCCGAATCGATTAGATTGTACAACACCTACAAGTCGACTTAGTCTTCCCTACTCAACAACATGCATGGTCTAATGAGACTCGAGTTGGTTTATGTCTTACAAGTCTCATTGAAAAGATAGGTGATGGGTAAAAAATGCAAGGATTCATAGGCTCGCATTTCATCAAACATAACATGTGCATCAGTTGAGATCATAACAAGCAAGCAAATAAACCATGAAAGCATATTAATTTAAGCATGAATCATTCCCCATGTTGATTTCCCCTAATTACCCATTAACCCTAGCTAAGTGACTACTCACTCATTATCATGTTGAACATGCTAGCAAGGTTGTCAATCATACCAACAAAGTGAAACATGATGAATAAATGAAAGTAATTAGCAATAATTAAAAAGGGATTAAGAGAATTATACCTACTAATGATTCCAATAATAAAGCAAAGAATAAAAGAAGTAATTGATGCTTGATTGAGAGGTTGTCAATCTCCCAATAATAACCCAAATAATCTTCAATTACCCAAAATAAAGGATGAACAAAAGAGAGATTAAGGAAATAAAACTTGTATTAAAACTTGATTAATTGTTGATTACAAAATTAAAGAGAGATTTGATTGATATTAACTACTCTAAAGATTGCTAAGAAGAACATGTTCTTCAAATTAGACTAATGGGGTATTTATAGTGGGGATTAGGTGTAAGAATTAGGGTTAACCAAGGGCTTAAATGACGATTAAGTCTCTACTTAAGGAAACGCCGGTATTTTTGGAAGGATGGGCATCTTTCTTGAAGCTTGAGGAAACGAAATGGTCTGCCTGGGAATCCGTGCGTCTTAGGCATGGGACGGGCGGATTCGAGGGTCTCTGCCCGGGCGTCTGTGGGAGAAGACGGGCGTCTTCTGGAGTTGCTGCCCGGGCGTCTTGTGGTGAAGAGGCTCGGATTCTGGTGGTGGAGGACGGCCGTCTTCAGGACAATCCGCACGGATTGCTGGACAGTCTCATTTCTTCTTCCTTTCTTCCCTTTTCTTCATAAAATCCTTGGGGTTTTCTTGGGGATGCAAGGATCTTTTCTCATCACTGCCCATCTACTAAAGTATGTACAAAGGCCTTCTAATCTTGTCTCTCCTTGATGCTTGGTCATTGAATTCAATCGATTTAGTCTCGTTTTGCCATGAAAATGCAGGGTTTGCACTCCTTTCCTACCAAGGGATCAAAACCTCAAAGAATATGCAAAACAAAGAACTAAAGACAATAAATGACCCAAATATGCACTAGAAAGCATGGGAAAAAGGCTAATTCGGGGACTAAATATGCTCTAATTATGGTCACATCAGTCACCACATACACGTTGTACACAAGAACAACCAACTCGACTACTACTTGCACACATCTCCGGTTAGTACTCATATGTAAACCAATCCAACTACCAGTCTATTCTGCCATCAATTACATGTCAACAACCATCAGTTACAAAACACCCAAAAGCAACAATTGTATTACAGATACACAACAACATCTCATTCATACTAATTCTTTTAATTCAACTCTATTACCCAGTCGTGCAACAACAATTCTATTATTTAACCGCTAACATTCAATTACATGACGACATAGTGAAGCATTACTTGAAAACAAGACACAACAACATGTTAATTTATTCAACAATTACAAACTACTACTCAATTGTACAATAACCACTACGAAATTACCCAAACAACCATTTAAATACTTAAAAATTGTCATAAAAATACTATACAATTGCCATAATTACGTCATTTTCCACGCGACATTACTCTTCCCCTCATAAAAGGAACTTCGTTCCCGAAGTTCACCAACAAAACAACTTTACTATTACACAAGTCGATAAATTATTATTTCACCTTGACATTACGATAATTCACGACCACTATGCGTCCTTGACATTACATATATATATGACTCATTTATGCGAAAACCAACAAAAATTGCACAACGCAACACATCCTGTCAGCAACTATCATCCATGTCATCAATTAATTTCTTATGCGACCATACCGATTATGCAACAAGAATTATAACCATTATACACTACATTTCCGTAGACAATTTGATTTAGCATACGAAATTATATAACCATCACCTAAATTGTATAAATCATACAGATATGCACAACTGTATAACCACCTCTAAGACGGGACAATGATATAATATACCCACAATAAGAAACATTATAACAAGAACCACCAACTTGATGGTCTAAACGAATGTTAAAACGAAATAAACATCGTACAGAGTTACTCGATCGAGCTCGTAAGGCACTCGATCGAGCTGGCGTTACTCGATCGAGTTTATCTGTGATACTTCAAATATTTTGAATTATTGTTGTAGCACTTTTTGATAAGTTGGTGTAGTTGATAATAGTAAATGGATAATTGTGTTATCATAAGTTGGAATGGTGATTAGTTGCGTGGATGGTTATGGTCGTTGTTATAGTATCTCTGGGCGAACTTCGGAACGAAGTTCATTTTAAGGGAGGAAAACTATAATACCCCGTATTTTGAAAATAATTTATGAGAATAATTTATGTAATTTAAATAATTAATTAATGGCATTTTTAATAATAATTGCAAATAAGACGTTAATTAAATAATAAAGTAAGTAAGCAAGTCGGGAATCGGGCTTAGCTAGTAATAAGGCCTTGGGCCTTGTGAAATAGATATGGGCTGATTATATTAGGCCTAGTATGAGTGGTAGTCGAGATTTGAAACGAGATTTAATAATAAAATAATAATAATAATAATAATAATAATAATAATATGGTAATTACATATTTTTCCTAATTGATTTGCATATAAGCTTAACCTTCCTATATAAATAGAAGACAACCTAAAACAATAGATTTTATTCTTCAAAAGAATCTAAAAATAATTGATTAAAGAGAGAAGGGAGACCTAAAGACGGAATGGGAATTTAGCAAAATCAATTTATCGCCTTAAGGTAATACTTTAAAACTGTCTCATGTATATAATTTGCTATGTTATAACTCGTAAATTAGACCATCATAGGACTTGCTTTGACCGTGACATTGACCCTGGGACATCAAAGAATGGCCGGACCCACCGCTGACCACCGTTGACTGACGGGAAAGGGGGAAAGACAGGCGGTTTTGTGGGTGGTTACAAAGGGGACATCAGGTAGTTAATTGGGTAATTGAACCCCTAATCGTGACCATTATCACCTTGGTTATGGTTGGTTGGTCGTGGGGGGAGTAGTCGACCACCTTGGTGGTGTCGTGGTGGTCGTATATTGTGGTTTGCGGTGGTGGTAGTGGTCGGTTTAATGCAAAAACAGGGGAAGGTCTTGGGTTGTGACTGCGGTTAATTATGACAGTGTTTGTGGTTGTTCTGGGTGTGTCGAAGGGGAGTCGACACCATCAATAGAACCACCATGAGCCGTGGTAGCAATGATGGTGGCCAGTGGCGGCGTGGGGACCTGTGGTGGTCGTGGTTGTTGTGTTTAGTGTAGGTTATGTGTTCGGGTCGTGTAGGTTGTTCTGTTTTGTTGCTGATTGTGTGGGTCGTTTGTGTCGTGGCTAGGGTAGTAGGAAGGGTTGTGGTGACGGCAGTAGTGGCGGTTGTTGTTGGTGGTCATGAATGTTTCTGTAAAGCCGTCAGTTGTATAAGGTTGCGTCGGTTTCGAATGTTATTGTTGGGTCGTGGGAGTAGCAGCTAAGGCGTGACTTTAGAGCCATGTATGAAGGTGTTGGTAGTGATGGTTAGGGCAGTCTAGACCCGTGGTCATGGGTGGTTGAGTAGGTGGTGAGGAAGGAAGGCAACGGTGGTTGTGTGGCCGTAGGATAATAAGGGTGTTTGGGGGTTGAGTGAAACATGGGTAAACGGGTTGTGGGAGGAGTTATTTTCACATGAATTACGTAGGGTATTGTTTTATTGCGGGATTTGTTGGTTGGGTTGAGTCGGGTTCTTATAAGATGGGTTTTACGTATTATTTTACACGGAAAATAATTAATGTAAATAAATTATAATCGATTAAATTATGATAATGTATTGAATAATTAGTAGTTAAGTTATAAATATTATTTATCAATAGGTGACGGACTTGTTGAAACGGGTTTTTGAATTAAATTATATGAGATTATAATTAATTAATTTATAATTAATGGAATTAATGGAATTATTTGAATAAAGTATATAATTAGTAATTATAATAACTACTTGTCTAGGTGACGAAGTTGTGGGAAGCTGTGTTAATTGGATTTCTATTCATTTGGATTGCGTTATTAGAATTTGTTGACGAGGTAGGATAACTACTCAACTGGTTGTTATTATTGTAGTTCACATGAAATATTTATGACTGGAAGTACACTTGTTATATCGTTGTGATTGATTATTGTGGATTATATCCGGCTGATTATTATTATTTATCGTTGCATTCATATAAGCATGACATTTACATTAATTATCAGATTTATCTTAGCAGACATTACTTATAGTAATGTATAGTGGTTATCAGATTTATTCTGGCAGATGATTATAATCGTGAATATCTGAGGCAGGCCCCAGGCTGGCTCTGCAGACCGTCTGGTGGATATTTATCAACTATGTGTTGAGGCAGACATTACTTTATAGTAATATAGTGTGTTTTCTCACCTTCGGGTTGAGGATGCCCCGACCAAGGATTGGCGGGATGAATAGTGTTGCGAGTGATGAACTCGGCTGAATGGTTCTATTAAGTCACATCATGCATATTCATATTGTTATGGTCATCTACTAATGTTAGTTATTCCTACTCAACCTCGTGGTTGACAGTGTATTCGTGAACACCTGTGATGAACCATAATGGGGAACAGATTTGACAGGTACTAAAGATTAGCTGACTTGGGAGCTTATAGGAATGCGTGAGGATTTGGCCAGTCTACCTAGAAGTCTAGACCACATAGTTTATTTAATCACTTTATTTATTTCCGCTGCGAATTGTATATTATTTTATATTTTAGTTGGTGAATTTGAAATAAACATGTAATCGCTAAAGTTTAAATTAAAGTACTTTGGTTTGTTGTAGTTTGTTATTCACTACCTCGGGAAACCGAGATGGTAATAGTCCTATTTATTTGGGAATGTCTAACAAAAGGCTCCTGAATAAATGGGGGTGTTATATCATCAATTACTCGATCGAGTTAGACGAGATCAGAATGCATCCCAAATGTCACCCCTGCAGTTACTCGATCGAGTGAGGGGCACTCGATCGAGTAGCCACAGGTCGATATCCCCCCAATTCACCACTTCGTAAGGCCAAGGTAACATATAAATGAGTCGGAAATTCATTTCCAATACTAGCAACCTGCATAAAAGTATGGAAAGCATCAAAAGTATGGCCTTATGACCAAAATACAAACCAAAGTAAAACGAATGTATCAACCAAAACAAGTGCCAAAAATAAAAGGAGCATCATCACTCCAAGGTCTGCTCATCCATCATCTCATCTCCACCACTGCCTCCGGACATGCCCGCTCCAGCTGTACCCTCACCCGTGATGCCACTAGTGCCAGAATCGGCTCCCACTCGCCATGGTGCCAAGCAACCGTAGGGGTAACTCGTAGGCTCTCCCCAAGTATACCGCTTCACGCCAAAGGAATGGAAGACCCCGCTATCATCCCCAGCACCTCTCCACCACACCGGCTGAGCCGCCTCGGTCCCGATGTCCTGAACATAAGCTATCTCATGGAGGTTCCGGAGTGTTAAAGTGGCAGACACTCATTTCGTGAGCTCACTCACCCTCATCTCAGGACTCAAGAAGGAAGGATAGCTGGGAAACTGAAACTGTGGAGGCACAGGCTGCTCTGGCTGGGTCTCAGCCATCCTCTCCCTCACCCGTCGCAGTCCTCTCCCTACCCTAGGTTGTCTATCTTCAGGTCTAGCCTGATCCCTCTTCGTCGGCTCAGGCATCATCTCCAAAATATCAGCATCAATTAGGTAAAACTTTCGAGTAGGGAACTCCTCCTCATTATCTGAATCCGCAGCCACCACTGCTGCCGGTAGAGGCTTGGTCTCGGGAAGGCGCTCGGGGTCAGGCACCCTCATCCAACTCATCCCCCAAACTCTCCAGGCTAACTCACCACCCTCCAAAGCTCTCAACCATTTCTGGTCGAGAAAGTACTAACGGTCCAAGGAAGGCATCGTCGGGGTCAAAGGTATATAGGTCGAGGAGGCCTCAAAGGTGGTCAGTCTCTCCGCCAACCGTGTGGCAATGGTAGTGGACGTAGGCTTAAACGTGTGAAGTTGAACCACTTCAAAATCGTGTGTCTTTGCAGTTTTCGTTTTTGTTCATTTGATTACGTTCTTAATCACTTAGTTAATTAGGTAAAGTTTAATCAATAAACTTTAAGTAATTAATCACGTTGATATAAAATAAAAAGCGAGCATAAGTTTTTAAATTCTCAATTCACCCCCCCCCCCCTCTCGAGTATTTCGACTGCGATAGACTCTTCACTATAAAGTTTGATACAACCGTTAATCCAAAAACCAACTAAAGTGAATATAAAGTTCGACACAACAGCGGAAGACTCCTAGATGACTCGTGGTAACTCATGCCCAGCTATCCCTCGCGCATCTAAATCATACCTGCCCAACAACTGCTCACCATCCCCGAATGGATCACCATGATTTTTAAAACAATTAAACGGGGTCAGTTACTTGTTACACAATATAAGATAATACAACAACAACAACAATACACACAATTCTCCAACACTGCCACATCACCAATCACCAGACTAGCCTGATGGTCTAGCCCTACCAGATTACGGCCGCAAACAATAATCCACACCGTCAGTGGGGACCGCAGTCGTTCCCACCTAAGCCCGCTCATCTTTACCGAGCGCAAACCCATGTTCTTTAATGTGCACATCCCCTCTTGTGGCGGGTTCCACAAGAGGCGAATCAAGGGCGTGAAGCCACTCCCGCAGGTGACTTCACTCAGCCGAGGGCGCACCTCGCGAACCATACACAAACAACAACAACCAACTACAACATCAACAATTACCAACTCAATACGATATAGATCAATCACATTAATCAACCATCAACAACCAACCAATCATCTAATATAGATGTAAACAGTAACTGAGTAGGAAATCCTACCTGGAAATGCAATCACCAAAATCGTCATACAGCGAATCATAAACGTTCCTCTAAGAAATCAGCTCCTATCAATCATACAATCATACAATCAACTTCCAAACCAACAATACACCCAAAACCCCCAAATTACTCAATTAGGGTTTAAACCAAAATCAACAAAACAATATAAAAACTGTACTAGGATCTTACCCACAACGCGACGTTCTCAACGGCGTAAAGAACTCTGGATTCCGACGACACATGCCTTAGGATTCGATAGCAATACGAAAGACAAAAGTAACGTAACTTGTTTTATCTTTTGGTGAAACTTAAAATAGGGTAAGAATGAAAAGAAACTAACGAAAAGTGTTTATATATCCTTCTCGCGTTGCTATCAAAACCCGGCAAATAACCCGTAAAAACCAACATACTCGATCGAGTAAGTGACTTACTCGATCGAGTGGCCCCTACTTGATCGAGTTGCCCCTACTCGATCAAGTACCCATCAGACAGAACACTGTTTTGTACACAAAACTCACTTACTCGACAGAGTAAGCCTTACTCGATAGAGTACCCAACAACACATAAAACCTAAGTATTAAAGTCTTCTATCCTTAAAAATGAACTTCGTCTCCGAAGTTCAAACCCAACCTATAAGACATGAACACCTAAAACTAACTCCACCAACCATATCTACTTCCACAACACGGCTCACGATATCATCTCAACTATAGCAGAGCCTCTCGATACTAATTCCATAATACTACTTCCACAAATGCCACTAACTCCATCTCACTAACATATTATCCACTAGTAAATCCAATATCAAGACAATCCACCAAACAAGATCAACCGCCAAAATGGAATGTTACATTCTACTACCCTTAAAATGAACTTCGTCCTCGAAGTTTACTCATACTCATAAATATCATCGCCCAAACTGTCAGCATTATCGAAGTTTACTCACACTCATAATCGACAAACTACTACAAGCACTGCCATTACCTTTAATGAAATCAACCACAACACAAATCCATCCTTTATTCTACACCAACACTCAAACTTCCAAATATACTGCAATATGTACAGCCATCAAACTCTTTTTGTCGCATCCTACTCCTCTTAAGATAAATGTTACGTCCTCGTAACTCACTAATACTAGGTCCTTAGCTATATCTTCTCATTATCCTCATCACCACTGCATGTCAATGATAACCGCCTATAACCTCAACACTTACAACCATTCCTATATCCAAGGCTCTCTTACTCTAACAGTTCTCATACCTCAATTCATTCGGCACACCACCTAACATATACCACAAAATACTTAGCATAACCAGTACTCCAGTTCTTCCACATTACCGCCAAAACGACATACTCCTCTATACATGCACTTATCTCCATAATCATAACGCACGATCCACAATTGTTAACATGATACTAATTCCCAATACCTTATGCTCACTGTCCAAATAAATATTACGAACCACTTGCCGCTTCCAGCTCTGCGCACACGTTCCACAAATCTCTTGCCACAACTATGTCAACCATGTCTCATCTAAAACAAGATCAAAAGTACTCTAACAACCTCCCACAATTGTGTTCTATTAATAGGATATCACTATACCATGACAACAATGACCACATGCGCAAATCTCTTCCATATCAGACTCTACCCTCACTCCAAGCCGAAACTGTCAAGAAGCATCAATAAACAAAACAACCGTCTATATGTCCAAACCGAAACTCACAGGAAACAGCAGTAAACAAAACAACAATCTATATAACTGGTATACACTTTTGAAATTCGTCTCATAAGTATCCCGTGTACTCCACCACAACCGATGACGGCATCGCAACACCGCCACAAACACTCGCATCGCAGCACAAAAGTACCCGCATCACAACACAAAGTACCATGCTTGGACCGCCACCCGAGGCATAACAAGCACATCGATAGTCATCGCAACTTATACAATCCCATGGACACTGACTCAGTAGAACTTCCTTGACAAGAAAACTTCCTTAAAAACCGCTCTACTAGATCACAACGCAACAAATCATACGGAATAAACAGATAATAACCTTACGAATGTCATTCCTACTATTACTCATGAGGTCGGAACGTCACACTATCACTTACATATATCGTGAATACACATACAAGTATAACTAGCTATTCCAGATCACCCAAATTATCAGTTTTGAATATTATCCCATTAAGTTACCGTACCGAACATATAGTACGGAACACTCAGATAACAACTTTATGACTATCGCATTATACCACCACTCGTGAGGTCCGAACCTCACACAAACACTTACCCAAATCATAGACCCATAATCGAATCTAACTAACCAATCTTGATCAAGAAAGTTGCCACCTGATAACGGTTACCTCTCGCTCGAGCTTAACTCGTATGCCCCTCATAACACATTCTCCCATTCGCGTAACTATCACCTCTTGACAAATGTAACCATACTATTAATACCCAACTACTAGCAACAGCCTTCTATAACCCCATCGTATATTCCCTCACAACCATACATACTTATCCGGCCTCTACAAAATCAACCTCTCTAGGACGGCTATTTTCTCTATTTAACGTCATCCTTAACCACTAGTAATAACATACATCACTATACTACCATCTTTTGTATAAAAAATCTGTTTCACTCACCCCCAAACGTAACAGTTCATTTCTATTTCGGTTAACATCCCAATTTTCAAACAACAAATATGTCAACAAAATTTACCTGAACATTCATTCCAATTCTATCCTTAATTGTATCGTCACCCAACTCACCACCAAAATCTCATATCGTGCAAATACTTACCAACTTTTTCCTTTCCTTAATTCCTCGAAACTCATGGCTAACATGTTGTCCTGAAATTCCTATACAACTATTAACTCACACCCTTTCATGATGTTATCGTACAGCTCCATGATTCCTTACTTCCATGCCCCTTAACTCTGGTCATCTCAGCTTACTTCCATCCTTCTTTCCCCTTTTTACTCAATAATACCAATTAATAATTCATCTCCTTCCTTCTTCTACCTAACTCTTTAGTAATCCGATTACCTTCTCGTTGCTCCACAACGCAAATTCTATTAATTCATATCAATATCTTCTCATTCTTTCTTATCACTGCTTCTCTCTCATCATGCTACTTACTCACACTTGTCACCATTAAGTCCACACAAACGGTTACTTTTCAATTAGTTGTATCTTCCTTTCGTATCCTTAGAAAACCAAAAATTCACCTCATACCGTTAATTGCTCAAAGACTTACACACTAGGTGTGAACCCCCGTAATAACGCGGAAAATATAACTTATAAATTCAAGCGGAAATTAGGAAATTTTTGAAACTTTTAAAATTTAAAGCGCGGGTTCATTAAAATCTAAAACACGAATAAAGAATGCGGAAATAAAGTTAAGTTTATACAAACATGATAGTCAAAAATGAGGGAAAATATATCCCTCGAATGACAATACAATAAAAGGTGAGTCTAAGCAATCCTAATAAACCGACTACTAGTCCAAGGTGCTCGCTAGCTTACACGTCTAACACCGCGGATGCATCTTCACAAACCTGTCATTCATGTAAACATGAACGCCACAGTCAGTAGGGAGTAACTCCAGGTTCTCCTAGCCACAAATTGTCAAAATGAACACAACCAAGAACTAAAACAGGTAAGTCGTGTAAGATACTTACAAAAGATATGAACATCAAGTTTATATATTTAAACATGACAATTAAATGAGATGGAACAAGATAGATCAACCTTAGCATAATGGAGACACACTATTCATGTGAAATAATTAAATAATATAAGAGACGGGAATACAGTCATTTAGACAAAGACGCGCATTTTTAGGAAATACAACATAGATATGAGATTAGAATCCGAATCATGTGAGGCAGTTAAGTAAGGGGTCAATCAATGCAAATTACCAGAATAGAAACCGTAGCCATTACTTGGAAAACCACTTAGCAAACATTGCACGGGGCGTGGCTACTAATGTCACATCCTTACTTATGGCTTGCATCTCACCATAAGAATGGATGGGAACGTCAATCCCGATGATCATATCGCAACTAAAGGGCTTATAGCTCACCCCTAGTATCTGATAGGACCAAGACAAACAACACAAGCCATAACTATTTCCTTAAATGACATATGACAATATCTATAACCAAGCAAGACCTTTACTACTCATTATATATAATTCCCCTGGTAGGACGACAATGGTACTCCCAAGACTTAGTCCTAGGCTAAATCTGGCCAGACTCTCGGGACAGTATAGTTCCCGATTCGACATGTGGCAGGACAGTCCGCATCCAAGACTCGAATCATAAATCGGAAATCGAGAACCCACAATCAGCAGGACAGTGCGAAAGAGGCGAGAGAGATGAGCTAAACCCACAATCGGGAGGACAATCAGAAAGAGGCGTAAACATAAGTCAAGCAAAAAGGTATACCGTACAGGCATTATCATAAGAATACGGCTCCACCAAATAAATATTTCAAAATGATACGAATCAAATTGGAATGAGACTAATACATGTAATGAGCAGATGATAATCCAAGTAAGACATTTCATGCCAAATTATATTCATGAACATGAATAAGTAACCCATTTCTTCAATATTTGTCACTTGAATAAGAATGTAAATAAATGGTAACAGACCATTTATAATAAGCAAAACAAGCATTCAATTATAAATGACTCAAATGTAAGATAAACCATTTACTACTCACAAGGCATGAATAATTAAATTGGACTCATATTAAAATGGAAAAATGTCATTTCATATACAAATGAGGCAATTAATAAATGTATTTCACAATTATTAATCATGGGAGAAGAATTTAAATATGAACGATATTTAACGAATTACGTTATATAAAACATGACACAGAATTTAAATAATTCAAATAAACCAACTTTTGCCAAAGCAATCATTAAACACGACTGAAGGACCCCTTTTAGACAGCACCCACACATGACTCAAGGACCATTTGGGCAGTCTTATTCACGACCCAACAAGCAGCCATACACAGCCTCACAACCCGCCACATACACAGCCCATAAACCACCACCTAAAACAATCCCCCAACAGCCTAAAAACAGTCCCACCAACTTACACAAAGCTATCCCAAAACAGAGTAATGAGTCATCCCATATTGACACCAAAATAGGCTGCTAAATTTCAGCACAAAAACCGCCTTTCATGGCCCCAAGAAACGACATCCAAAAAGTCCAAAAATGAGCAATTTAAGACATGAACAAAGATTAGTTGCTTCTAATACTGGTTCATTTCCTGCCACTATAGTAACCTCTAAAGATGGTGCCGACATCCTTCAATACATCAACTCTATCGGGTGAGATCGACGACCTTTTATTAGCTTCTTCTTGTATTACTTTTAACAGTCTATTCTAGGCCGAAAACATAGTAAGACGGAAATTAACATAGAAACTAAAAACGATAGTTCAAGAATAACTAGTATTGAAGTAAGTATAGATCGAACCCAAAGGACGATTTGTTATAAAGTGTTATCAATGCAATTAGCCATGTCTTGTGTCACGAATTAGGGTTGTATTTGTATTCTAAATTACTACAAGAAATAACAACTAAATGTAAACAAATGAAAACTATAGCAAATAAATAGATGGAGATGTAAACAATATAGATCAACACTAGGGTGTCATGGGATCATAGGGGAGAAGAAAGGGAGATTCAGATATAAATGAGTCTAAAATCAATAAATGTTGTAGTCGGATTAGGATCGAGGCTCTCGGTCTTACGGACCTACCTAGGTCGAGTCGGGTTAGCTCTTACATATACCATGTCTCCCTACCAACATCATGCATGGTTTAACTACTCCTAAGGCTCTCAATCTTATAGAAGAAGTTGAAAACATAGAGATTCATAAAAATTGTCAATTAAGCATTTCATCAAACATAACATGTGCACTAGTTGAAACCACAACATTCAATCAATAAGATGGACTCACTAAGCATGGCTTCTACCCTCTAATCATCTCTTAATCCCCCATTAACCCTAGTTAAGAGACTACTCACTGCACATCATGATTAACATGTCGATAATGGTATCATACATTATAACAAAGGAAAACATGATGATTAAGCAAGGTAACTAACAAAGGATTAACAAAAAGATTAAGTAGAGATTAAGGAATTATACCAACTAAAGAAATAAACAAAATAAGGAAGAAAAATAGAAGAAATCCTTGATTAGATGAAGAATTGTCACCTTTTTCAATAAAAACCCAATAAATCTAAAAAGTACAAGAGTAGATCTAAGATAAATTAAGGAAGGATTAAGGAATGATTAATATATTAACTAGGATTTTGAGTTGCTAATTCTAGTCTAAAGTGTTCTATCTCTAAATAATTACAAGAGGGTATTTATATTAAGTACTAGTTTTAGGGTTACTAAGGGCTTAAATGAAGTGTTGGCCGATTAAGAGAGTCCATTGCTTAGCAAGGGTCCTATTATCCAACTCGTGCGAGTCCAAGGCTGACTCGCTCGAGTCGATTGGTGACTTTCTCGAATCCTCCTGTGACTCGTGCGAGTTCTTCATGCTTTTTCCCTTTCTTGGCTTTGCCTGCCCCACAACTCGTGGCGATTGATCCTGGGTCGTGTGGATGGGCCTTTCATTGCCCCAAAACTTGAGTTATTCATCTACAGGTCTTTGGCTTTGGTCTCCGCTTGATGCTTGGTCGTTAGATGTCTCCATTTAGCTCAGAAATGCTCCATTTATGCAAGGTTAGCGCTCTTTTTCTACGAATTGTACAAAACCTTATAGAATAGAAAATAGGAAGATAAATATATAGAAACGACCCTAATTGTCACAAAAAAACATTCAAAATGAGGCTAGTTAGGGGACGAAATGTGAGTAAATATGAACCACATAAAATAGAGAAATGAGGTTCTAATAAGTGACAATCTCTTAATCTTTTATCATTCAGGTACTTACATTAAATACAGTTTGCATTAAAATGGATTGTGACATAGTCAGGGTTATGCTACAACCCCTACTACATTGACCCCTATTACGTATGTATGATAGAACCATATCTGTTATTTTATTTCTTTCCTCTTATTTCTTTCCTTTCCTTTTATTTAATTATCTGAATTATATTTCGCAAATAAACATAGTCGGTATTCAAATAATATTAATCAGATCTTAAACAACAATGGGAGTCTCACTTCTACAGAAAAAGAGACGTAACTTGTACCGCGTCTGTTGTTAATGGTTTATGCCCCTATGTAAGTAGTAAGAGTTGTAATATAATAGGGGCCAGCTTTGGAAGTAGGGATTTCTGCCCCTATGTAAGTAGTAAGAGTTGTAATATTAATCAGATCTTAAACTACAATGTGTATTATGAATGGAAACCTATATTGTGTGTGGGATGTAAAGGGCTTGGCCATGAGGTTAAGAATTGTTTGAAGAAGACTAAGGAGGGCAAAGCTAAGCCTAGGCAAATCTGGAGGCCTAAGGTGACTAAGCGCCCTGTAGTTTCTCATATACATCCTCTTGTGGTTGGGGACATCAATACTTAAGCCTACTATTGAGGTGGTTCAGAGTTCTGTGGTGCCAGGCAGAGTGATCACAAGAATCTCCAAACGTGGTGTTCATCTTCAGAGAGGTAAGGGCACCTTTATGGAAACTTTTAATTCATCTGATAAGAGTGTATTGACTGGAGGATTGGGGCAGGCTGCATGTTCTCAGGGAATAGGTATGTCTGAACAGCCTAATGATGGTGGTGAATTGGTTGGGGAGACTACTAGTGATCATGGCTAATATAGGATTTTGGAATGTAAGAGGGTTTAATAGTCCTAATAAGCAGAAGGATGTTAGATGGTTTTTGCATATCAATAACATTGGACTATTTGGACTGTTAGAAACTAGGGTTAAATTGTGTTCTTATAATAAAGTCATGATAATTTGGGTAGAAATTGGTCTATAGTTGTTAATGATGTTAGTAGATAAGGAGAAAGAATCTGGCTAGTTTGAAATTCTTCAATATATCAGGTGGATATAATAAAAATTAATGAGCAGGTCATTCATGTAAAGGTGGAGTTTATGGCTACTGGTAAGGGGTGGTGGCTGTCTTTGGTTTATGGGAGGAATAGAGTTGCTGAAAGGATTCCATTGTGGACATCTCTGATTCAAATGAAGGCATTTGTGCATGGCCCCTAGATTATATTTGGTGACTTTAATAATGTTATATCTGTGGATGAGAGACTGGGATTTGTAGTGTCTGATGCTGAAATCATTGGATTAATAGACTGTATGATACCTTGTGAAGTCAATGATATAATTTCTCAAGGAGCTTACTATACCTTGAATAATAAGCATGAGCCTACTGATAAAGTATTCAGTAGGATTGATAGGGTTTTAGGCCCTGTTCTTTCTGGTTTTTTAGAGCTGAACTGAACTGAACTGAACTGAATGGAGCTGAGCTGAACTGAACTGAGCTGAACTGAACTGAATGGAGCTGAACTGAACTAAACTGAAATGAATGGAGCTGAGCTAGACTGAACTGAACTGAATAGAGCTGAGCTGAACTGAACTGAACTGAATAAAGCTGAGTTGAGGTGAACTGAACTGAAATAATCATATTAATATTAATAATATTAGTAATAATAATATTTAATATTATTGTTATTATCAACTATAATAATACTAATATTCATAGTATAATACTATTTATACTAATACTAAAATTTTTAAGAAAAAAATTATAATATTATATATGAATAATCATAAATTATAATAATGAAAAAATAGTAATTTTTTACTAATAATATTCTTAATAACAATAATTAATAATAATGTCAATATTAATAATGATATTAATAGAAATAGTTGTTTCGAATAAAAACACTCAAGTAAGAGTTGCTCGAATCCGGGTCGGGTCAACGCGCTCCTCTCAGACGATGGAACCTCGAACCTATGCTTGCTCTCTCCGGATGGATCTTTTACGCGTAACAAATAGGGCCTCGAAGGGTTCGCAATAGGTCCTTCTCTGATGCCTTACGGTACTGGTGGATAGTTGAGACCTTGCTTGAAGCTAAGGTTTCCGTGCCCTCTCATAGTAGCTCTAGTAGTCTTACTTCTAGAGAGAGGAAGTTGTTGGTGAGAAGTATTTTACCATTGATTGGTCAATAATGAGGTATTTATAGGTTTCTATGTATACCTCAAATGATGGCTTGGAAAGCATGGTTACCATATTCGCTATGAATACGCTTTACCGATTCGCGATTCGCTTATAGAAAATGTGTTATATGTATTTTCAGTAATCAATTTGATAGAATTCGCTTTTAACGATTCGTGATTCGTAGGGTATCAAGCGAATTCGTAACCATGTTTGCAAGTGTGTTGACTTGTATGACCCCATATTGGCTAGTGGGTCAAGTCGGTTGAGCGTGCCCCATCAATAATATTAATAATAAATGTTATTAATTTTAATAATAATACGAATAATAATTATAATAACAACAACAACAATAATAATAATAATAATAATAATAATAATAATAATAATAATAATAATAATAATAATAATAATAATAATAATAATAATAATAATAATAATAATAATAATAAGGAGTAAGTAAAAGCTCATGCTAGTAGAACTATAAAAAATAAAAAAGAAACCCTAATGATAGGCGATTTTGAGGTGATTTTGAAGACGACTTGCAGCCAAAATTAGGGCTTGATTTCTCTTCAATATGGCTCAAAATTCTGCAAAGAAATCAAGCAACAAGAAATCTACGATTACTAAACGTGCTAATTCTAATAAAACAAAGAGTAGCAGCCGTGTTGAAAGGAAGAAACAGGGACCATCGGAGGAAGATGTGGTACGTACGAAACCTATGCATGATGTTAATGGAGTCCCTAGACTGTCATTTGATGATGAAGAGACACCCTCTGAAAATACTCAGTGGGTTACACTGCGAGGTAAGAAACCTAGTTCAATAGTGCAAACTGATACACAGCCTGAAACAGAGGTTCCCTCTGTTTTGGAGCAACCAAAAGAAGTGACATCACAGATCCTTCAGTTTTCCAAAGAAGATGTACAGGAGGAAGTAGAATATTGGGGTCAAGCTGTAATATGCTTTGTGTTAGGTGCCAATCCTCCATGGGAGGTTTTGGAAGGATTTATTCATCGTATATGGAATAAATATGGCATTGATAAGATTTCTTTTTTACCAAATGGTATATTTTTGGTTCGGTTTAAAGAAATGAAGAATAGGGATGCAGTCTTACAGGCTGGATACCACATGTTTGACAATAAACCGTTAGTGATTAAGCCATGGCAAAGTGATGTTCATCTGTTAAAAGAAGAGGTTAAAGTGGTACCAGCATGGATGAGATTGTATGGTTTGCCTTTGAAATTTTAGGGTAAATGCTTACCCAAGATAGCTGGTCTAGTGGGCCCATTTGTTAAGACTGATCAAGCCACAGAGGAGAAAACTAGATTGGGATATGCTCGAGTAATGGTTGAATTGAATGTAGGGCATAAATTTCCAACTAGTGTGCAATTCAAGGATGAGAATGGTATTCTATTGAAGATCAAGGTGGAATATGAATGGACACTGAGTATTTGTTTGAAGTGTAAAGGTATGGGACATGAAACAAATGAATGTAGGAGGTCTCAAAACAAACAACCGCCAAAACCAAATGGGAAAATGGTTTGGAGACAGGTCCCTAAAGTCACTAATGTTTTATCAGACAAGGAATATCCTGTGCTTCAACCTAAAACTCCAACAAAGATTCAGAATGTGGAGAATGAGGAGAGTGACCAGGAAGATGTTATTGATCTGGATGCTATTGAGAGAGAACAGAATCAGGTGACACAAACTGGTGACCCCCCCAACAACCTGTTTCTAATGAATAGCATTGGTTTTTGGAACGTGCGAGGTCTTAATAATGTAAATAAACAGAAGTTGGTTAGATGCTTTATGAATAATCACTCAGTAGGCCTTTTTTGTTTACTTGAGACTAAAATAAATGGAACTAATGTGAGTAATATTTCTCTCAATATGTTTGATGGTTGGTGTGTTACTACCAATTGTCATACACATAAGGGAGGAAGGGTGCGGTTGTTATGGAAACCTCAGCTATTTGATGTTTGGGTGCTGCATTATGATCCTCAATTCATTCATGCTAAAGTTCAAGTCAAAGCTACTGCGAAATGTTTCTTCTTAACTATGACATATGCCTTTAATGAAGGAACTGACAGAATTGGGTTATGGAACTGGTTGAATAGCTATGCTGCTGGATGCACTGAACCTTGGGCTATTGTAGGTGATTTTAACATAGTGATGAATCCTGATGAAAGACTAGGTGGTCAGACTAAGCCTGAAGACATGGAAGCTTTTGTGGATTGTATGAATAATTGTGATATGGTAGATATTCAGAGCACGGGGCTTTCTTCACTTGGACGAATAAACAAGATGATATGCATAGGAAATATAGTAGGTTAGACCGTTTTCTCATCAACTCTTACTGGACTACCATGTTTCCTGAAATGGTTGGGCATTTTTACCCTGAAGGAGTGATGGATCATACCCCATGTGTTGTTTATAACAACAAGCTTATTACTCAGAAAAATATGAGCTTCAAATACTTCTCTATGTGGAGTGGGGCTGCAGAATTTTTGCCTAAAGTTCAGGAGGTTTGGGGCAGGAATATTCTAGGCACCAAGATGTTTTGTATTGTGAAAAAACTTAAGGAGTTGAAGTCAGACCTTAAAGAATTGAACAAAAATTGCTATGCTGATATTGAAGTTCAAACTGTGGAGACTGAGAAAGAACTAAATACTATTCAGCTGCAGTTAAGTGGGAACCCTACTAGCTCTGATCTGATTAACCAGGAGATTGGTGTTATGGCAAAACTCAGGAGACTTCGTAAGGATAGAGACAACATCTTACAGCAGAAAACCAAGGCTCAATAGCTAGAGGAGGGGGACACAAATTCAGCATATTTCCATGGTCTTATCAGGAAAAAATGTATGAGAAACAGTGTCATTCAAATTGAAGATCAGCATGGAATAGTTTGTTCAGAGAGTAGTAGCATTCAGCATGCATTCTTGGACTACTATCAAGGGCTACTTGGAAGTAAAAAGACTACTAAGGATGTGAGGGATGCTGTATTGGCTTATGGGAATGTCTGTAATGAGGAGCATGTTGAGATTTTATCAAAGCCAGTGACTTTTGAGGAGGTGAAACATGTGGTGTTCTCTATTCCCATTGACAAAGCCCCAGGACCTGATGGGTTCTCAAGTGGATTCTTTCGAGATGCTTGGAGTGTGATTGGGCATGATGTATTTGAGGCAGTCAAGGACTTCTTTGTAACTGGTAAATTACTTGGCCAGATAAATGCCACCAATGTGTGCGTGATCCCCAAATGTGAGAGACCAACTTCAGTGAAACAATTTAGGCCCATTGCATGCTGCAATATGTTATACAAAATCATTTCTAAACTCCTTTGCAACAGATTAGCTCTAGTTTTGCCAGATATTATTCATGAATGTCAGGGAGTATTTGTTCAAGGGAGGTCAATCATTGAAAATGTCCTGATTTGCCAAGATATTGTCCATCAGTACTCCAGGAAGAATGTGTCACCTAGATGCCTGTTTAAAATAGATTTACAAAAAGCGTATGATACAGTTGAATGGGAATTTGTGGAGCAAATGTTGATCAGGTTGCGATTTCCAAAACATTTTATTACTCTGATCATGGCTTGCATTCAATCCACTTCCTTTACTTTGGTCTTGAATGGGAATAACTTTGGCTACTTCAAAGGTATGAGGGGTCTGCGTCAAGGTGATCCTGTGTCTCCTCTCATCTTTACAATCTGTATGGAATACTTGACAAGACTCATTAAGTTTGCTACAGCAAGATGGACTTTTCACTATCATCCTTTATGTAAGGGACTCAAGCTCACTCACCTTATGTTTGCGGATGACCTGTTGATGTTTAGTAAAGGGGATGCTCCTTCTATTCTCCTACTTTTGAGAGCTTTCATTTCCTTTTCTAAAGCATCAAGATTAAGCATGAATAACAGTAAGTCAGAAATCTTTTTTAATGGGATGCAGGAGGAATTACAGAAGGATATCCTTGCTGTGTCTGGTTTCCAGGAAGGCACAATGCCTTTTATGTATCTGGGAGTACCCATACAGCCAGGGAAGATGAGCAAGAAGGACTGTCAATGCCTGATAGAAAAAATGGTGACAAAAATTCGTAGCCTGGGAGCAAAGAAGTTATCTTATGCAGGAAGAGTGGTTCTAATAAACTCAGTCCTTAACACTCTTTACAATTATTGGGCTGCCATGTTCATTATCCCAAAGAGTGTGATCAAAAGAGTAGAGGCTATCTGCAGGAATTTTTTATGGAGTAGCTCATCTGAGTACCACAGGGTTTCTTTGGTTGGATGGGATAGAGTTACATTGCCAAAGGATGAAGGAGGTCTAGGAATTAAAAAAGCAGAGCTGTGGAATGTTGCCTCAGTGGGCAAATTGGTGAATTGGCTATATATAAAGCCTGATAGGCTTTGGATCAAATGGGTTGCTAATGTGTACTTAAAGGGAGCTGAATGGCATGATTATACTCCTGGAAATGATACCCCCTGGACCTGGAAGAGCGTTTGTAAGGTGAAGGAAAGGATTAAAAGTGGCTTTCATGATAATCTTTGGATCTCTTCGACCAAAGGATACTCTATAAGTAATGGATATGAATGGTTGATGGGTCAGCATCCCAAAACTGCCTGGTCTACTCTTGTTTGGAATAGGAACATCCCTAAACACTCTATTGTTGCTTGGATGATTATGCAAGATGGACTAAATCTGAGAACCAAGCTACATGCTATTGGTTTGTGCCCTGATGATGACTGCATATTATGTGGGGAACAGCCTGAGACTAGTGACCATCTCTTCTCAGAGTGCAGGTTCACTAGTAAGGTTAAGGATAGAATTGCAGACTGGATAGGTAAGCAAATGCCTGATCCCACTTTGCATTAATATCTCGCAAACAGAACAGATCGCAATGGAAGGCCTCTGCGTGTGTTCAAACAAAGATTCTCGTATACCATTTGGTTTCGAGAAAAAGCAAGATCGAGACATCGATTGTGTGTTCAGAGACCTGACATTGTAGCACAGCAACTGAAGCAGCTAATTCAGAGGAGAATTCGTAGCAAAATGTGTAATCTAGGAAGCAATGGTGCCATTGATTGGCAGGCAAGCATAGGATTTATATGTTAGAATGTCTTAGCTGGGATTCGAACATTGTCCTTGTAATTATGGCTGTTTTTTTATATAATTAATATACTCACATTTCACCTAAAAAATAAATAAATAATAATAATAATAATAATAATAATAATAATAATAATAATAATAATAATAATAATAATAATAATAATAATAATAATAATAATAATAATAATATTAACATTAATAACATTATTATTCACAACAACAACAACAACAACAACAACAACAACATTAACATTAATAACATTATTATTCATTTTAATAATAATATTCATAATAATAATAGTATTTATAATAAATAAATTATTATTAACATTATTATTAACAATATTATTAAATATAATAATAATAATAATAATAATAATAATAAAGAATAATAATATTAAAAAAATAGTATTATTGATAACAAAATTAATAATAACTATTAAATTTAAGATGAGTAAAGCTGAAATGAGCTGAACTTAATGGAGCTGAATCAATCGAATCGAATCGAATGGAGCTGAGCTGAAATGAATCGAATCGAATGGAGCTGAATCGAATCGAATCGAAAGCTAAACTGAAGCTGAATCGAATCGAATAGAGTCGAGCCGAATCGAAATGGGCTGAAAATAAGCCTGAAAGAACAGGGCCTTAGTGAACTATGAATGGTTAATGGAGTTCTCTGATACTCTGACTACATTCCTACCTGAAGGGCTATATGAAAATTGCCCTTGTTTAATGGAAGTGTAGCCTTCTCAGGTGAGAGGTAGGGGGATTTAAATACTTCAATATGTGGGGCAAGGATGAGTCTTTCTTGTCAGTTGTAAATGAAGGATGGCAGCATGCTAGTTATGGAAGGCAGATGTGTGAGATTCACAGGAAACCGAACTGTTGAAGCAACCTCTCAGAGAACTAAATAGGAATAATTATGCTAATTTGGAGACAAGTGCTCAGATGGCTCAATTCCATCTTAGAAGTGCTCAAGTAGCTTTGCATTCTGATCCTGCAAATTTGCACCTCCAGGAAGAGGAAAAAAGGGCTTCTCAGGTGTATAAAGAACTGGACATGGCTAGAGTAAGCTTCTTAGCTCAGAAATCTAAACTAACTTGGCTAAGAGATGGGGATAACAACAGTAAATACTTTCATTGTCAAATCAAATAGAGGAGAATGGTGAACAAGGTGCTTGCTATTAAAGATATGAGAAGTGTAACACCCGCGAATTTCCTATTTTGACATTTAAAATTTATTAAACCGTTTGATTACTTTATTTTATAATTTTGGATTATTCAATTTGATTAATTTTATCCCAAACGCGATTTTTATAAACGTATTTTATAAAAGCTCATTTTTATAAAAATACGTATTATTAAATTATATTCTTGAGGCATAATCTATACAAGGATTTATGTATACATATTTTTGGTCGGACAATAATAGTGACAATAATAATGACTGTAATAATAATACTTCCCGTCTTAACTCCCGTCTAGCTATAGACCGTCACATGTCACTTTGTACATGCTTTAATCCGAACCAACCAGAAATCGACAACATGCTCACCTACCCTCTTACACCCTACCTCTAAATATCTCCTTACATATTATTATAATTCATTTACTATTATTATTATTATTAATATATATTATTATATATACTATTATTATTATTATTATATACCACTAATTGACCTATAATCACTCACCTAGCCGTCCCCACCCCCTCACTTCTTTCCTTTCTTCTTCTGCAAACAGCGAACAACAACAACAATACGCAGCAGCAGCAGCAGCAACAAGCAACTTCTCCATTTCCGTCATCCTCATCCCCCATTTTCTCCCTTATTTCTCAACCAAACTTCACCATTTTTATACCATTAGCTTCCTCTCTCCGTCCTCATTCTTTTAAGGTAAGAAAGCTTTGATTTGTTGAATTTTCGAAATGGCCATCTTATGACAAATTTGATTTTGATGACTCAAACAACTCGTTTTTCCTCCCTTTTTAGTTGAAGACCTCGAATACTGAAGAAAAGCTCGTGCTTTGGACGTTTTCACTCGGGAATTCAAGAGTTAAAGGTAACGGTGATAAGTTACTCGACAATATGTCGGGAATTCGCCCTTCGTCCTCGGTTTTTACCTTCATTTATCGTAACGTTTCAACCTTTATATGTTTTCACAAGTGTGAAATTAATTGTGTTAAGCTTGTGGTTATTTTATTTGGTGATTAATCATTCCCATGGCTTATTTGTCGCGGTTTTGTCGTCTTCGAAACACGAGTGTTGCCTGTTGTCATTTCGAATTTTCCATATGCTTTCCTTGCTGGTTTTCTGGGCTCGTTTATGGCAGAGACTAATGGCGCTATCCTTGTTCTAGTCGTACTCTTTTCATCTCGAATCCGTCTTTTGTTTTTCGTCTGAAATTGTGCTTTTGCTGGCTGCCCTTCCTCTGGTTTTCTGAGTTTTATTATAGTAAAATTGTGGTGGTCTTTCATGCTATAGTCGTACCTTTTTCCGTCTTGAATTTCAGTCGAATGGTCTGTTTTTGGGACAGTCTCGTCCTCTGTTTTGGCCAGTTAGAATAAGGGTGGTGTGGACTGTGTTGCGAAGATTTGAGTACCTGGTAGTTCATGTCTAATGTGAATGGGTATGCGGGTGAGTAGGTTGCTTGCAGGTGCTTATGGTGGAGTTGATACTGATTTTTGGGACGGTGTGGTACCGGTTTTGGGACTCTGTTTTGGGGTTGTGAAATGGTTGTTGAGCTAAGGTTTGGTTGGGCCATTTTAGGGACTCGTCAAGTATGGTTTTGGGCAATTTTTGGGTCGTGTTTGGGACGGGTCATGGGTGGTATGAAGATTGGATGTGGGTAGTCAAGTGGCTGTTGTTGGTTTATGTTTTGGGCTGCCCAAATTGGTCCTTGAGCCGTGGCCATGGGTGCTCATGGTGCAAGTTCGAGTTATATTCGAAATAATTAATTTCCGTCTCATATATTATATAACGCATTCCGTTAATATCGTCACATATTTATTCGGTGGGCTCATTTGATTTAGTTGTTGGGTTCATTTGACCTTATGTTTTGGGCTCTTGAGTTTTATTTGTCGGGCTTACTACGATTTATGGAACGGGCTTACTATTTCCCTTGTTGGGCGCTAGTTTGGTTTAATTAGATTATTATTAATTCCCGTCTCGTGTTTTATATAAGTAATCCATTAATTATCGTTCTTTCACACCTTCTATTTATTGGGCTTTACATGTTTATTTGGTTGGGCTTGTCATATTCATTCAAGTGGATTTGTCTTGTTAATTTAAGTGGATCTATCTTGTTAATTTAATTGGACTTGTCTAATTTACTTAGTGGGGGTATAAATGAGTCACTTGAGCTTTGTCACATTCTATTCCGTAATTTCATATAACGTAATTTATTCATTATCATTTGTTATATTTCATTTAACCGGCATGATAAATTATAAAATGAAATATTTATCTGCATAAGACAAGTATGAGATATTTATTGTTAAATAATTATTTGTGAATGGTCATATCCTTGATAATGTCTTGTATTGTTCGGTGGTGTGATTCGTGGTCCTATCGAACACTAGGGGTGAGCCATAGGCCCTCTAGTTGCGATATGATCGTCGGGACCGATGTTCCCATCCGTACTTATGGTGAGATGCAAGCCATAAGTATGAGTGTGACATTAATAATCCCGTCCCATGTACTTGTTTGTTGTACTTGTTTATTCTATTTAACCGGCATGTATAATTATGAAATGAAATGTTTATTTATATGTTACAAGCATGAAAAGTTTATTATAAATAATTACTTGTAAGAGTCGTATTCTTGTAGAAATGCCATATTACCATCGTACGTGCTTGACATACATTTTTGCCCTGCTTGTGCTGTTCTGGCAAGCACGGGTTTGACCTACTTGTCTTTTTACGGCAAGTATGGTTTTGGCCTACTTGTCTTTGTTACAGCAAAATCTACGGCTTTTGGCCACTTGTGCTATTCTGGCAAGTGAGTCTTATCTTAGTCTTTCCGCCACTTTCGTGCTGTTCTGGCGATGGGGGTACTCGGTCTCCTTAGTAGTCGAGTCTTGGGTGCGTACTGTGCTGACACACGTCGAATCGGGATGTACACCCGAGAATCTGCAGATTTAGACTAGCACCGTATTATTATCGTAGTCCTACCCGGGCAAATTATAGTCTAAGAGTGATAAATGTCTTGCATTATTTGGATGGTTACTTTGGTCATATCTTCTTGAAATACGTGTTCGTGGCTAAGTGGTCGTATCTGTTTCCTTGTCTTTCTTCTCCATTTATTTATTGTTGCTTATGCCTTACATGTTTATTCCATCATTTCTTTATTCCTTATTGGTTTAAACATGTATGATCCCATGTTTAGTTATGATTCGATTCACTCATGTCTTATCTAATATGATTGTTTGTTTATGTTCTTTATTATGTTCGTTTCGACATATTGTGGCTGGGAGAACCTTGAGTTACTCCCCACTGACTGTGGCGTTCATGTTTTCATGAATGACAGGTGGTGAAGATGCTTACGCGGGGAAGACGTGTGGGCTAGCGAGAACTAAACCCTTGGGCCTTAGTTGCTAGTTTAGAAACCCCCTTATATGTTTATTCGTGGGATATCTTTTCTCCGTTTTCTAGACTTGTGTTGTAATAACCTAAATTTGTCTATTGTTGTATTTGTTTCTTTTCGTTAGTGGCACCCGCGTGCTATTCTTTAACTAGTAATTTTAAAAGTTTTTAAAATATCACAAATTTCCGCTTTGATTTATTTGTTATATTTTTCGCTTTATCGCGGGGTGTCACAAGAAGGGTGCTGAAGACTGAGGCTACTAATATTGAGGATGCTTTCCTTAAATACTATCCATTTGATGGGTTCAAACAAGGCTGTTAACAAGGTGCACTACCCGAGTCTAAGAGGTGGTAAGACTGTAACCCCTGCACATGTTGCTGGACTGATCCAACATATTACTGCCCGTGAGATAAAGGAGGCTCTATTTTCTATTCTTGCCTCTAAGTCTCGTGGCCTTGATGGGTACTCAAGTCAGTTTTTTAAATATGCTTATGAGGTCATTGGTAAAGATATTCAATTTGAAGTGATGGAGTTCTTTCAAAATGGTCAGCTGCTTAAGCAGATTAATACTACCAACCTTACTCTTATACCTAAGAAGAATAGACCTGAGGTTGTCTTTGATTTCAACCCAATTGCCCATTGTAATGTGTTCTATAAATGCATTACAAAGGTGATTTGCTCTAGGTTGGCTAAAGTCTTACCTGACTTTGCTACTGCTAATCAAAGTGCTTTCATAAAAGAGAGAGAGAGAGAGAGAGAGATAGTGGACAATGTGCTCATATGCCAAGACTTGGTAAGACATTACAATAGGAAATGTTGCTCTCCTAGAAGCATAATGAGAATTGATCTTAAGAAAGCTTATGACTCAATAGAGTGGGAGTTTATTGAGCATATGTTGAAGGCATTAAGATTTCATGCCCTTATGATTGGATGGATTATGGAGTGTATTACTACCCCTACCTTCTCTTTATGTTTAAATGGATCCACCTTTGGTTTCTTTAGGGAAAAAGAGGCACCAGGCAGGGGGACCCCATGTCTCCACTTATTTTCACATTATGTATGGAGTATCTCAATAGAATTCTGAATGTAGCGACAAAGAGAGAGGAGTTCAAATATCATTCTTTAGGCAGATCAGTCAAGCTTTGTCACCTTTGCTTTGCAGATGATTTGCTCTTATTCTGCAAAGGTGATAAGGAGTCAATCATGGTATTACTCAAGACTTTTGCCACCTTCTCAACAGCTTCTGGGCTTGAAATTAATAATGATAAGTCTGGCATCTAATTTAATGGAGTCACAGTGGGGTGTAAGCAGGATATTCTAAGTCTATCTGGTTTTCGGGAAGGTGTATTCCCATTCAAGTACTTGGGAACCCCATCTCTTACAAAAGGATTACTGTTGAGGATTGCATCAGATTGGTGGAGAAAATGGTCAGTATGATAAGGGGATGGGGGCTGCAAATTGAGTTATCCTGGCAAATTCACCTTAGTTCAGAGTGTACTCACACAAGTACACACTTATTAGTCATGTATATTCATAATTCCCAACACTGTTATTAATAAACTGATGGGTATTTGCAGGAATTATATGTGGTCTGTTCAGATGAGTTCCTGAAGGTACCCCCTGTATCCTGGGATAAGGTATATCGTGACAAGAATAATGGAGGATTGGGTGTGGCTCATAGCAAGCTTTGGAATTAGGCTATGATTGGAAAATTTTGTTGGTGGATAGTTTCCACGGCTGACCATTTATGGATTAGGTGGGTTAACCACATTTATATCAAAGGACGTGACTGGCTTACTGCAAGTTCTAGCTGGATGTGGAGACCAATATGCAAAGTGAAGGAAATTTTGAAGTCAGGGTATAACTAGGGAGTATGGTGTTCACATAATGGCCATTACACTAATGTTGCTGGTTATCAATGGCTTTTGTGTCCTGGTACTAGAGTGACATACATGGTGTCCAATGGTATGAAATTCTCTCAATGTCCTTAAGCATAGGTTTATAATATGGCTTTATGCTCAGCATCGCTTATTAACCAAGGACAGACTGACCAACATTGGACTGGTGGTGGATCCTTTGTCTGATTTGTGTCGAGCTTTCCCTAAAAATGATGAGCATCTTTTCTTTCAGTGTATGTATTGTAAGATGTGCTTGCAGAAATTGGTAGACTGTCTTGATCCAAATCCCTACAAGTCAGACATTACAGTGGTGTTTGCAGTTCAGATGCAGGTCACTTATGCAGAAGAAGATAATTTGGAGTGCTGTGAGTGGACTGATCTATAGGCTATAGGTTGATCGAAATACTGGCATGATTGATGCCTATCTACCCCATCCTGATGTGGTGCTGAAGGCAATGTAGTATGAGGTGAAATATTGATTCCAATATAGAGTTAATATGAGGCATAAAGTACCTGATGTATGGCTAAGTATGATAGGTATTGATTAAGTTGTGTGATGCATTAGGCCAATGTATTAGGAAATTGGATGTAATTGAAGCCTTGGGCTTTTGATGCTTGTATGGTGCGGTAATTCTTGCTCATTAATATATTTTTTTATATTCCAGCAAAAATAAAAAATAAAAAATGGACTTCTAGTCCATGAGATCATTTATAATCATTGATTATATGTCGAAAATCAAAACGGACTTACATAAGATCCCCATTATCGAGTCCATAAAATATCGCGCGCAAATGTATGTAGGTTCCATAAATATATCGATATAATTTCATCATCTCTTGATGATATTGGCTTTAATGATATCTGGATCTGAATATTTTTGTGGTACCATTATATTCATTTAAGCCATCTATTATCCTTCAGATATCGTGTCACTTCAGGGACACTTCAAATATAGCAATTATATGTCATACCAAGTGCTTGAACTTGCTATTTCACATTCATTGGAACCGTCAATTCATCTTAACTTTTATTATAATATACTTAAAGTGTATATACTTGTATTAATATGGCAAAACATATTCTTATGTCAAATTCAAAAACCTCTACTTAATGAATTTAACGTATAATCTTCTCTGAACTTTTGGTTCAGTATGGGATAAATTTTGTTTTTACCAACTTTATTTCACTTTTCTCCCCCTAAGGTGGTAAAAACTATAACCAATGTATAATCTAAATATTTACCATAACCACCTTAGATCTCAATTTCTCATATCATCGACGAGAATTTATATGGGCATATTTGTAGAATAACAAAATATTTTTGGATGAAATTTATAATGCAGTTGGATTTTTAATGTGCTGATTCACAATGCCCAGTTTAAGAGATCAACGATTTTATGTAAAAATCTGAATGTGATTTTTAATCACAAGAACTACTCAGAAAAATCATTTTGTGACTACAAGTCACACAATATATTGTCAATCCATACACGAACATTTAAGTTATTTATTCAATATCGAGTAGTTTAGATCTCCAACATCATATATAGTCAATCGCAGTGTAGTGTCTTGCCTTTAATAAAATTTCTACATGTAGGAATTTCAGCACTTGTCTTTTCTTGAAGATAAAAAGGTTTATCAAAATGGGTATAGTAAGAACCCGGATGGCTTTGATTTGTCACATCTGAATCATTTCATGTCAACTTTCTTAGTTTGTCAAAAATCGCGGCATTCTTTAATAAGAATTGGATGTATCTCAATAATTTCACTTATCACATGCCATAATTTAGTTGACTATATTCATCATGCTAATCTTCTAGCAATACTTGTATCATTAAATCTCAAATTAAAATTCTATGATGTGACATCTGACATAAGACACAATAAGTGTCTCATATATGTAAGCAAGACTCGTCAATATTCCAATAGAAAATCATCAACATATAAAATGATGACATACGCATGCTTTTCACTATGCACGTTTCAATGTGCTATATAGCATGATAATACATGTAAGTTGATCACAATTCAACTTACGAATCAATTATTCCCTTTAAGGATCAGAGATGATTCAACAACTTTCAAATTAGTTGTATTGTCAACCATTTACTTCACAATATATTATTTATTGATCACATTATCACTCTTATTTTAAATGTGAGGTAATGTCCACTTTTGGTGAGAATACCAGTGTTTTAAAAGAAACACATAACTCATAAATATATCCACATCCTCCTACTTAACCACTGCTAGTGGTATACTTTCATACTTTTATTAGATCAATAAAGTAATGCCATATTATCTTGGGGAATAATGGCCTTTAATCCAATTTATTATGTAATGTGTCTATAGGATTAAATTACTTGTATGAAAGATAAAATAATTTCATTCTCAAAACATGATATCTCATTCGCTCCCGGGAATGATTTGAATAAGTTTGATATGATTCTGAATTTTTTTCAGAAGTGTCGCATAATTTCAGACATCCATTTATAAACACCGAGTTCATTCGTAATATTGATACTCAAAATAATACTCAATATATGAAATGTGAAAATTTATAAACACTTTAAACTTCAAGTCACAGTTTCAATATCTGCGAACAATATGAACTCCAGGTCATAATTCAGTATATGTCACTATGAACTTTGATCAGAGTATGAATATCAAAATTTCAGCTCGTATATCAGTTTTCCTTTTCTCATATCAAACTCTTACATATACGAGTTTCATATTCTCACATGACTTTTCATGAGATATTTTCATTTATTTCAATGAACTAATTTGGCTCAATAAGGCCACGTGATTAAGCACAATTAAGGCTTTTTTACTTGGCTCAATAAGGCCACATCATTACGCTCAATTAAGGCCGCAACATTAGGCTTATCATAACACCATATTCTCAATATCTGCTACAGACATAGTCTTTATGAGATGTCACATTCACTTTAAAGAATGAATCAAATTTTGTGTCGCATTATACTGTTCAACTTCAAATGAACAAGAATTAATTTGCAAATAATTTGTATTTCATAAAGACTGCTTTAAATTGAACAGCAGTTCATATACTCATAGACGTGGACTTCTGGCCACTTACACTTATACAATATGAATATATTATACCGATGAGACGGTGTTAAATTATTACACACCTTTTAAATTCTGATTTTCGGCCAAAGTCATAATATGGACATATCTCCCATCTTTGTAAAATAGAACTTTTGAAACTTCAGGGCCAAAGTCAGATGATATGTCCTTTCCAAAACTTGTGTCTACAAGACACATAATTTTACGTGACGTATATTTCACTCTCCATTCCTTATAGAGTCATAGACACATAAGAAATTCTCACTGAAACAATATCATATAAATACAATTATTTCTTGGAAATTAAATCTTACTCGGAAAATAAAGTTTGACATTGAAAAACTCGATTCATTAAATATCACATGTTATGTCCAATTTATTTAGCCAATCATTATCATATATGCTTCGTAACCAAAAATTTAGAAAACAACCGCCGTTGCAACACAGAGTAATATGTTAAAATCATAAAGCTTGTTTTCCCCGAGGTATTATGTATTGACGACTTTGTTTGCTTAAGTTGATTTGGTGTGAGGTTGTATAACACGTGTATATCCTATCAAGTTAACACATGTATGACTACTTTGTTTGATTTCATGTCAATCTTTATATTAATTACTATACATTAATTAATACAAACAAAGCTTATGAATCTAACCCAAATAATAGAAATCAAGTATATAGAACAGAATATATGCAATGTACTTGACAACAAGGGATAATATATTCATGCAAGAAATTCATGTCTGGCAGTCCATATACAAAGCTAATGGTAATTGAATTGAAATATCAAAGGGACTCACAAATTTTAGTGTCAAGGAACACAAAGAAAATATAAATACTTGACATAGATTGAATTGAGACTTCCGAGATTAATTCTTTTGGTTTTAAAGGATATGGCCGGATTTGATCAAAACTTTATAAAAATAAATCATATAGAACAACTTACCAGTTACGATCAAAAGAATATATAGATATAGAAGGAACGACCAAACTATATATTATGAGTAATTAAAAGTGGTTAGCTACGTGAACATAGTTTCCTTGCTTGTGCCAATTTTGTGTAATTTTCATAATTAACGAAGTAGGTTGGGGTGTACCATGTATACTCAATATAGTTTCTCAAACATGAGTTTGAAAAGATAAACAAATTATCATACAAATGCTTAAAATAATAATACGAGTAATAACGGTAAAGGAACATACTTGAATTATTGGTTGAATATTAGAATAAGCTCTTATATGAACCTCCCGAGTATCAGATCCGAATAATAGATATGAGTAGGTTAGAGTCTCATGCAGATAACGTGTTGTGAAATAACGACAAGAGAGAATAGTAAAGAGAAGGTAGACAGAAGAAAAGAGAGACATGACTGTATATGTAATATCCGCCCTTTTAGGGACCCGTTGACCAGCGTTGACCGACCTTGGAAGCAGTAATACTCCTTAGGAATACGTGCCAAAGTTACCTTGTGTCTTGAGTTGTGGGTCGTACTCGATAGAGTAGAGGCTACTCGATCGAGTAGTTTTGATACTCGATCGAGTAGGGGCCACTTAATCGAGTACGTTAGTTACTCGATCGAGTAGCGTCTTTTCAGCGAGGGTTTATAATCGTGTTTTCTTAAAACCGCAAATCATTTCCGCCTCTTTCATCTAAACCTAGATATCGTCCCTTCCTCCTTCCTTCACCACATACCTTCCATGGGAGCCTTTGAAGGTCCTTATGCCATAGGAGTGCGTAGCTTGAGTCGGGTAGTGGTCCTTGGCCAGATTTCCTCATGTAGGTATGTCGTCATCATCATCCGTGTCTTTGTGTTTTCGGTTAAGGTTAGAATGGTAGTGATAGATGAGTGTATTGTGTGTATAGGTGTTGCTTGATTGCTGGGTATTGCGTGTGTGGACATAGAACTGTTGCAGTCGTTTAAAGGTAGGTTCGCCTACTCAGTTTCTGTTGATGATCTAGTGTATCATGGTTGTTGTGTCGTTGTTGTAATTGTGTGACAGAGCATATACGGTAGTCGGTTGGTGTATACAGTTTGTTGGTTATTGTTGTATTGCAGCTGTTTGTGATTGATTTGTCTCTGGTTCTCGAGGTGCGTCCTCGGCTGAGTGGAGTCACTTGCGGGAGTGGCTTCACGCCCTAGTTTCGCCCTCCGTGGAACCCGCCACAGGAGGGGATGTTCACATTAATGGGATAGGGTTATCGCTCGGTATGATGAGCGGGGCTTAGGTGGGAACGGCTGCGGTCCCCCACTGGCAGGGCTGGTCCAGTGGACAGTCGGTGACGGTGTTTGGTTGAAGTGATTGTGACCGTGTGTGTGTTTGGTTGTGCTTGTTACAAGTTGGTCATGATTATGATGTCTTATCTCCGTTACTGACCTTGTGTGGTTGCCTGTTTGTTTGTTGTGTCTGACGTGATCCCTTATGGTGAGTAGCCAGTCTTAGCAGGTGTTGTCTTGGATGATTGCTGGAGTCCGGGCGGGGATGAGTCCTCACGAGTTATGACAGGAAGTAGTATATAGTGATGAGTTGTATCTTTCTTTTAACAGTTTGGTTGTAACGCTTGTAAAACAGTTTAATGTTCTTTATTTGACCTTTGATAATTACTTTTCTCGGGAAACCGAGAACGTGATGTCCTTATATGCTAGGGAAGGTTATAGTAAGGCTCATTGGTATATGGGGGTGTCACAAAGTGGTATCAGAGCGACGATTTTGGAACCTGTTACAAATGAACCTAATGAACATAGTGAGTCTAGTAAAATGAACCTGGTGTATGTATAATGGGAGCCCCAGCTGATGCTAGGTTTTGGGTGAGTAGGCGCCCATATTTCAAAATCTTGGCCCCATTGTGCTTAAGCCAGTCACCGGGTATGCCAATGTGGAGCCGGCAAGGATGTGCCTAATGTGTATGGTGATTATGATAGAAATGATTGTGAATGAGTCTTTGTTTAAGATAGTATGTGCGTAATAGCTAAGATAGAAGTATGTATGGTAAAATTTTGTTGGAACTTATATGTGAATGGGATGATCATGAGGATCGTGAAAAGGTCTAATACAATAGAGGTATGTGAAAGAGTAGGAATGGGTGATGTGATCTGGAGTGTGGTAACGATTATATTTGCTTCAGCTTGTTGGTAATGATAGTTTTATACGATTTATAAGTCTTGTAATAGTGCTAATGTTAGTAATTAAATAAGTTAAAGAATTATAATGAGCACAATAAGATAATAATGGATGTATGTAATATATGAACGGTTGAAAGTTTTCGTATGTGATGTAATTAGCTTGAATAGACTGATTTGTTTCTGTTGAAGCTTGAACATGTTGCTAATACAGTTGGATGACGCATGGAAATTATCGTTAATTATGTGTTTCAAGTATCGTGAATATAAGTTTGTTAGCAATGTGGTAAAACAAGTTTAGACATGATATAATGACATAATTGCATACATGGACGGCTCGGTAGCAAGTAAACCATGTTGTGTGAAGTTCGTTGTAGCATAATGTGATACGAATCTTATTTGATGAGACCGTACGATATATTTGAGTAGTAATGGCATTATATGAATGAGTACTATAACCAGTGGCGACTTCCGAACTTGGTTTGGAATCGACACGTGGTATTGTTTTGCAGGAATCTTCAGTTAATTTTGTAATTCTGACCATGTACTTAACCTTACTTGACAGAGTGTAAGTTTTTACTAGACCGAGTAGACCTCACTCGATCTAGTTAGGAAGCTATGACGTCGAGATGTAGGAGTTTCCTACGGTTACTCGATGAAATAGCGCCTACTCGATCGAGTAGAGGGCACTCGATCGAGTACGCGAGGCACTCGATTGAGTAGGCTACAGTACAGGAGCTTCCGCGGGATTCATAGAACCCTTGTTCTTCCTCATTCTTCTATTTCTTCTTCGTCTTTCACAACCCTAACTTCCTAAATCTCTCTAAAACTCTTGCATTCTTGTGTTGTGGTGATTTATTTGTGTAGTTTTCATTGCTTTGATTCATTCTTTTACTTCCTAATTGATTAAGGTATGAATTCCTTTCCTATTTTAATGTTTTCATCACTTAGAGACAATTTGAATGGTAGAACAATCTGAAATTTCAATTTATATGGAAGAAAAGTTGCTTGTAATTGTTGTAATATGATCCACATGCTTCCCTTTTATGATTGTTGTTGTCTATTGTGACTAAAAATTGAATAAAAATTGCAAAATTTGGGGACGAATTTTCTAGGGTTTGTGAAATCAAATTGATTTTTGGGTGTCTTTTACATGTTGAGTGATGAAATTGAGTAGTATATGTTGCATATATCATGTTGGAAGTTGAATTTTGTGATTTTCACCTCGAAATTTGCCTTAAAACTCCGTCTTAAAAGTGCCCCAAATTGAAATTCGTTTTCTATGATTGGGATTTTATGTTGGATGTGAATTCATGTTTAAGAGTTAAAATTTTGAAGTAGTAGTAGTAATGATAATTCAGGCTAAATATGTCAAAATTGTTACAACTGTAGAGACCGTCTGATTACTAGAATTGAGGAGTTTACTCATGATGTTTGATTGTCTGTAATAGTGTGTACTTAGTTGCCCTTTTTATGAGCGTACATGAATGTTTCACATGTTTTCAAGTATATATGGAGTTGTAATTAAGCCATGTGTTGACAGTTGTAGTAGTTGAGTAATTCATGTTAACTCTGCTAAAACTTTCACAGCTGTAGAGATCGTCTGAGATACAATAAATTTAAATTCTATGTATAAATTGGGAAATTGTTGGTGATAGTGTGTACATAGATGATTTGTTCAATGCTTAATCTGTGTAAATTACATGCTTTGGTGCCTATGTGACTGTACTTCAGTTATATGCTGAAACAGATGCCGTAACTAAACTTGGGAACCCGACAAAGTAAGAGGGGAAGGGCTTCTCAGCCCAAAGTTGGGGAGGGTAGTGGACCAGTAGTACCACCTGTACCAGAGTATCCCTCGGTAGTCTTTGTGGACTACAAACAGAGGGAGAGGTTTGTGGCCTTACAGAAACGAAAGATGAGACCTACGCGCTGTGTGGACACCACTCTTCTAGAGGACCTGGGGATTGAGACGGATGTCCGTCATATTTTTGAGACCTTGGGATTCACAGGACTGTACCGTTTGCAGAAACGTTCCTATTCTTTTCTGACCTTGGAGTTCATGAGCTCGTTTAAATACGAGACGGCTGAGCAGTTTGTCCAGTTTCGTCTTATGAACACGGGTTTTGTTCTAACCATGGACCTCTTTGCTTCTCACCTTGGGTTGGCTAAGCCTCCCAAGGGATCTCTCCGTGACATTCCAGCTGAGTGCGGGGTTTGCCGCCTTATGCCTTGCCTTGCTGGGAAGTCAGCTCCCACCCCCAGCAACATGTTGATCAATGAAGTGCAACATGTTACTTTGAAGATCTTTCTTCGTTCCATATCGAATCTTCTTTATGAGAGGCCTGATATAAGTAAGTTGAACTCTCACGAGTTATTGCTTTTGATGGCTTATATTAACCCGGAGCGGACCGAGAAGGTGGTCTTCAATGCTCCCGCCATGGTTTGTGCCAGTCTGGCTTTGATGGCTTCTTCTACAACTAGGTTCTTGAGTTATGGTGCTTTTGCCACTCGGTTAGCTGAAAAGCTAACCTCCTTTGAGGCTTCCTCTGAGTACGTTCCCTTAGCCACCCGGTGCCTACCATGGACAGAGATTACTACCTCGACCTGAAATGGTTGAGAACCTTGGCGGATGGTAGCCTAGCGTGGAGGGTGTGGGGTATGAGCTTGATGAGGATACCGGCTCCTGAGCACCTCCCACCGACTGAGCCTTTGGATGCGGTTGATTCTGATGGGGAGGAGGATGAGGATGTACCTCGGCCGACACAGACAAACCTCATTGATGACACGATCCTTCAGGTTATGCCCGAGCCGAAGAAGGGGGAGAATGTGAGAGCGGCGGAGGATAGACCCAGGTTAGGGAGAGGACCACGCCGTGTGAGGGAGAGGACAACTGAGACCCGACCACAGCCAGCAGCACCACCGCAGCACCCATTTCCTTGCTATCCCTACCTTGATACCCCAGAGACACGTTCGAGCTACTTGGCAGAAAGAGTGTCCTCTACCTTGACGCTCCGGAACATGCATGATATGGCATACACTCAGGGTATTGGGACCGAGGGACCACATCCAGTGTGGTGGAGTGGAGTTGGGGACTACAATGGGGTTTTCCACTCTTACGGGGTGGACATGTCCGCGTGGGGGACACCACAACCCTTTGCTTTTGGCGGTTTGACCCCATGGTATGAGAGTCCAGAGGTTGGGAGTAGGGGATGGTGCGGGTCTTGGGGCTTCAGGGGCAGGTACCTCGGGTGGTGATGGAGATGAGATCATGGTTGAGCAGCAGCAGCAGGAGTGATACTCTTTTTTCTTATCTTGTTCATGGTTGCGTGGATATTAGTTTGCGTTGTTTGGAACTTTTGCTTTTCGTACTTATCAGGTTTGGTTGTATGTTGGCCATAAGGCCGTACTTGTTTTGTTGAGACTTGTTTGTGGGACTTGGAGTCGGGTTGTCATCCTGACTCGCGTATATATATATTCGTTTTGTGTTGAAACAGGAAATTTTAGAGTCGTTTGACCTGTGGCCACTCGACCGAGTGCCCCTCACTCGATCGAGTAGCTGCAGGTGTAACAGGTGAAGGGTAGTATGATTTCCGGCTACTCGATCGAGTAGCTAAGACGCTCGATCGATTAAGGCCAGCTCGATCGAGTACCCTACATACTCGATCGAGTAGCACTGTTACAGGATCATTTCGTTAATTAAAATTGTTTTAATGTTAATATCATTGCATGTTTTGGTGTTTAACATGGTTGTTGATGATTAGTAACATGTTTGGACCGTTAATTTGATATGTTGGAAGTCGTGCTCGGATTTTGAATGCAGATTTGTGACGAAAAGTGAAAGTAATAGTTACTTTTATTGGATTGTTTTTACATCTTCAATGTCTACTAGCTTAGTAGCCTAACTTATTTATGATCGAAAAGACTAGTTATTTTCACAGAATTTGCGTATTCTCCATATAAAATTGATACATACATGCATTCGTGATTGTAGCTAATTATTCGAATAAAGTAGCAAATGATTTTATGAATTAATGTTGGTATGATTAATGAGTAATGTCCATAAGGCATTATATGTGTTGGATAAATGACAAGAGCTAAGTTCTAGTAATGTGGGTAATAATTCAGTGGTGAACTTCGGGGACGAAGTTCCTTTTTGAGGGGAAGAGTAATGTCGCAAAATAAAAAGGCCAATATTAGAATAATTTGTTATTTGTTTATAATGCTTTCTATTATTTCTGTTACATTTCTAATACGACGCTATAATTGTTTTCATTTGTATGTTGAAGTAAAAGTTGAATAATGTGCTATGAAAAAACGGTCATAGAGAGAAAGTTAAGATGTCATGCGTTGGAATAGAACCGTTGGGTGACATAGTTGTGTTATGTGACATGTTTCGTTTTGATGGTCACGTACTAGTAAAGGTATCGTCTCTTAGTGCGTGGCTAAGAGTTGTAAGCAGCAGGGTAGTCGTCAGTTGTGTTGGTCCATGTTGTGAGGTTGGTGTGTTGGACATGGTGTGTTGGACGGTTGATGATGATGACATGACAGATAGTATTTCTGGGAAGTAGTGACCTATGTCGGGAGAGCGGTGACGTTGATCTTGTTTCCGTATCTGATGTTTTGGGGAAAGGTGAGTTGAACTTCGGGGACGAAGTTCTTTTTAAGGGGGGAAGACTGTAATACCCGCCCTTTTAGGGACCCGTTGACCAGCGTTGACCGAGCTTAGGAGCAGTAATACTCCTTAGGAATACGTGCTAAAATTACCTTGTGTCTTGAGTTGTGGGTGGTACTCGATAGAGTAGAGGCTACTCGATCGAGTAGTTTGGATACTCGATCGAGTAGGGGCCACTCGATCGAGTACGTTAGTTACTCGATCGAGTAGCGTCTTTTCAGCGAGGGTTTATAATCGTGTTTTCTTAAAACCGCAAATCATTTCCGCCTCTTTCTTCTAAACCTAGATGTCGTCCCTTCCTCCTTCCTTCACTACATACCTTACATGGGAGCCTTTGAAGGTCCTTATGCAATAGGAGTGCGTTGCTTGAGTCGAGTAGCGGTCCTTGGCCAGATTTCCTCATGTAGGTATGTCGTCATCATCATCCGTGGCTTTGTGTTTTCGGTTAAAGTTAGAATGGTAGTGATAGATGATTGTATTGTGTGTATAGGTGTTGCTTGATTGCTGGGTATTGCGTGTGTGGACATGGAACCGTTGCAGTCGCTTAAAGGTAGGTTCGCCTACTCAGTTTCTGTTGATGGTCTAGTGTGTCATGGTTGTTGTGTCGTTTTTGTAATTGTGTGACAGAGCATATACGGTAGTCGGTTGGTGTATACAGTTTGTTAGTTGTTGTTGTATTGCAGCTGTCTGTGATGGATTGTCTCTGGTTCTCAAGGTGCGTCCTCAGATGAGTGGAGTCACTTGCGGGAGTGGCTTCACGCCCTAGTTTCGCCCTCCGTGGAACCCGCCACGGGAGGGGATGTGCACATTAATGGGATAGGGTTATCGCTCGGTATGATGAGCGAGGCTTAGGTGGGAACGGCTGCGGGCCCCTACTGGCAGGGCTGGTCCAGTGGACAGTCGGTGACGGTGTTTGGTTGAAGTGATTGTGACCGTGTGTGTGTTTGGTTGTGCTTGTTACAAGTTGGTCATGATTATGATGTCTTATCTCCGTTACTGACCTTGTGTGGTTGCCTGTTTGTTTATTGTGTCTGTCGTGATCCCTTATGGTGAGCAGTCAGTCTTAGCAGGTGTTGTCTTGGATGATTGCTGGAGTCCGGGCGAGGATAAGTCCTCACGAGTTATGACTGGAAGTAGTATATAGTGATGAGTTATATCTTTCTTTTAACAGTTTGGTTGTAACGCTTGTAAAATAGTTTAATGTTCTTTATTTGACCTTTGATAATTACTTTCCTCGGGGAACCGAGATGGTGATGTCCTTATATGCTAGGGAAGGTCGTAGTAAGGGTCCTTGGTATATGGGGGTGTCACAGTATAGTATTCCATTATGAGGATATAGTTTCCATAAGATAATACACTCGAGAATATTCTAAGATATGGACATCCATATAATATTACACTATAATATTTCATAACATTTACGTAATTATTGCTACTTTCACTACTACCACATTAATATTGATAATTTAACTACTCCTGTTGTTACCTCTATTACTTTCAAATGTGTGATTATTACTATATTAAAGTCGTTTGGTTTCCGGATTATATATATAGGAGTATTGACTCATTGATGTGAACTTTTTACAAAACATACTGGTACGTTTTTTCACGTACTCGATCTAACCCATTAGCTTGTGAGCTTTTTGCCATTAGAGAAGTAGTTCAGTATGCGGTTAAGTCCAAGGGTAACTTTGTTCTTAGTTCGGATTGTCAAGTCGCCATTAGAAAAGGAATTCAGTACCCACTTGCCCACATCACACAACTACTTGCCCACTTATGTAAATCTTACTTAAGTGGAAATAGATAACTGTAACACCCCCATAAGTTGGGATCCTTCCTCTAGGCATTCCCAACACATAGAGGCATTGCAAGACTTGGTTTCCCAAGCTTGTAGTGCGAACAATCGAGTAAAGAAGTACTTAACCTACAAATTGAAAGAAGTGGAGTTCAAATGTCAAAAACTAAGATAAGTACAAGTGATGACATCTAAGCAAGACCGCTCCTAAGCCCTCGAGTCAAAACATGGTAACCTGTCAACACTACAGCCCATATGGGCCGAAATCACCATATGGTTCACCACAGACATTTAAACCCCAAGTGTTAGCTTAACAATATAAATGTTCAATAAATGCAATGATCAAGCCTACATGCTCATATGACAATGTTAAGACCATAACCATAATTCCAACAAAGTATGAAATGAATGACAATCATTCTCCAACATACTCACCTCCACAAACCGGTGGTCGGGATACGCCCAAGACGCCACAACCAACACAAGGTACTCGGAACACGTCCGTGGTACCGGGCCCGAGAGCGACTCGAGTCCCCTACCAGACGTCGTGCCTCAACCACACGAGTCCCTCCATAACTCAAGTACTAAATGTGAACACCCCCCTTAGATTGGGAAGCTCCAAGGGTGACTTGAGCGGAAGACGGTTTTCCAACCGCCTTCTTACTCCATAATCATAACCAAGAACCCACCATCATCCTCCATTGTCAACCAAACAACAATCAAGCCAAACAAATCCAACCAAGACAATTATGCAATCATATTGACACAACAAGTATTACCATGCTCAATTCTTCACTAATTCATTTCTTCTCATCTAATTGCTTCTTAACATGTTAAAATGCATTGTAACCATCATATGACCATTAACCATACTTATCTTTACATAATTATCATGAAATCATATTATGTCATAAACCCTAATTTTCAAGAATATGTTATAATGCAACTACCATGAGACAAATGCAGTTAATGACAATAAATACATAATTAAATACCCATATCATTATAGCTAAGTAGGGAAAACCCTACCTCAAGCTTATCTTGTCAAATCCTCAAGTTAGTCACTAGAAGTGCTCCTCAATGACGCTTCCTACACAATTAATTACTACATTCATTTCCATAATCTACTACAAGTTATACTAATTAAACCCCTTAATTAACCATCTTAATTCCCTAACCTAATTAATTACGGGGTAATCCACTCATGATGAATTAAGGTTACTAATATAAGATTAAGGAAATAAAACATAAACCGACTTACAAATAGGGTGGATGAACAAGAAAGAAGGAGATGGTAGGAAATCTTCACTTGGGGAGGCTAGGTTTAGAGAGGATTGTTGGGTGAATTTTCTAGAGAGATTTTTATGTAACACCCCCTTCTTACCCGGCCAAGGTAATTGGGAGATGTTACCATCTCAGTTTCCCGAGGCGGTGAAATCGGAGTTGCAATTAAGAAACAATTAATATGAAATAAAGTATTTAGTGGACTACATAACCATCCCCCTTATACTAAAAGAATAAGAGATCTCCCAAATTTCCCCGCCTAAATGAATTTGGCTATAATTTGGCTTTCATTATATCATATCTGTTATTGGGCTTTTATTATATCATATATGTAATTGGACTTTTATTATATTATATTTACAACTGGATTATACTGAACTTTCCCTTTTTTAACCGATTAATGCAAAACATTAATAATAATAAAATTTACAATTAAATTTCAAATTAAGTTAAATATCAGTTGTATAACTGCATTTCTTTAATATTCCTATCTAAATAACCGTGCAATTGCGCGGGATCTATACTAGTAAATTAATAAATGAAATAAATAATACAACTCATGACTACCATACTCTTTTAATGAAATGACACTCAGCTCCAAGGCCAAGGCTCGTCTCTTCTCCCACGTGATACCAGCTCAACCTGTACTCAACCTGCTCCCCATATGATCGAAAATATCATATGGATCGACACAAGCCACCCCGAAAATAGGTGACAATTACACATACACACAACACGTCAGTTTCAATAAATAAATATAAGACATGACATAAAAAATAAAGATGCAAGATACTAATTATATGAATGAGACACGATTATGCAATCACTATACCATTACTGGGACACCCCAGACGTACCCAAAACCACCGGTGCACGGGACACGCCCATGACACCACACCTCACACAAAGGTACCGGGACACGCCCAGACGTACCGGGTCTGGAAGCCAAGTGGATCCCCTGTCAGATGTCGTGTCTCGACCACACGAGTCCCTCCGTAACTCAAAGTCATTAATGTGCACATCCCTCTTGGAGTGGGAAGCTCCAAGAGGTGACTCAAGCGTAAGACGGTTTCCCAACCATCTTACGTCTCCTCAATAGCCAAGTAACACTACCAATGGTCTCCAACACAACATAACAATGACCATACATGAAAAATGCAACACAACACCAATTATATGACTCATTATGAACTCATTCCCAACATATCATGGATAAGACTTCCTCAAATACCAACATGATATCCAAATCGACTCATACTTGAAATGATGATGAGAGACACATAAATATGAACACAAATATATTGAAACCGAATAGAATAAACCTACCTTTTAGCATTCTTCATAAGCTACTCGAATCCCATATGATTCCGTCTCGCAAGACCGTCTTATTCCTAAACAAACCATGTAATACCATAAAAAAACATCCTACACTATTACATATTAAAAAACCCCTTATTATTACACACTAACTACCCATATTACATATACTAATTACTAATTAATTACCCAACAAAAAAACCCCCAAAAGTTAGGGTTTAAACTAATTAAAGAAGGCTGGATCTTAACTTAAAAATGTTGACGAAGGAACGAAAAGGATGAACAATCTATAAAATCAAGCTTGAATCCCATTTAAGAGTATTTATCGAGGTTTTAGAAAGGGAGAGAATTTGGAGTGAGAAAGAAGACAATAGAATAAATAAGGATAAGGGGTTAAGATTTCCTTATCCCGTGTTCTGATTCAGTCGATCGAGTAGCGAGTCCACTCGGTCGAGTGTCACTCACTCGGTCGAGTGTCAGTCACTCGGTCGAGTGTCAGTCACTCGGTCGAGTGTCACTCACTCGGCCGAGTGCCGAGTCCACTCGGTCGAGTGCGACGCAGTTCTCAGCAATGACCAGTTTTTGTAAAATAGTCATATCTCACTCGTTTCTTAGTCATTTTGGGCCTGTGACCGACCGTTGGAATCGTAAGTGGACAAAATATCACCTCCATTTAGAATCAGATCAATATCATGTATATATCTCAAGTTATTACAGTTTTACGATGACCCTTTTATAGGCAGGTGTTATAACAACTCCACTAAGTTTAGTATTGGTTATACTCAGCCCACTTTATAGTCATACTTCACTCCCGAGTGACCTTTACTCTAGCCTAAGGTCCTCTCACGTACCCCAAGGTTTCTTTCTAGGTCCCATAATATCCGGGTATTACATTTTGAGAGTTTAGAAAGTGGTAGGATAGGGTTAGGGGTTTTTAGGTGGGAAATCTAAAAAGATAAGCCTTGAAAGGGACCTCCCACTAAAAACGTTTCCCGTATAAACTGAACTCGACCGGCACTCGATCTAGTGGGCGGTCCACTAGATTGAGTGGGGGCTTCACTCAGTCGAGTGGATAGTCACTTGGTCAAGTGACCAATTTCCAGACTTCCAGCCTTCTGCCAAGGCGCCCTCGGTCCTCCACTCGGTCGAGTGGAACTTCACTCGGCCGAGTGGATCATCTACTCGGTCAAGTGAGATCTATATAAATGCGAGGTATTACAATCATCCCCCCTTAAAATGAACTTCGTCCCCGAAGTTCACACTCGACACTATAAAAGCCAAAATTCTACGTCCCATTAATGTCTCAAGACGAGAGACGGTTAGTCGGATATCATGAGGCTAGTACTCTATGACCAACTAAAAAGCTACTATAAGTTTAGGTGTTGACCGACTATGTAAAGGAAATAAGAAGACTCGTGCTACTTGTACTTGCGTAATACGCCCTACCCCTCTAGAAAAACGGTCACGACCACGTAACCAACCTCATACCTGCGCCATCAAAAGATGAGGGTATCGCTTTTTCATGGTTTCCTTGGCCTCCCAAATAGTCTCTTCTACTAGATGGTTAGACCACAATACTTTCACCAATACCGTTTCACCATGTCTTGTCTTCCTAACCTTCCAGACTAGGATTTACTTGGGCGTTTCCACATATGTTAGGGCATCATCTAGTTCGATCATCTCCGCCTCGAGTATATGAGAAGGGTCACTTATGTATTTACGCAATTGAGACACGTTAAAAACATTGAGAACTCGGTCCAAGGCCGGGGGAAGTGCTAAACGGTAGGCCACTTCACCGACTCTATCCAATATGTCATAGGGGCCAATGAACTTTTGGCTCAACTTGGCTCTTTTCCCAAATCTCACAGCTCCCCTCATGGGTGAAACTTTGGGTAGTACCTTGTCTCCTACCGCAAATCAATGTCACTCCTCTTTAAGTCGGCATAACTATTTTGACTATCTTGCGCCGCCCTCATCTTGTCTCGAATTACATGGACTTGATCGATCATGTCTTGGATCATTTGAGGTCCCAACAAGACGGCTTCGATGCAATCATCCCAACAAATCGGGCTTTGACATTTTCTTCATTACCAGGCTTCAAGTGGTGCCATGTCAATGCTAGCATGGTAGCTATTGTTATAAGAAAATTCAATTAATGTAGTTTATCTTCCCAAGAACCCCCCAAACTCTAGAATGCAGGCCCTCAACATATCTTCCAACGTTTGAATGGTCCTCTCCATTCATCCATCCATTGTCGGGTGGAAGGCCATAATCATCTTCAATTGGGTACCCAAGGAGCTTTGAAGTTCTTGCCAAAACCTTAAAATGAATCGCGAATCTCGGTCCGACACAATGTCCTTTGGGAATCCATGAAGTTTAACGACATATTTGCAATAAGCATTAGCTAACTCCACCTTGCTCCAAGTGTCCTTCATTGCAATGAAATGAGACGATTTGGTCAACCTATCCACAATGACCCAAATCATGTTGTTCCCCTTTTGAGTTCTTGGTAGTACAACTTTGAAATCCATAGATATCGACTGCCACTTTCACTTGTGGTCTCTTGTGTTCCCCCTTCACTCTTTGGCAAGTCAAGTACCTTGCCACAAATTACGCCACTTCCCTCTTCATATTTGACCACCAAAAGGTCTTCTTAAGGTTCTTGTACAACTTATCGCTACCCGGGTGCACCGAGTAAGGTGTGTTATGAGCTTCATTCATTACCTTTTTCTTAAGCTCATCATCATTTGGTATAGACCATCTCCCCTTCAATCTACGACTTCCATCCTCATGCAACTCAAATCTTGAGGGCTCTCCCCTTTCTAGCGCTCCATTCCACTCTTGGATCTTCACATCACTTGCTTACTTCTCCCGAATTTCGTCGTACAACTCGGGTTCCAAGGTCAAGTCTCCCATTGTTTCTCCCTTTTGTATCACATGGATACCCATTCCCCATACTTCTTCCTTCAACCTTAACATGGACAACGGTACACAAGGAGTGCACCGACTTCCTACTTAAGACATCGGCCACCACATTAGCTTTCCCTTCATGATAGATTATCTCCATATCATAATCCCCAATGAGTTCAATCCATCTCCTTTTCCTCATGTTCAACTCCTTTTGGTTGTAGATATACTTCAAACTTTTGTGATCGGAAAATACCTTAAAGGTTGCTCCCTACGAGTTATGCCTCTAAATTTTCAAGGCAAAGACAACGGCTCCCAATTCTAGGTCAAGAGTTGGTTAATTCTCCTGATAGGTCTTCAATTGCCGCGATACATAGGCAATGACTCTACCATTTTGCATAAGCACACATCCCAAGACATTCTTTGAAGCATCGGTGTATACTTCAAAACTCTCACTTCCTTCTAGCAAGGCTAACACCGGGGCCATGGTTAGACACTCCTTTATGGTCAAGAAGGTCGTCTCAAAACTCCCGTCCCACTTGAAATGGTTCTCCTTTCTCATCAACGACGTCAAAGGTCTAGCGATATTGGAGAAGTCTTTCACAAATCGGCGATAATACACGGTTAGGCCTAGGAAGTTTCGAATTTCCGCTACATTCTTGGGTGCCACCCACTTAGACACAGTCTCAATCTTGGTAGGATCCACGACAACTCCTTCTCTTGATATCACATGGCCTAAGAAAGCCACCTTCTCCAACCAAAACTCGCACTTACTAAGCTTTGTATAAAGTTGGTGCTCCCTCAAGGTTTGAAAAATGATTCTTAGGTGCTCCCCGTGCTCTTCCTTGGTCTTAGAGTAGACCAAAATATTCTCTATGAATACCACCACAAAGTTTTCCAAGTACGGACTAAACGCCCTGTTCATGAGATCCACGAACGCGGTCAGTGCATTCGTTAACCCAAATGACATTACCACGAACTCATAATGCTCGTACCTTGATATAAATGCGGTCTTTGGGATGTCCTCATACTTTATCTTCAATTGGTGATAGCTCAATCGTAGGTCAATCTTTGAAAATACTCCGGCTCCACTAAGTTGGTCAAACAAATCGCCGATCCTTGGTAGAGGGTACTTATTCTTGACGGTGACATTATTCAACTCCATATAGTCGATGCATAACCTCAAAGTCCCGTCTCTCTTCTTTACAAATAGAACCTGTGCTCCCCATGGTGAAACACTAGGTCTAATATACCCCTTGTCCGTCTATTCCTAAAGTTGTTTCTTCAATTCCTCCAACTCCTTTGGACCCATCTGGTACGGGGCCTTAGAGATTGGTCCCGCACCCGGTTTCAAGTTCACCCAAAATTCCACTTCTCTTGGTTGAGGTAATCCGGCTAACTCCTTCGGAAACACATCCTTAAAGTCCCCCACCACCAGTATGTCTTGAGCTTGCGGTCCCTTCATGCTAATGTCCCATACATGACACAAGAGCATAGGACAACCCTTCTTCAAACATGTCTTTAAGGTCATCACCGAAACGAGTTTCACCTTAGGTTTGACCAAGTAACCCTTATACGACACCTTAGCGCCTTTGGGTCCTTTCAAAGAGATTTTATTTTGATAGCAATCTATATTGGATTTGTGTCTACTTAGCCAATCCATCCCTAGGATTACTTCAAACCCTTCAAAAGGACATTCAAAGAGATCTACCGGAAAGTTGGTTTCATGTACTATGACCGACACCTACTGGAGTCACACGTCCAGCTTTGATGTCTCTTAAGTATTTGAGGCAATTGCGTTTCCAATGGCCCGTACCATTACAATAATGACACTTATCCTCGGAAGTGGCTCCCTTCTTGGGTTTAGGTGTGCTATTTTCAATAGCTTTCCCTTTGCCCTGGTAGGGTGTTGGCTTCTTGCCTTTGTTGGCACCCCTTTTGAACTTTCCCTTCATCTTAGTGTTGATGTTGAGAACATCCTTGCTAGTACTCACATTGAGACCCATATCTCTCTCGGCTTGCACAAGCATTTTGTGCAACTCATGCTTTGCATGTTTTGCATGTTATAGTTTACTCTAAACTGAACATAGCCTTTGATACGGCTCAGGGAATGGAGAAGTCGGTCAATAACTAGTTGTTCGAGGATCTCTACCCCTTGAAACTTGAGAGTCTCAACATGCTCAATCATTTTGAGCACATGAGTGCTCACCTTTTGTCCTTCTTTATTATTGAGCTCAAAGAATTGAGAAACCGCTTCATATTGCAATATTCTAGGTGCTTGTGAAAACATGGTCACAAGCTTAGTATAGATCTCATAGGCGGTTCTCATCTTTATGGCACTTCTTTAAAGATCAGCTTCCATGGAGAAGATCAATAAAATCTTGATCGCGTCCGATTCCTTTTGGTAGGCCTCATAGGCCTCCCTCACGGCATTTGATGACCTAGCATTAGGTGTAGCGGGAGAAGGTTCGGTAAGGAAACGAAGTTTATCATCACCTTCCGTGTCTAAGCGAAGTTGACCATCCCAACCGGTGAAATTAGAACCATTCTTTTCGAGTTTGCAGCGATCCATAAAGGACCGAAGCCATGAAACGGTAGTGAGAGGTGGTGCGGATGAGCTAGGGGTTGTCATTGCGATAAATCAAATTGACTACAAAAAGAGAAGATAAAGGAAATGTTAACATTTATCATTTTTAAGACTTGCAAACATTTTAGACAAGTTCAGCATTTATATAAAGACTCCACCCAATTATATAAATGATTCCAAGATCCAAATCCATACCAACTCGATTGTGGGCCAACGGACTCTCTACAACGTTACTAATACAATTTGGTGGGTTAACTCATTTAACCGATTCTACACTTAGAACTCTTGGTCAATGAAATTACATTAAGTTCATCTTCAGCGTGGAACACATGAGCATACGGACCCTAATACTTCCGTTGAGTTCAACCAAATTTCGAAATGTAATAAGATTTTATTACCCCACTTACCCAACGTAAAAAGAAAGCACCCCGGCGAACCGTATTGTACCCTTAATGAAATTGGGATTCATGGGTTCCTACTATTTTGGTAAGGATAAGTCTCAATTTTTAGAAATGTGAAGGTCTTTTCAATTTATTATCTATCTCTTTTAAGTAAACTAAATTAGTGATCTATCGATAATTATAACTGATAAGGTCGAAAACTCGATATAAAAGATATGCATGTGATGTTATGGCGATTTGGCATGCATGCAAACATATAAAGAAAGAAAACATGCAAAATAAAACAAATTCCTAGTATGGCCTTTCCTAAAATAGAAAATCTAATAGTCTATTACAAATCCGGAAACCAACTCCTTTAGTCCCTTGAACTTCATGTAACTCGCCTCCTAAGGAAATACTGTCTTGATCGAAACTCCTTTCTGAATGGCTCCGTCTTTAAGAAACTCCGGAATTACAAATATAATAATAAAATACATAGCATATCCTATTATACATTTGTAATAAAAAAAATTTAAATCTATTAAATTACAAAACGGGGATGCGAGATCACATTAAAATTACAACCGAATCGATATTCCCTTACATTACGGGAAATACCAATTAAAATAAGGCTATACTAAGACAAATTACATGATTCAAAATTACATAAATTTAAATGACATTCATCTATAAAAATGCAACAATATATATATGTATTCAACATGCAAAATGAATGTGCCAAATCGCCCTACTAGATCGTATCGTAAATTCCTCGGTTTTATGGAAATATGTGACTTTTAACTTATTAAAATCACAAAATAATACTTACATCAAATTTAATCCAAGTTAATTACCCTAACTGTTTTAAGACTCAAAATTAGTCTATACTAATAATTTGACAATAATTCAACTTGTTTTTATATTATTGCTCATAATTAACCCTAATTATCATAACTTTTATGAAATAATTCCAAATTTAATTACAATATTCTCAAAATTTAAAATTTAAATTTTTTAACATTCTGGAATATTTCCCATGACCTTCATAATGTCAAAAATTTGGGTTAAAAAATTCGAATTAATTTAGAGAAAAATATAGTTGCGATTTATCGGTTTTATCAAATAAAATACCTAAAGCATACGAAAATTAATCTAATCAATTTACAACTTTTCTCATACCATGAAATTCGTAATGTCAACTTTTCTCATACCTAAAGCATACGAAATCTAATCTGATATGTAGGATATAAATAAAACCTAAAATAATTTTCTCATACCATGAAATTCGTTTTAGCTATTTTTAGCTTATATTCTCTCGATTTATTCCATTTTAACCATTAAAATCATAAATCACGCAAAATTAATCACATTAACCTCAAAGTTTACATACAATAAGTAAAATATGCATGTGAGATCATATTAAAATTTTGTGGCCAGTTTCGAAGTCTAACTATTTTTAGTTAATAAACAACTATTTTACTCATTAAAATGTTATTATTATCCAATAATTATAAAAGTGAGCAATAAAATTCCATAAATCATCTAAAATGACCTAAAACATTTTAGGACCAGAATGTATACATACATGCATGGGAAAAATTCATGTACATCCTATATTTACACAAATTTTCCGGTTTTTATTTTAGTCATCTTATAACTCGTAAAAAACCTATAAAATGATTTGCATGCAACAACAAAGCTCTGATACCACTTGTCAGGTTCATTAACCTCTAATTAGACTATTCTAATTAATCTCTAAATTACTTGTTAATTTAGACTCACAAGATCTAGTGCATGCAATAAGTAAATAAATTGAAATAAGTAGAGAATGGATGTATCCTTACAGTAGGTGGGACGGTTTTACGGCACAAGGTAGGACTCCTTCCTAGCCTTCTTCATGAGCTAAAATTATAAGGATGATCTTCCAACCTCAAGTATAGAAGTTGCTCCTCTTGATTGCACCCAAGACTAAAACCCTTAGGACTAATAATATTATTAACTAGATAATATTATTAGAAACCTTAATTATTAGATCTAATATTAATATATATTACTACACTAGTAAGTGGTGATAATATTAGATTATGGAAAAAATTTAGCACATAAAACTATTTTATGGAAGAGAGAGGGAGAGATTTTCTAAACATCAGCATTGAATATAATAAGAGAACTTATGCTCTTAATAAGGGGAGAGGGGGCCGGCTCAATTGGGCATGGGGAAGGGAATTTTGCTTTTGCTTTTTGGAATACCAAAACAATCACTACTACAAATTCAGGCAACTACAACGCCCCTTTAACAACGCTTATCCACGAAAATCACCATAAGACGTTGTAGAACGGATGGCGCGAATTTTACTAAAATTAATTACAACGGTTATGGTTCCATAACCGTTGTAATAGGTTTTAACAATGGGTCAAACATGCACAACCGTTGTTAATAATTTGGCGCAAAATTGGCGCAAAGTTAGTGAAAAGTAATTACAACGGTTATTTATAAACTCGTTGTTAATACTTTTTAACAACGGTTTACTATGGACCCGTTTTAATATATTTTGTAATGACAACGGATTTTTGTTTAACAACCGTTGTCAATACTTTCCATACTATAAACCACACAAACACAGATCAGCTACAGCCACAAAACACAAACCTAACACAAACACAAACATACACAAACACATACAAACACAAACACAAACACAAACACAAACACACTTTCTCATCGTCTCTTTCTCTCTTCCTCATCGTCGCTTTATCATCTCGCCATCACTGTTGGTTTCATCGTCTCTTACTTTCTCTAATTATCAGGTAAATATGCATGATTTAATTTAGGTTTTGTCATCTCAGTCATTATTTTCTTTCTCTAATTATTTCATTTGCATGTGTTTCTATCGATCATTATGTTCTTTCTCTAAGTATTATTCGCTTAATTAGTTTTGTCACTGTTGTTTTTCTGCGTTTATTAGCTTGTAAAACAAATTAAATAAAATAAAACAAAGAAGAAGCAAGATGATAGAGAGGAATGCATGATAAACTTAATTAATTAATTAATATATATATATATATAAATACATAAATACATAAATTAAAAAACGAATTAAATTGATAAAAATGCAATTCTTAGATATGCATAGAGAGTCTCATTCCCTTCTATGATATCCATCCTCTCCTCCTTAGCTATTTGGAGGTTTCGTTCAGCAATTGTTATATCGTCATATAGCTGCAACAACTGCTGCTCTGTCAAGCCATTTTTTTTGGCGTCCTTGAGTGCGGTCCCGAGCGTCCTCAAGGTAGCTCATGTACCTGTGCTCGATGTCTAGCAACCGGCGGATTAAACTCCTGTTATGCTTGGTCATAGTAACAGTCTTACGGATGGTATCATTCATTGTTGATGAAGTTTGGAGTTTGTTTGAAAGATTTAGGATTTGAAGTTTGTTTTAGCAGTTAGGGTTTAGAGATATATAGTGAGATAATGGAATGGTGGTTGAGATAATGCATGTATGTATACTAAGTAATGTGCCTTTTGAGTTGTTTTTTAATTAATATATGTTGAGGAAATTGTGCCATATATCATATCTCTGCTTCAAATCTTATTATAACCCTTCTCATTCCATATATTGTCCATTCATATGCAGGGATTGGCAGTAATAATACATGCATCGGAATTATAACGGGCCGCCGTACTAATGCATGCTAGTAATATTTAATTTAATTTTTTTTTTTTTGAAAATAAACAACTACGGTTATTTAAAAAAAAACTCGTTGTCTTTAGTTATAATAACGGTTTTTTATACTGTAACCGTTGTTATAACTTTCCCACCAAAATTTAGTCACCTTTTCCAAAACGGTTTTTTCTACTTTATAACGTTGTTAATAGTTTTCACAACGGGTTTCTTAGAAAAACTAACCGTTGTTAAAAGCTACTACAACGGACGCTTTAACAACGTCCGCTCTTTTATATAACAACGGTTTTTAACCGTTGTTATAGCCTGTATCTGTAGTAGTGAATAGACTAGGTTTAGGTGTAATTATTATGTTTAGTCCATAAAAATAATCAACTACACACAACCCTAAAACCCTACCCATAACCGGTCCCTCACACTTATCTTTGTAATTTGTCAAATGTAATATTGTAGGTCATGTGGCATGTAACATGTCATTAGACATTTTAATGCATATTTAACAATTTAAATATCATTTCATATCAAATAAATTACATTTAACAAATTAACTAGTAATTCATAATTACATGTATATAAAATGGGTCATATTAAGTCTAGTTAATATAATCTGCAACATTTTGTAATTATAATTAACTAATTATTCTTATCTCAATTGTTTCGTAAACATTAATCAATTTTTAGTAATATAACATTTTAATTACTAAATTGATCTTATTTAATCAAATTACAATAAGATATAAAATTCTCACTCACTGATAAAATTTGTTCAATTTAAGTATTTTATTAATCTGTATCGATATACAATTAATTAACTTTTTCAATTAAGGGAATTGTCCTATAGGTGTGACCTTAAGGGATCAACTGATCACCACCGTTAAACGACAGTAACATTAAACTCTAGTCAGCCAGTTGTTACTGTTAAATGTTGACCAATTGACTATATAATTGAATCATCCCTTGTGTATTCTTATTATGAGTTTTAATAATGTGATCGCACTATTGTTGAGGACACATACTCCAACAGGATGATGAGATAATGAAGCACAAACGTCCCTATTTATACAAAACAATCAGTTCTTTTTTTCCGAAAAAAGGGGAAGCTCCCTTCCATCGTCCATGGCCTCGCGCCTCTTTGGGCTAGTCCTCAGAATCCGCACCTTGATTTGTCCCTTTCAAGTTGTGTTTCTTCCTGACACATAAATCCTCCCGCCACAGGACTCGGGCCTCTTCGGGGCTATCCAGGAATTTTTGTGTTTTCCCACACTCACATTTCCTTATTTTCGCGTTTTACGAAATTCGACACGGTTTCCATGACGCAGCTTTAAACATACGGGTATTTTTCTCTTCTTTTTTTAAGGGGGAAGGGTTAGTCACCCCGATCCGCGACAGATCGTTTCCATGTCAGTCGAAAATTCCGAAAAAAATTTCGATTTTTCGCATTTCTCCACAAAATTTGAAAATTGATAACACAACATCGGTTTTCTTCAAAAATTCAAGATCTCAGAAATTCGAGTCTTGATCTCACAAAAATCAAATCAAATACACTCGCAAAAATCTCTTTTAAAATTCGCCCGTGACGGTTTAAGTTTTAGTTTTTCGAGTTGCGAATCAATTTCTAGCAAAATTCGGTGCAACTTAATTCAAACACGAATTAATTTCTCGAAATTTCAAATCAATTTCTTTTGAAAAATCCAAACATGACACCTTGTCACGGAATTTTCAAAATTCCTTTTAGATTTGCTAATTTTAACTACGAGTCATCGTGATTATTGTTGTTTCATCAAATGCTTTTTGCGTGTTTACGTTTATGCGTACGTGCTACCTGTTGCCTGTTTTCTACACTAACAATGCATGAACAAATGCGAAGCAAAGGGGGAACTAGCAGTTGACCGTGCTTCTCCAAAACACAACACAAAAAAGCCAAACACAAATAAACCACAAACCAAAAACACATATATACAAACCGCCTCACGCAAAATACATCGACACACGTTTGATACAAACGACTGACCATACAAACAGGTTCTGGTACAAGTATTTATCATACAGATACTGGCCTAAAACAACGAACTGGAGGCTACCCGCCACCTACTGAACTAAGCATTCTTATCCTTCCGATCGGAAAAGAAAAGGAGCAGCATGAAAAACAAAGTAGTAACAGCGGAAGCATAGGTAGTTACCATGACGGTAATACCTCATTCCTACTCCAAGACAAAAAGGGAAACAATGCCTGGCAGGCTCCGGACAACATGACAATCAGGAATTGTGACTCAGCGCATCATCCCGACGTTAACCCCCAATCGTCGGAATTCGGCGACGAGAAGGAGCCATAACATAGGGCGCCACCCCAATGTTGAACCCCAATCATCAGAACTCAACAACGATCGAAGATGGCAACGTGGAACAATTCACCCGTCTTGACCCGCAATCATCAGACATTCGAACCTCTGTAGAGAACAGCCGATGATCGATACTCGATAAAAGGCTGGATAAAGGCCACCAGAGAGAAACACAACTCGACAAGGACAAGCCTATAAAGGTCTCTCCTCCTCCGGGATCATCCTCCTCCTCTAGAGTATCAGCAATGGACCCAGTGGGCGCGGAACACTCCCCTGCAATCAGGACAAAACAAAAATGCCAGCCGAAATTTCGGCATTATGACGGCACAAAATGGACAAATCCAAAAAAAGCACACCTGCAAAACAAAAACAAGGGCAAACACCCCTCCCCCCCCCCCCCCCCCCCAAACCTATCCAACAAAAACAATAAAACACTTCACGAAAATCGCACAAAAAAATGACTCGCCCTTCTTTTCAAGCAAAAGACGAGTCAAAACAATAGCAGAGATTTTCAAAAATGACCCAACAACTCAACACCCACACAAGGTCCGCAAAACAACCAAAAAAAATTTCCGACGTAATTGGGTATTTTTCAGAGCTCAAAAAGGCAATTTTACGCCAATTCGGGCACAAACAGGTCAAAAAATTCAAAATACGACCACAACAAAACAATGTGATTTAATCACGTCTCAAAGTGACCTAAACTACCGTTAAGGTCCATTATTTTAAGACAAACTGACTCAATTTGAGCTCAAAAAGACGCTTATTTCGTCAGACATAAGACCGTCGCAAAAGGCAAAAACTCAAAATTTTGCCCACAGCACCCAACAAAGATTCAATATGGCAAACACGGTCTTCCCTGACTACAATACAACCTAGTGGAGCACACAACTCAAGCAAACAAACTTGGCATTGTGAACTAAGACGGTTTCCTCGTCTCATTCACGTTTTTCGAGCATAGGGAGCGGGAACGGGGAACAAAATGCAAACTAAAAGCACCTCTATACCCCTAAACAGGTTTCTAACCAAATACAATCATCAATTTCACTCGAAAATGGGCTAATCAAAAACACCCAATTCAATTTTCGAAACTTTAGGGTTCGCCCTAATTCAATTAACAAAAAGACAAACAAATTCAAATGGATTCAATAGGATTTACATACCTTGAGATGACATGATGGTAGTGGCACAAAGTCGAGCAAGCAAAGTGTAATACTCCATATTTATAAGTCTTGGGGTACTCTATCGAGTAGGCCTTACTCTGTCGAGTAAGGGTAAGTTGCGTTTTAGAATAGTTTCTGACCTGTTGGGTACTCGATCGAGTAGCTGGGATACTCGATCGAGTAAGGGGGTACTCGATCGAGTACCTTGGGTACTCGATCGAGTGTCCGGTTTTACGGGGAGTTTTCTCGGGTTTTGTTAATTATGCGATTAAGGTATTTAAACATATTCGTCATTGTTTTAATTCACTTTTACAAAACCTAAAACCCTGTTTAAGAGAGAAAGCAGCCACTTCATCTTCCTAATCGCATTCTTAGCAATTCCCGGAGTTCAGACGGTCGGTTCTTGTCGTTTTTCGTGTCGTTGGATTCCTTGCGTCGAGGGTAAGCTTTTAATATAGTTTTTATAATGTTTTGTTAAGATTGGTTAAACCCTAATTTAGGAATTGGGGGTTTTGGTGTGTAGTTTGTGATGTGTAGTCTTTATGTGTTATATGATAGGAGGAGGGTTCGTAGAAGAGGCTTTTTGACTCAGCTGTTGATACCGTCTGCGTGTTGTGCTTTCCAGGTAGGATTTCCTACTCAGTATTAATCCCATAATGGGATATTGGTGATGTGCTGTAGTTAGTTGTTTGATATGATGATTGTGATTGTGATTGTGACTGTGGTTGTGTTTGTTGATGGTTCTCGAGATGCGTTCTCGGCTGAGTGGGGTCACTTGCGGGAGTGATCTCACGCCCTAGTTTCGCCCTTCGTGGAACCCGCCACGGAAGGGGATGTGCACATTAATGGGACAGGGTTATCGCTCGTACGATGAGCGGGGCTTAGGTGGGAACGGCTGCGGTCCCCATCGGCAGGGGCGGTCCAAAGTGGACGGTCGATATTGAGATGATGGAAATTGGTTGGTGGTGTGTGTGTGTGTGTGTGTGACGATCACCATCTTTTATCTTATTATTGTTGTCTATATTGATTGTGTGATTAGTACTGACTCCGTTTAAATGTTTTAAAAACTGTGGTGATCCATTCGGGGGTGGTGAGCAGTTGCTTGACAGGTATATCTTGGATACGCTTGGGATCTAGCTGGGGATGGAGTTATCACATATCAGAGTCTTTAGCCTTCCGCTGTGTTTGTTAAGGCAGTTCCATTCAGTTGGTTTATAGTTTGAGAACAGTTGTATTTTGCTTACAGATGGTTTGTTATGTAATCACTTAAAGTTATTTAATAAAGTATGTTTCTTTATTGTCTTATGATTATCATTGCCTCGGGTAACCGAGATGGTAGTATCCTTATACCTGAGTGGTCCTGGTAAGGCACTTGGAGTATGGGGGTGTTACAAATGGTATCAGAGCGACGATCCTGAAACCTGTAACCAATGAATCTAATGAATCTAGGGAGTCAATTAAAATGAACCCGGGGTAAAGGTTGTAGGAGCTAATGCAAAGACTTGGGAGACGTCCTAAAGTCGCGAACTCGCCCTACAATTTTGAACCGGTCACCATGGGATATGTGTCGGGATCGTTATGTGCATATTGTGTGCTGTGTGTATCTATGTAGTAGCATGTTGCATGAATTGATGATGATGACGTGAATTGTATGTTGGTTGATTGTAAAGCATGAAAGTATAATGATTGATACATATAATTTGGCATGTTATAATTATGTAAGGAAAAGTGTTTTGTCTATATATATATAAAGCGATGTGTAAGTATACATGTTGTTGTTGTCGTGTTGAGTAAAAGTACAGAAGGTTGGGAGTGTGAATTGAACATGTGCTGGGTGAATATGTTGAACGAATATGGTGGGTAAATATGTGGTATGATGGATGAATTAGTGGAAAAAGATGAATCATCGTGGTATGATAACATGGTTCCGGATTAAGCATGTTATATAATGGAAGTTATTTTATAGTGTTGTTATGTTAGTAACATGGAATAGGATTTGTAATGTATGAGTATGATTTGTCTTACGAAAGGCTATAGAATAAAAGCATGTGGGTAGTGCATGATGAATGTTGTTGCTTTGTTTTCGAAAATAATAATATGTGATTGGGGCTACTGGTTTCATGAGTATTGGGTTGTTTTCGTCTAACTTGGTTGTTGTTTAAGTTGTTTGGAAGTAAAAATCAAATAATTATGTCGTCGATTCTGAAAAGTTGTCTTTAAACTGTTATCACTTGAGATGTGTAAATGATTTTAATGTGATTCCAATTGGAGGTGATAGCTTGTTCTTTTACGATTCTAACGATAGCTCACACGCCCAAAACGACCAAGTAATGAGTGAGTTATGGTCGTTTTACTAAAAACTGGTCGATCTTGAGAATTGGGGTACTCGATCGAGTATCCTTGGTACTCGATCGAGTAAGGGGGCACTCGATCGAGTATGTTAGTTACTCGATCGAGTAGCCCTGGTGATTTGTTTTACGTGCTTCTGATCTTGACCTACTCGATCGAGTAAGTCCCTTACTCGATCGAGTGGCCTGTACTCGATCTAGTGACCCCTATTTTGGGTCATATGCTTATCTTTTGACTTCGTTGCATATTATGTTTAATTCAAAGGCGTTATTTTGCTTCTTTATGCATTGTTTTACATGTATGTTGGTCTTGACGCGTAAGTTACCCAATTTTGTGGTATAAAGAGTGGCACCTATGATGAGTATGAGTTAAAGTGGGGAGGACATGATTTATATGTGTTGGGATTGGTAAGACTTAATTGAGGCATAGAGCATGTTGTGTGAGAAGAGATGAGTGACATGATTGTATGTTGAGTAATGAAAATGTAAGTGAATGTGGGCAAGGCATGATGTAAGTTTAAGGGACGTGAGAATGAAAAGATTGAAAGAAAGGATGTGGATAGTAGCAACCTGAGATGTATAATAATTTATGGAGGGAGATGGCTAGAAATAGTGTTGAGTAAGAACATATGTAATGAGAGGTCGTTTGGAAATAGTGGTATATAGCGAACTTAATGGGACATGTCGTGACGTGGATTTGCAGGTAGTGACTGAGTTTGGAAATTTGTGTTATCGAGAGACGAAACTACTGTGTGATTTCCTTGGGTAATTAACGGTATTAAATGAATTCTGATTTCTAGAGATGTAAAAAGGGAGATGCAATTGTTTGAACATTAAACGTTGATTCTATGGATAGATTAGTGGCAAGTGTGAGTGATAGCATAATAAGAGAAGATCCATGGTAAGAAAGAGTGAGATGATGTCGGTAGAAAATAATGGAATTTGAGTTTTGGAGTAACGAAGGGGTACATGGATTTCTAAAGAGTTAGCTAGAAGGAATAAGGAGTTGAACTATTAATTGGTATTATTGAGTGTAAAGAGAAAAGAAGGATAAAAGTAAGCTGAGGAAAATATTCACCGGAGTTATGTGATATAAAGGTAAGGAATCATCGAAATGTGTGATATTATCATGAGGATGTTAGTTAATGGTTATATGGGAGCTTCAGGACAACATGTTTAATAATGAGTTTCGAGAAATTAAGGAAAGTAAGAAGTTAGTAGAATATCTGCATGATATGAGATTTTGGTGGAAAAATGGATGATGATTCAATTAAGGAAAATATTGGGAAGAATGTTGAGGTAATTTTGTTCATGGATTCGATGTTCGTTGTTTGGGATGTTAACCAAAGATAGAAAAGAAATCATGATGTTTAGAGATGAGTGAAGAGGTTTGATGTCCTGGACAAAGTGGTAGTGTTATGGTCTTTGACTAGTGGTTAAGGTTAAGGGTATATTAGAAAAGTGGCAATTCTAAAGAGGCTGATTTTGTAAAGACTGAATTGATAAAAGTATGGTTGTCAGGAAGTATAAGACATAGTCTTAGGAGGTGGTTTCTCATAATGAGTGTTAGCTGTATGGTTATGTATGGCGAGAAGGTCTTTGGTGATGTGAATGGAAGAATGTGACGAGGGGCATGCGAGTTAAGCTCGGACAACAGGTAACCTTTGTTGAGTGGTAACTTACGTGGTCAGGATTGACTAGTTGGTTGTGATTACGGGTCTATGATATGTGTAAATGTTTGTGTGAGGTTCTGACCTCACAAGAAGTGGTATGGTGTGATAATTATAAAGTCGTTTTATGAATGTTACTAAATATATATATATGTTGGACACGGTAGTTTAATTGAATGATATCCAAAAAGGTAATAATTTGATTAATTTGACATGGCTAGTTATAATTTTATGTGTATTAATAACACATGTGTATTCCGTGAAATGGTAGAGATGATGTTCATGAGATGCTTATCTGTTTAATTCATATAATATGTTGCGTTGTGATTGAGTAAAGTGGATTTGAGTAAGTTTTCTTGTCCGAAAGGTTATTTCCGAGTCGATATTTATGGAATTGTATGTAGCTGTGATGTCTATCGATGTGGTTGTGGTGCCTCCGGTGGTGATCCGGGCATGGTATTTAGTATTGTGATGCGGGTATTTTCGCATTGTGGTGTGGTGTTGGTGGCGGTGTTGCGATGCCGTCACCGGTTGTGGTGGAGTAGGCGGGATGATTATGATACGAGTTTTTGAAAGTGCATACCAGTTATACATAGATTGTTGTTTTGTTTCTTTGTTGTTCTTTGTGAGTTTTGGTTGAACATGTAGACGGTTGTCTTGCTTATTGATGTTTTCTTTACCAGGTTAAGTTAAGAATGAGGTAGAGTATGATATGAAATAGAGTTGAATATGTTTTCGTTGTTGTCATGGTATAGTGATGTTCTATTGATGGGACACGGTTGTGAGAGGTTGTTCTGATAATTTTGATCTTGTTCTAGATAAGGCTTTAGTAGACATGGTAATGGAAAATGATTCGTGGAACATGTGTTGTAATGATCTGAAAGCGGCAGGTAGTTCATAATCTTTTGTTGGGACAGTGAGTGTAGGGTGTTGGGGGAATTAATGTCATATTAAGTTATGTATGAGTTTTGCGGTAATGAAGGAAAGAACTTGAGGATCTAGTGTGAGTATAAGTAACGAGTGTGGATCGGGAGTTATGCTTCTGGAAGATAAGTGCTTTACATAGCGAGGTATGCTGGTTTGCGGTGATAATGGAGAGTTAGTATGGTGATTTTGCTACGAGCCTTATGGTATAGGTTAGGGGTGTGCGATTGATTTGAAGTATGAGAACTGTTGAAGTAAGAGAGCCTTGAGAAATAGGAGTGATTATGGAAATGAGGTTATAGGCAGTTATCTTTGACATATGGTGGTGATGAGGATAATGAGATAATATAGCTAAGGGTTTAGTATTAGTGAGTTACGAGGACGTAACATTTGTCTTAAGAGGAGTAGGATGCAATAAAAGAGAGTTTCATGGTGGTGCATGCGGTAATATAATTGGAAGTAGAGTGTTAGCGTAGCGTAAAGGAGGGATTTGTTTTGTGGACAATACTTATAAAAGGCCATGGCCGTGCTTGTAGTAGTGTGATGCTTCAGAGTGTGGGAATATTTTATATAGTGTTGACAGTTGAAGGATGATGTTATGAGTGTGAGTAAACTTCGAGGACGAAGTTCCTTTTAAGGGTGGTAGAATGTAACATTCCCTTTGATGTCTAGGAGTGTCTTGATTTTGGATTTGATAGTGGATGATATTATGGAGCTAGCAGTGTTAGTGGATGGTGGTTGGTTATGTATGAAGTTGGTGTCGTGAGAGATATATATGTGGTGGATACAATATCGTGAGTCATGTTAAGGAAGTAAACATAGTTGGTGGAGTGGGTGTTAAGAGTTCATGTTTTATGTTTGGTCGAGTTTTTGAGTTCTTAGTTATGTTGTTGTGTCTTGGTCGAGTTAGTATGGTTGTTTTTAGAGTATGGGTTGAACTTCGGGGACGAAGTTCTTTTTAAGGAGGGAAGACTGTAATACTCCGTATTTATAAGTCTTGGGGTACTCTATCGAGTAGGCCTTACTCTGTCGAGTAAGGGTAAGTTGCGTTTTAGAATAGTTTCTGACCTGTTGGGTACTCGATCGAGTAGCTGGGATACTCGATCGAGTAAGGGGGTACTCGATCGAGTACCTTGGGTACTCGATCGAGTGTCCGGTTTTACGGGGAGTTTTCTCGGGTTTTGTTAATTATGCGATTAAGGTATTTAAACATATTCGTCATTGTTTTAATTCACTTTTACAAAACCTAAAACCCTGTTTAAGAGAGAAAGCGACCAGTTCATCTTCCTAATCGCATTCTTAGCAATTCCGGAGTTCGAGACGGTCGGTTCTTGTCGTTTTTCGTGTCGTTGGATTCCTTGCGTCGAGGGTAAGCTTTTAATATAGTTTTTATAATGTTTTGTTAAGATTGGTTAAACCCTAATTTAGGAATTGGGGGTTTTGGTGTGTAGTTTGTGATGTGTAGTCTTTATGTGTTATATGATAGGAGGAGGGTTCGTAGAAGAGGCTTTTTGACTCACATTTGATACCGTCTGCGTGTTGTGCTTTCCGGGTAGGATTTCCTACTCAGTATTAATCCCATAATGGGATATTGGTGATGTCTTTGTAGTTAGTTGTTTGATATGATGATTGTGATTGTGATTGTGACTGTGGTTGTGTTTGTTGATGGTTCTCGAGATGCGTTCTCGGCGGAGTGGGGTCACTTGCGGGAGTGATCTCACGCCCTAGTTTCGCCCTTCGTGGAACCCGCCACGGAAGGGGATGTGCACATTAATGGGACGGGGTTATCGCTCGTACGATGAGCGGGGCTTAGGTGGGAACGGCTGCGGTCCCCCATCGGGCGGGTGTCCAAAGGACGGTCGATATTGAGATGATGGAAATTGGTTGGTGGTGTGTATGTGTGTGTGTGTGATTCAAATTGTCTGTTTATCTTATTATTGTTGTCTATATTGATTGTGTGATTAGTATCGACCCGTTTAAATGTTTTAAAAACTGTGGTGATCCATTCGGGGTGGTGAGCGATTTTGACAGTATATCTTGGATACGCGTGGGATCTAGTCAGGGATGGAGTCATCACATATCGAGTCTTTAGTCTTCCGCCGTGTTTGTTAAGGCGCTTCCATTCGATTGGTTTATAGTTTGAGAACAGTTGTATTTTGCTTACAGATGGTTTGTTATGTAATCACTTAAAGTTATTTAATAAAGTATGTTTCTTTATTGTCTTATGATTATCATTGCCTCGGGTAACCGAGATGGTAGTATCCTTATACCTGAGTGGTCCTGGTAAGGCACTTGGAGTATGGGGGTGTTACACAAAGAAACCCAAAAATGGCGATTTTTGTGACTGTTGCGGTTTTAGAGAAGAAGACGAAGTAAGAATGAGAGCAGCCACTTCTCGCGTCTTTTACTGGAAACAGGGAAGCCCCTTTCCTTCGCACAACAGCTCGCACCTCAATGGGGTGTTCCCTGCTTTATTCAGCGAAATTTTGGGCTTTGGCCCAATTTCCCACACAAACTTCAGTTATTCAACGACGGAATTTAAAACCGTCATCTTTTAAATACAAAAACAAAATAGTGGGATTCAAATTCGCTATTTTCACAATATTTCAACGACGGCAATAAAAACCGTTATTTTTCAAAAAAAAATAGTGAAATTCAAATTCGCTATTTTACAAAACTTCAACGATGGCATTAAAAACCGTCATTTCTCGAACAAAACAAAATAGCGAAATTTAAAATTAGCTATTTCCACAAATTTCAAATCTTCAACGACGGCAATAAAAATCGTCATTTTCCAAATACAAAAAACAAAATAGTAAAATTCAAATTCGCTATTTTCACAAATTTCAACGACGGCATTAAAAGTCGTCATCTTTCAAATAAAAAAACAAAATAGTAGAATTCAAATTCGCTATTCTCACGAAATTTTCAACAAAAATTTTCAAATCTCAAACAAGTGGCATTAAAAACCGTCAAACCTTCAAAATGGGAGAGTGTAATTCACTACCCTTCACAAATCTCAAAACATGAGAGGACGAAATTAAAATCGTCCTCCCCAAACACACATCAGAAAACAGAGTACACATCTGTCCTTTTTCTACAAAACGGACAACGATAAAAACCGCTATCTCTCTTCGAGATTCAAAATCACCGCCGACCACAGGAGCCAGGCTCACGAGCCTATCCCTTTCCGGTGCCACAAACATTCAATAAAAGCACTGAGATTCCCCAGTAGGATATCTGAGGCCCCCTCACAGAGCCCGCTAACTCAAGCAACTTCTCGAAATAGGCCCGTCCAACGCGGCTATTTCCCACAGTCGATCAATCAACAATCAACATGGCTGGCGAGCCTCAAAACGCAACACAATCAACATGGCTGGCGAGCCACAAAACGCAACACAATCAACATGGATGGCGAGCCTCAAAACGCAACACAATCAACATGGCTGGCAACACAATCAACATGGCTGGCGAGCCTCAAAACACAACATAATCAAAATGGCTGGCGAGCCTCAAAACGTAACACAATCAACATGGCTGGCGAGCCTCACAACGCAACACATTCAACATGGTTGGCGAGCCTCACAATGCACATTCGACGCGGCTGGCGAGCCCCTTCATATCCGCAACACGGATGGCGGGCCTTTGTCCACAAACAAGAAATGACTCAAGGACATATCCTGAAGATGACTCAGGTATGACTCCTTCTTATGGCTGGCAAGCCTTTATTCGTAGTCTAACGGACTTTAAACGACCCGCACGGACAGTCGAAAGACACTAAACTATTCCCGATGACAGGTCCTTGACTCGTACCCCTGAGTCGCCTTGGCGTCGCCCTTCCCGACGGCAGGTCATTGGCCTGAATCCTTTCGAGCCGCCTCGACGTCGCTTCGGTCTCCAGGTTGTAATCTTCGATTGATCTGGGGGCTATACTTGGACTTTCGCCTTGTCCAAGCATCAGTCAAAGTGGGGGCTCTGTAGATACATAGTATCAGTTGAGTCTCCAACAAACACCCGATGATTATCGGACTACAACATGCTTAGGAATCGTAGCGTTTGATCGACAGTTTGTGTACAACTATACGTCAGAAAACTTAAAACGATTTCGAAAATAAAATATTTCAAACCTTTTCACAAGTACCTGGAGTGTTTAATGCATGACGACGGGGTCACAATGACACTAACTAGAGTCAAAACCGACACCGGACCAAAAACCGACTCAAAATTCAAATCCCGACTCCAACAACGAGTCAAACCGAGTCAAACACAAAAAACAAAACTTTTCAAGACTTCCATGTTAAGTATTTCCCGGAATACTTCATGGTCAAGTACAAATCATGTCATCCGAAACATAGGATAGAATAAATCATGATTACATTTGCGTGATAGTGTAACAAATCAGATTTTAAAATAACGTTTATAATAAAATTTAATATTTTTAATTAAATAAGTTCGCCCGATAGCGGAATTATCGAGTAAATAGAAAACCCGATTCGTTAAACTCAAAATGAATAGTTAAATTACATAGAATAGCAAAGTTACGAAATACTAGTTTATCTGTAAAATAACTATCTAAAATAATTAATTAAATCTTTGACCAGTCGTCTATGTGCTCACTCGTTAACCCAACCCGAACAAATAAGCATCCAATCTTCGAAATATCAACCTGCACCAATCCGAATAACGGTTTCTCACTAGATGCCTCCACAATTAGCATGCAGTAACAATAGATATATTCATGAGCATGTGAACAAATGAAAAAAAAAGAGATAATTGAACCAAATAATAGAATAAATGAACAAACATTAGACAATCTCAAATGAATGTCACACTTTAATTTTCACAACAGGGTAAGATTGATTAATTTCATTAGCGAATAAAAATATAGCCAAATAAATATAAGTATGGCAAGTATCTATAATTAAGTCGAATATGAGTAAGGTGGAACGCCTGCGAATCAACAATATGATGCACTCTAGATGCTCAGACAATATTAACACCTAATTCCCTATAGTAGGACGACGATCATAATACGGTCCTAGTCTATGTTTGGCCAAACTCTCGGGTACCAATTATACCCAATTCAACAACTGGTAACCTAAATGGTAAACCAATCCCATAGTCTCAAATCAAGTAACCCACAGCTACTCGATGGAGCGACCTCGTGGACCTTGGACCAACAATATGTCACAAGGATCTACCCACAAAGTGGTAACCTATCAACAGGTGGCACATGTTCCAAAACAAGGGGGATCAGAACACCCGTCTTGTTACCTCTCAACTAAACCCAACTAAGATCTCATGCTGCTATACAACAATTAGGTTATAAAACTCAACCACAAGACAACGTTCATATAATTTGTTTATAGCAAATAAGAATTCTTGTTGTTAAGTTTCACGCATAGTAAAACATGTTCTTGTGCATTTGTATGGAAATTGAACCAAATATGTTCCTGGACAACACAAACCAACGCACGACTCCAACATTTCACGTAGCACGAGCGGCATACCTAGGGCACGTACATTATCAGCATAAATTTTATCCAAGACAAGCATCTATCATTCAAAACTCAACTTACCATGTTCATGTTACAACCACACATCCAGTACACCACTAAACATGGTTCTCATAATGCAATTAATTAAGCACTATAACTATTATAGCATGAATTAGTATGGTCAGACGGAATAAAGTGCTAGGTGAGGAAATTTAAGTACTGGCCATCAGTGATTCTACTACAATTCAACTTGAGTGAATGTTTAAGCAACCATAGAGTATACATGATATATCACCGCTACTGTCAATGATGCATCACTTTGGATTTAATAATATACAACCATCTGTTACCTACTTAACATAAACAAGTTCAACCATAACTTACGACTTGGATGCACAATTTTTAGCGACAATCGAACCACAACAAATTTTACCAAAAATCATTAGAAAACAATAGAAATTAAACCCTTAATTCATGTTTCACGTTTATCCTAAATCCTAAGACAAAGAAGCTATGTGAATTGATAAACATAAAAATGGCCAAACAGCTAATCATGTGGGTTATAAACAGCATATGAACCAACAATAGCAAGCCATTAAAGTTGACCATGGAATCACTTATGAACGTCAATTTACAACTTATTACGTACACCAAGTAGAGATTAGATTACTACAAGCATGGTTATAAGTACAGAAATAGCGATGGACATGTAAAGTTTCTGAAGCAGGCAAGTCATAAAAGATTACCAAGCACAAGCTGATATTCATATATATAAAAAAAATAAAAAAGCAAACAAGGAGGCATCTAGATCACCTTATATGAGTAGCCCTAAATATCGTCGTCGATTATGTAGGAATCAGCCTCCGGATCGTCATCACCTTCACCTATACAATTAAGGTAAAGAACCAAACTCTACTAATCAAATCGAACCCAAACGATTATATTCTGCTACTAAATCGTGTCTTGGAATTACTTACCTAGAACGATTAAAGAGCAATAGCGAAGTAGAAGATGGAGATTGAATAGGAAGCAATTGAGATGGGAAAAATTGGGAAAAGGAGGGAAAATAAAAAGAAAAGAAGGAGGCAGCTAGTTTTGTATACGTGAGTTTCACAAGTTTTACTCGGTAATAAAATAAGGTCTAATAACCAAGTCAACTTATTACATATTAGCCTGTCCGATGTTTTTCGGGTCAGCCCGTGTCGAAAATTGGTAAATTAATCACAATTAAAATTATATTTATAGACTGAAGTCAATTAATTTACTTAATACACACTCCATTTTATTTTATTTTATTTTTAATTTTACTGTAAACTTGCTATTATAAATTTAAAATTTTACGAGTGTTACAGATAGTGACAAGACGCCTCGAAGACCCGTGAAATGGCTCGCGCCTCTTCGATCAGCCCATGCGGCCACGACGCTCAAAACACACACAACCACCCATTTCTCTATAAATACCCCTCAAATGCCACCATTTGAGGATCACGCGAGTGTCCGCCGCCTCATTTCTCCCTTAAAATTCTAGAGTCGACTTCTCAAGTCACAAACCGACACGTGTTTTCGACCTACCGATCGAAACCACAAGCATTACACATTGTTTGGTACCGTCATCGTGCATTAAATCACTTTACCGACCATCTCTACCAACTAAACCATCACTAAACTTAAAACACTCTTTCACATTGCTAAAACAGTTTTCAAACCGAGTTTTCAGACCAAACAAGTTGATACACTTTCAGCGATTTCTCGTCTCAAGCCTAGCATGTAAGTATGAGGGTGTAAAAATCCTCTTCTATCATGTTTTTCATTTGTTTCATGACTATAACATCCTAAAACATGCATAACATGGTCCAAAAATGGGATAAATGAGCCAAAACCGGATTTTTGGCCGAGACAGGGGCTGCTTGTAGGGCTCAGCAAAATCCGGTAACTGACCTGATTTTGAAAACCGGTTCGGTTACCCGGTTTTGAAAACCCTATATGTTGTAAACCGGAACCGCAGCTGTTTTAAACCGATTCACTGAATTTTTTGCATTTTTCAAACCGGATCTCAAAACCGGTTAACCGACCCGGTTTTTAGACCCGGTTTCAGAAATAACTTTTTTGTTCAGTTTTATATAGCCAATGTAACAACTACTTCACCCATATGAAAGTCATCAAATCTTCTTATTCTAACTTTTAACGCCGAACAAACGATAGATGACCTTCGATTAGAAATGAATTAAAATCAGAATAGAAGAAATAAAATCAGAACAAATGATAAAAACGAAAAAATCTGGTCAAAGGAAATTAAATCTGAACAAATGAAACAAAATCACCACAAACGGAAAAAATAAAAAATAATAAGTCGAGAAAATAGTATAATCAAATAGATGAACAAAATTTATAAGACGGATTGAAATAGACGAAAAAACAACACAAAATTTATAAATGAAGCAGACAAAACTTGATGAACAAATCCGTAGAAGCCTCACTTGATGTAATCTTTAAATTTGATGGACAAATATTAAAAAAAACACCAAAAATTAGGGCTAGTTTTTGTTTTAAAGGAGTAAATAAAAATGTAAAAGAGTGAGAGGCGGACAAGTCTTTAGAAATTAGGTTTTTTGGGTTATAAGAGAGTGAGAGTTAGCTGCATTGGTAAGTTGGTGTGGTATTTGACTTTTTTTATTTTTTATTTTTTTTTTAAATTATAAATCCGGTTCAAAAACCGAGGTCTGGTTTTGTATTTTTAAGACCCGACAAAAACCCGAATGCTCGGTCCCCTAAATTCGCGTTTCGGTTCGGTTTTGGTTTAAAAAAGCGGATCGGATTTTTTTGCTCAGCCCTAGCTGCTTGTATAGCAGCATGGCTCGCGCCTAAAGCCCCTCTCAGGCCTTAATCCAGCCGTGTTTGGTCTCTTCTTCCTCTTTTACTTTCATTTCATATTTGTAATCGATTTTTACCATTTCAAATAATTCAAATCATTTTTATGATAAACTTTTAACCATAAAACATTTTTCATCCTTGGTCCATAATACCATGACGGTTTAATCCGTGTTTCGGTGATAATATTTGGTTAATTACATTTTAAAAGGTATTTTAAAACTTTTTATTTCTTTTCTTTACATTTTGAAAATAAATGCATTAGTCATAAATACAAAATTATCCTTGGTTCTACATACCATGTTTGATTTTAACCCAAGTACGATGATAAACATTGAGTAATTACAAACAAATGAACTTAAAACAATTAGTTCACAACCATTTTCAAAACTATTCATGTCAAGCTTGTAAAACCAAACCCGACATCGAGGATTGTCAAAATAATGATGATTATTCAAGTCTCGTTCTTCACATCAACACAAAAGCGGTCTAAACGACCTTTTCAAATTAAGACGGGTTCAAACACCCTCTTTTCAAACCATTTTACAACCTTTTCAATGGTCAGAAGACATCCTCCAATCGTCTATTGGCCCGCGCCTAAACAGGCCACTCATTTTCTTTTTTTCAAATTCGGACCGGCCTGTTTGCATTGCCTGATGGCTCGCGCCTATATAGGCTGCCTGATGCAAACCCTGTTTCCTTCCGGCACTTGTCTAGGACGATCCCAAGTTCGATTAACCCGAATACAGGATGGATCAGATGACAAATCTGCCTATTTTACATTGTATTTGCAAAACGCCTTACTAAGACAGATGGATCACGTTATGCACCATAAACCTAACTCGGTAAATGGATGTTTAATTTCCGTCTTGCATGAAAATCAACATTAAATCCAACTCGACATCAAAGACTTGATACTTGGATTAAACACCAGACATAGAAAGCTCACATGTTATGTTTAAAACTTGTGGATGCGCATTCATGCATTTACCCGTTTTATCAACTTTTCCATTTAACCAACCAAGATCGATCAGTAGAAGCCGCTACCGCGGGCGGGATTGGGTGTCCGATTAAAGGGCTTCCCAATACGTACCTTCACCTCTTACTCAGAAACTTTGGATAGTGGACGACCTTATCCAGGGCATACGAGAGTCATTCTAGAAATAGAATGCTAAAGAGGGACGATTCTTTATCTTTAGTACCTATGTCAAACACCGCTTTTTGCCTTGGTTGACCTAGGTATAAAGTGGATTCGAACGGGTTTTAAGCATCCCATAAATGCTTGGTGGCAACTCCGAACATCTCTTGCATCGTTTCGAGACCCTTGCCGAGATGAAACCGACCGATCCAAAACGATCCGGTCGAAAGCATTTTTACCCTGCCGAGCGTGGCTTTCAGAAAGACCGCTGCCGCGTCCCACAGATCGGCTGGGCATCGCAGGTGGGCTATGTCCACACTATCGATCTTTAGGCCCAGATAAGAATTTAGACCGTCTAAACGGGACGATTGGTCGAATGGGTTGGTTTAGGGCCTAGGAAGACCAAATGAAATGACCTAAGAAGGTCGAGTAATGAAAATCGACAACTGTCTCGTATAAACTATTCCCTAACATTGTTCAATTTTCACCCTGGGTAACACGGAAGTGTATCATCCCCAGTGGAGTAGCCAAACTCTGGACATGGGCCACCCACGCCGCGTGATGCGTGTCCCAAATATGATGTTTTACACCTAATTTTACACGCATTTCAGAGTTCAATTAGGTAGTATATGCTACTATTTTCCCTATTTCCGTCTACTTTCGTGTTTTTGTGTAATATTGCAGAAATAGGAAGAATGCAGCGGAAAATGAGACGAATCCGTCCCCGAGTACTAGGCATAGGACGTGACGTGAAGTAAAGACTCGGGAAGCGAACTTGGTGCGCGTATCGAGGCCTGAAAGATAAATTTACGAGGCTTTTGGAGTAAATTACCTGTTGAAGCAGTCGATCGCCTGATTCCCTTAGTCGATCGACCAGAGCACGATTTCTAAATCAGATCAGAAGCTACTGTTCAACGAAGCTTGGTCGATCGACCACACAGCGACTCTGACGCAAATTAAAGAAGAGAATTAAAAGATTTTAACCTAAGCCCATTTATAATTAGGTTTGGAGAAGGGTTTTACGTGACACTTTTATATAACGTAACTCCTTCCTACTGCTTTATATCATCGAATTTTTAGGTTTTCAATATCAAGTTTTTAGCATCAGATTTCATAGATCAGAATTTAGTTAATAAACATTCAATACCATTAGCTTTATTTTCGTCAATAAAGTTCGTGCTTTCGGATTCTTCTTCCTGCTTTCATTCGGTAATTCTGATTCCTTAATTTCAGTTTGCTTTTATTCATTCATAGATTAGGATTGCATAGAGTAGTTTCCCGAAGCCTTATTTCGTTTATGCATCTTATTTGCTTAGTTTATTTAATCATGCATCCAATTTCGTTAATTGTTAATTTCGTTGTTGTTATAAATTCTATCATGAGTAGCTAAACCCTTCGTGCTAAGATGTAGGGGACCTGTAGTGTAGGCGGCGTAGATTTCGTAGACCTGATACCCTTGGTCGATCGACTGATCCAGTTGGTCGATCGACCGGCTCACGTAAGATCAGCTCCATTTTAATTGATTAAATTGCTTAATTTGACGAATCGAGTGCACGCAACTAGTTGAATACTTAGTAATTGACCGACCCATTAGATCGAAAGATAGGGGAGGGAATTAGACTACCAATTGAAATGACTAAATTATACTGAGATCGAAAGATAGGTAAAATTTAGGCTTTTAAGAATCACTTTTCAGGGCGAGAGTCAGTACTAGTGATACTTAGGGACCCGTAGCTAGATCGAAAGATGCTACCTGTTAAGCATGGACCAAGAGGACTTCTTATTTTCCCGTCTTACGTGATTATTTCAGACTTACCTAGGATACTGCCGTCGAAACTACAGTGAACCGACCATCTTAGCATCCTTTTAATATTTGATTTCATCTATTTTCTTTAATTGCTCATTTAATTGCTTTAGTTTAGTTTTAATTTTATTGCCATTAGTTATAGAATCATTCAAATCAAATCCCCCTAAAAGTGTTACTTTAGACTTAAATTACACAACTTTAAATTGCTTGCTTCCGTGTGGTTCGACCCTGACTGCCACTATCTATAGTAGTAGTTTGGATTATAAATTTTATTTTTGATACTCCACGACGGTATCAAATTTTGGCGTCGTTGTCGGGGAATCAATTGTTTATTTTTTAGTTGTTTAATTTTAGTCTTTCTCTTGGTTTAAGGGACATATGTTCCTTAAACTATTCTCATATTCTACTTGTAGTTTCCTCTTATGCGCAGGTCACAGGATGGTGAGTTACTACCGCTAGATCCTGAGATCGAGAAGACTTTGCGTGAGTTGAGACGATCATCTAGAGTATTGCCGATGGAGGAAGAGCTGAGTACTCTGTTTAGTTATTACGAGAACGAGTTATTTGAGGAGGATCCACCTTCATCTCCTATTTCTACTTCTTTAGCTGAGACCGTTACATCTCCAGATATGGCTGAAGAAGCAAGTATAGCCAGTCACTCTGAGCCAAAAGCTGAGAATCTCTATAAAGGATTCGCGTTGCCAGCCGGGACGGATAGAAAATTCGAAGCGAAACCGTCCTACATTAACTTGGTTGAGAGAAACCAATTTACGGGAGCTGCAAACGAAGATGCAGGTAAACATATGGAGATATTCATTGACTACTGTTGTTCCATACCTCCACCAGCAGGTGTGACCCAGGACCAGATAAAAGAGACGATGTTCATATTCTCGCTCCGTGATGCTTTGCTAGGGAGTGGTACCGAGATCTGGATCGAGCTGCTAATGGGATTACTGATTGGAATTCGCTGGCCCTAGCATTTTATAAAAAATATTTCTCTGCATCGAAGACCAATGCGATTAGAGCTCAGATCTGAAGCTTTAAACATGGTTCTGATGAGGATTTTCATGAGGCATGGGTCCGTTTCAAGAGACTGGTGCGATCTATTCCGCACCATGGGTTCGAGCAATGGTTCCTCTGTAATAAATTCTATAATGGGCTTTATGATGATCAGAGGGCTATCCCGGATCTTTGTAGCAAATGGCGATTCCGGGAGAATAGTGGAGAGACTAAGGGGTGGAAGATTATTGAAGATATGGCCACCCATAAAGTGAGCTTGGGAATTCTAGAGGAAATCGTAGAAGAGCAAATTGAATCTCTTACTACGGCTGCAATAGAGGCCCTTCTTTGCGAGATTCGACAAGTTAGATTTTGGGGATCCCAAAAGGTGGGATATATAAAGTTAATGCGGTTTCGACGGCCCCTTTACATGCAAAAGATGTGGAGGAGAGGGACATGTTTCGGAATTCTGTACTAGTTCGAATGAAACATGTGCTGCCTTTCAACATTTTAGGCAGACTGGTGCTTATCCCGATCCCTCTAATGTCCACCCCAATTTGAGGTGGACTAATCAGAATGTCCTTAATCCGGGTCCACCACAAGAAGAAAAAAAGAAAAACTATGTGCCCCCTCATAAGCGGCGAGCAGATATCAAAAGCCTCCCTATGTGCCTCAGCAGCAGCAATTTCAAAGTTCTGATATTTCTGAATTGAAAAACATGGTTCAGAATTTGTCGAGTTTGCTGCAAAAGGAGTCTCTAGCTAGCGAGACTACTACAAAAATGTTGGAGAGCCAAATTGCCCAATTGGCAAGCAAAAGTGAAACTAGAGCTCCGGGGCAATTACCGTCGCAGCCGGATCAAAAAGAGACTCTAAATGCGATGACTTTGAGGAGTGGGTCTATCCTTGATGGGCCCACTATGGTCGAAGATGTTACTGAAAAAGATGAGGCAGAACCGAGTAAGAAAAAGGCTGGAATGAACAGTAGCAAGAAAAAGACGATCATCAGGTGCTTCAGTCGATCGACTGACACACCTGGTCGATCGACCGCATCTGATGAACAATGGCGAGTCTGTAACAAAACAGATGCTTTGAGCAACAGTGCAGTTGGTCGATCGACCGACACACCTGGTCGATCGACTGAAGATACGTCTGGTTGTGAACCTTTTCGTCCTCCAATGCCATACAACTTGAGGGACTACTTATTTCGGGGTACGACGACTCCGAAATTATTGAGGCAAGATCCAGATGTTAATGGGTCAGTTCCAGTTCCAAAGTATGACCCTGCGACGGTTAATGGTTCATTCCTGAGACGGTTTGAAGAAGGTTCGAGCTACAACAAGGACAAAGTAGTGGATTTTCAACCTAAGTCCACTGATTCCGGTATGAGAGACCTAGAGGAGAGGGCTAAGATGCTTCTTACAGCCCCTTATCCAGAGAGATTGGTGCCGACAAAGGAACAGGTATCGTTTAACAAGTTTAAAGATGTTATTCGTAGTTTAAATGTGCAAGTTCCTTTCCTAGAATTAGTTAATCAAGTTCCTGCTTATATGAAATTTATGAAGCAACTGTTGTCTAAAAAGAAGTCACTTGATACTTTGTGCAACTGGCGCGCACTAATCAAGAGTCATCTTCCTATTTGAGTCATACTGCACCTCATAAGCTAGAAGACCCAGGTAGTTTTTCTGTCCTATGTAATATTGGCACCTTTTCTATTGAGAAGGCATTGTGTGACCTAGGGGCCAGTATTAGTGTTATGCCTTTGAGTCTTGCTAAGAAATTGAAATTAACTAGGTTTGCAATTACAAACATGACAGTGCAAATGGCTGATCGTTCTGCGGCCCAGCCTATAGGAGTCTTAGAGGATATTCCTGTGCAAATAGGAAAGTTTTTTTTCCCAATTGACTTCATTGTGCTAGATATGCCCGAAGATGCTCACATTCCTATCATTTTGGGTAGACCATTTCTGCACACTGCTGGTGCAGTTATAGATGTTGGCTCAGGGACATTGACCTTTAAGGTAGGAAAACAGTCCATTATTTTTGCCCAGACCTGTAAGAAGAAGGATGCTATGTACCCAGTAACTTGTAATGTAGTTAAATCTTTTGTTGTGTTGCCTGATATGCCTGCCCATATGCCTAATTCTTCTATAACACCTCCGCCCCAGATTCGGAGCAAATTGGAGGAAGATCCTTCTGTTTTGACTGTTGCAGGAACTGGTTTGGGGAAGTTAGAGCCGCATGTTACTCCAGTTGTGAGAGAGCCCATTGTGCAGAGAGGCGGTCTAGGGTGTCTGAGCTATGCAACTGATGAGGAGCCGGATGAGGAGCCAGTCAAAGTGTCGGAGTCCGATTTGGATTTTGATGAGCCAGACTAGGTCCGTGATTGGGAAGATGTTAGAGATGTTGATCCGTTGAGTTTTTCGGATATTGGAGTCGTTAGGAGTGCAGCTGAGAGGATGAGCACTGTAGAGGCTACTTCTTGTAGCCAGAAGCCGAGCAAGTGGGCCATTCCGTGGCCATTTTTGATCAACTATTAGTTGATCAAATTCTTTTAAAACAATTTATTTACTTTTTTTTGTTAGACTATTTATTGTTTTGGTATGCGCGAAACTTCGCTTTAATTGGTTTGCTTAGGATTTTTTTTTAGACTATAGACTGTTATTTTTGGGTTTGCGCAATTTTGGGCGCTGTATTTATGTGCAATTGCAGGTTATTAGACTAACTTAACTCAATTCATTGAGTTAATTCGAATAAAAGAGGCAGATTCGTCAGGTATGTCGGTCGATCGACTGACACACCTAGTCGATCGACTGATGCGGAGGATTCCAGAGGCACTGTTCCCAGGTGCTCTAGTCGATCGACTGATACCTTTGGTCGATCGACCACCTCCCGTGCTGATTCCCTTTTCTTCTATTCTTATTCTTTTGCACATATTTCTCGTTCCTTAGTTGTTTTCTCGGAATTATGCGCAGTATTTTTGTGTTTTCAGGTACCTTATGGTAGCACTGCTGGCTACTGAAACCTCCTAGCTCACGCTGGTTTGGGGAGGTTTCCTTTTGCTACGCTTAAAGTCTTGTGAGTTCCCCATGTCTCCTTCATGTCTTTTTAGTTAATATTATCGCAAATTCCCATTTCCCTTGATTATTTTCTCATATGATTTTGCACAATGAGGACATTGTGTGATTTGGTTTGGGGAAGGGTTTTGCGTTGCATCCATTCTGTTTTGCACTCACGTTTACATTTTTGTCTTGCATTGTTATTTATTTTCCTCTTATATACAGAAAACCCAAAAAAATTGAAAATTTTCAAAAAAATTTCAAAAAAATTGCACGTTTATTTTAGCATGTAGGTCGAGTCGGAACGGTAGTAGTTCAATGATGACATTGCATTTTCATCTGTTTACGCCTAAGTCGTGCTCATTAACATGTTATTAGTAGAGTCTTATTGCATATCTACGAGTTTTCGTTAATTTATTCGCTGAATCTTGAGACTTGACTTAGATTTTTGGCAAACTACATTATATTCTGAGTTTTAGAGCCTTATAACTGGTGACATTCATGACCGGTTTATTTAGGAATGTGAGTAGTACTCCTTATGAGACATGTTATATCAATATGCATAAATATGAACTTAATCTGCTTAATACCTGTATGCATTCGGTTTGTGGTATGTTGACACATGTGGATGAGGTCACCCCTTTATTCATTTTTCCCAAAAGCTTCACACTGCCAGAAATAGCCTTTTTGTCCTATTAACTACATCTTATATCTAGCCTGCCCTTGTCAAGCTAGTAGTTTTAAGTTTTTGGGATTATTACTTCATTTTTGGTTGCATATGCTCTTATTGAGATGATATTGGAAAGATGAGAAAGGAAAAGTTGAAAGAAAGAAAAAAGAAAAAAAAAAGAATGAGAAAAAGAAAAAAATCACATGATTGAATCTTCATTAGTTGATAATTTTATATTCCCATGTCACAATTTAATATCATTTGGGGAATTAAGTTTGTATGGAGAATGTGAGATTTGTGCTTACTATTAGCACCGTTCTTGATACCGTCGTTTCAGTACCAAAAATAAATACCTAAGTACTACTAACAGAAGTCAGCGGTAAGTAGGGTCGATCTCCACAGGGAGGCAGTCACTATTAACTTGTCTATTCTATCTGTCTGATGTCACAGTTGGCGGTTTTGATTGTTTTGACTAAACTAATGATGCTAAAGGCAAGAGGGAAATGAATAAGAGGGAATAAAGGAGAAATGCAAGGGTAATCAGATAAAAGAGGGAAATATGCTAGGAATCGGTCTACCGTGGCAGCTACACTATCGGGTCAACTGAGTTGATTAAATTGTTGATAAGAAGAGCGAGGTCGTCACCTTTCGGTCCTTAAACCTACGATTATACCCTTTCGGTCTCTAATCGCCCTAGGGTCTCCTTAACTTAGCTTTCGCCCTAATTAGGTATCACCTATTGTAACTAAGCAAGCCTTCCCTTCCAATCTTTCGATCCAGGTCGGGGGTAACTAAATAAATCGGTCTCCTGCATGCATTCATTCAACCTAATCACAATTATATTGCTTAATACAATTCTTATCGCAAAACTAATCTAATTACGTCAATCCTAACATATTGCTACCACGGCTTCCCTAGTCCTAACATATTAAGGGAATTAGCTAAACATAATTAAATAAAGAACATAAATAATAAAGAGAGAAGAAGTAAGCATTAAATAAGAGTAAAGGGAAAGATTAAATTACTGAATTAATGGTCCGAAAATAAGGAAGAACAAAAGTAACACTGTATTCGAAATAATCAGAGAGGAGAAGCCCCTTCAAACTGACGTCCTAACTCTC